>NC_083581.1:35351699-35701699 GCF_027579695.1 Neoarius graeffei
GGGCTGACACATAGACACAGACAACCATTCACACTCACATTCACACCTACGCTCAATTTAGAGTCACCAGTTAACCTAACCTGCATGTCTTTGGACTGTGGGGGAAACCGGAGCACCCGGAGGAAACCCACGCGGACACGGGGAGAACATGCAAACTCCACACAGAAAGGCCCTCGCCGGCCACGGGGCTCGAACCCAGGACCTTCTTGCTGTGAGGCGACAGCGCTAACCACTACACCACCGTGCCGCCTGATGGAAAACATACTGTTACAAATTGCTGACACTGGAGACTCCTTCAATAAATGTTAAATAAAGGTCTCGTTAAAGAAAACCATATCAAGTGTTATATGTTGTACAAGTCCCTGTAGCAATTGTTACTGTAGAAACATTTATGTATAGGAACAAGTACATTAAAGGCAGGGTAGGTAATATTTTTAAGAGTTTTTTTTTTCTTTTTTTAAATATATATTTCTTGAAATTTTCTTTACAACCTGCCAGCAATGAATAAATCAAATGCTCTGACAGTAAAAAGAAAAACATCCATCATCTGTGGAGGTTGCAAACCTGTAAAAAGCCCGTCCAGTCACTTCACTCGCTCCAAATGATATGATTAGATGGCCGACCTACCTGCTTACCTGTGCACACACACTTCCTGTGTCCGAAATCACTCCCTACTCACTATATAGTGGACTATAGTGAGTTCGCCATTTTGTAGCGCTGTCTGAATGTATAGTGAGAATTATTACACCCTATATAGTGGACTCATAGTATCCCACAGTGCATTGTGAAAAGTAGTGTACAACTGATGGTCACTAACCAAGCAATATATCCCATCATGCATTGCAGTCGCACTGGAAGAAAAACAGTGTGTTGGGGTGATGGACGGAGGAAGAAACACATTATAAACGGACATTCAGGTACAATTAAAAATAGTAAGAGAACAGAAAAAAGCTAAAATAGATAAAATACAATAATAAAAGTTAGAGTGCAGAGCGAGGAATTAATCAAAAGCCTCAAATTTGATTTAATAAAATGCAGCGGCAAAGAAGGAAGAAAGTATTCAGCTTTGATTTAAAATAACGGAAAGATGCAGCAGACACGAAGTACTTTGTATTTATTTATTAATGTGGGAAATATGTTCAGTATACTTTGTATTTATCACAAAAACGCACGCGTGCATTTATTATTTTGAAAACCCACCAGCCGACTGATCTGTCACGTTTTAATTATGCGGCAGTAATGATGTAAATAACGGCACGGCGGAGTAGTGTCCCAAAGTGTTTTTAAATTTTACCAATAAGCTCGCTATATAGTCCTCGATATAGAATTCCCTAGATAATGAGTAGGGAGTAGTGAACTGTTGAGTGATTCGGACACAGCCACCGTCCCTGCACTCATAGCGTGTGACTGAAGTCTTCCACAAGGCGTGGCAGACATATTGCTAAAGCTAGCGAGCGTTACTGTGAGTGCTAATAATGGCCAAGTTCATTGTTTGCATTTATTATGATAATGTTGGGTGTTTTCTTAAATGTGAATGAGACATGAGGCAGTTGGATATGATAACATCATGCTACGCTCCCGCCATTCTCTCTCTCTCTCTCTCATGTGGACTCGTCCTTTAGCGGTAGTCAGGCAGTGTGTGTTCATGTGTTTTGGAGGAGTGGCTTTGGAGGTAGGCCTGAAGGGAGGGGTGGGATTTTTCAGATGGATATTTTCAAAATGTAGTTTACTCTTGCTGATTTCTCCGAAATGACCTACCCTAGGTTTAATATAAAAAAAGTATAAACTATTGTCAGAGCTGTTATTGAAAATTAATCAACACCTGCTAACCAATCAGAATTCAATATTTTATTTATATATATAATATATGGGTCCGTCTCAGAAACTGGTCTCTCATTTGGGACATCATGGTCAAAAAATAAATTTTCTAATTTTACAATTTTTTTTGCATTTACCTAACACTCAATGTTTCTTTTGTCATGTTTAATAAGAATAAAGATAGCATCTTGCTTTATCTGGCCTCCACTGTGGAAATTTTTTTTGATTACAATTCAAATGCTTTTGTAAAATTGATTTCCATATAAAATAACTCCATCATGAAGAATTAAAGCCCCTCCTTCACAGATGAGTGAAAATATTGAATAAATTTCCTCTTTTTGATTGCTTGGGTTAAAAATGCCAAGTTATGATGACTGAATTGATTTCACTTAAATATGAATAATATGATACGTTTTGGGTATTTGATATGGCGAAATGAGACACAATGGAAAAATCAAGAACACACTGGAAAGATGAGAATAACGGCGGTGGTAAAAGAACAGCGACTGTACTGGCTGAAGGTCGCGCGGGTCTCTGCTGCGGCGTGCGAGCAACGGGACATCACTACCGCACCGGACGGAGTGGGGGTGGGGCAAAATGACTGGCCGTAGATTCTATCAAAAGTTCGATCTAAATTGACCATGGTCACAAAATATTGGCCAAAAATACGCAAACACTACGAAATATGAAAGTAAGATGAAAAATAAACATTCTATTGCCTTATACTGCAAGACTAAAACAAAATAAAACTGTCAAAACTCACCTTTTCAGTGATAACGTCCGAACAGATCACCCGCGTAACAGAAAGACCGCAAATGGAAGCACGATCAACTTCTAACTGTTGGAGTGGAAAATTCCATTCTACACATGCAGATTGTTAATGTGTGTCCTTCCCCGCACGCAAATAACACGCTATGGTAAAAAATAGACCACAACTCATTTTATAGCTCAGAAATTCATACAAGACCAGCTACCATCGTAACATATTCTGTAAGAAACATATTCTATACCTAACTTTCAGCTTTCATTTAAAAAAACAAAATCGCAGATTTATAACTAAGTTTTTATATGGCGTAGTGATTTTAAGTTACTACTTTAGGTGAGGTAGTGACCTCGACCCTGAGGCTTTCCATTTAGATCAAAACACACAATCGTATTCAGGGCTCGAAATTCGCGGTGGTCCGGTCGCCCGAGGCGACTTAATTTGTCATTTGGCGGGTAATTCCTGTCACTAGGCAGCCCAGCTGGCTAGTTGAAAATAAAAAATATATATGAAGCGAAGATTCAGACTAGGGCTGTGCGATATATCGAACATACTCGATATATCTCAAATTCTGTGTGAGATACATAAAATTATTATATCATAACTATCGAGTATTTTATGGTCATCTGCCAACTTGCATTTGTTTCGTGTTTTTTCATGTTTGTTGCGTTTGTTTAAAACCTTTTCCGGTGGTTTTCTCCCTGTCCCTCAGGCAGTAACGTGAGAGGCTGCCTAAGGGTAAAAAATAAATAAATAAATAAATAAATAACGTCACGCACTCGCCAACCAATCCCGGGTGACATCTCAGTGCTGAAAGGAACTTGCGGGAAGATTTTCTAGTTTCAGTCAGTGTTGCCAGATTGGGTGGTTTTGAATTCTACTTTGCAGGCAAAAATGGCTTGGGCTGGTTGACAAAAATTGGGCGGGTTTGACGTTAGTTCGGCAGGTTTTTATTAGATGTTTATATAGTTTCACTACCACTAGAAAGCAGAGATGGGAGAGAATGTAAACACCTAAGCCGAATGATGTTCTTGAATATGCGAAGGAAATCAGGAAAAACAGCTCTCTTTGGTCAACTGAGGCAAGTCATAGACCTAGTTTACCCAGCACCCCTTAGGTATTTTAAGCAACCAAAATCGAGCATTGGCCTAAATTAATCATTAACAATAAACATTAATCTCATTAAGTATTATTTAAACAAAAAAATGTCGATGTAACTGTAAGACTAATAAGAATGTGTGTAATGTAGTGCAGAAACTGAACTCATATAAACTAGTAAATAAGAATGACGCAATCCATTCTCCATTTTCTCTTCTCGTGTTACATTCAGCCATGCATCGTAGCCTTTTTTTTTAAAATTGAAGTATATAAAACGGGTACAGTCTAACAAATCCACAAAAATCAGGATAACAGATGAAGAAAATACATGGATGTAGACAAAAATAAATTAAGCAGAATAACTAGGCCTATAAAATTAATAAAACAAACAGGATAAATAAAAAGATAAATAAATAAAAGACAAATAAAACATAAATAACCTCAGCAATGCAGATGTTAGATATGCATCGTAGCCTAACGTAGCCTACAGAATATTATGCGTGTGCGTCACCTACTGGTGCATGTAGGATTCAGAACACAGCAGATGATTGCAAAGTTATAATCTGATTCAACCATGCGGAGCCGAGTA
The DNA here is from genome assembly GCF_027579695.1 of Neoarius graeffei. NCBI lineage: Eukaryota > Metazoa > Chordata > Actinopteri > Siluriformes > Ariidae > Neoarius > Neoarius graeffei. Next base: position 35,355,968 of record NC_083581.1, read on the forward strand.
CCAGACAGCAGATTTTTCACCTCCAGCACTGACGGGCTCATGTTGCCATTTAGAAGTTGCTTGCATTGTTGTTCGATTTACAAATAATATACTGGTCTTTAGCTGCATATTTTTACTTTACAAGATGGGCATCAAGTACATTTTACATTTTGGGTGGTTTTAAGTGCATTTTGGCGGGTTTTGAACATCTGGCAACAATGGTTTTGGTTTACAGTGCTGACTCAGTTCGTACAATCGCTGGTGTTGCATAGGCTACCGTGTAAGTTCAGTCAATTTCAGCGACAAATTAAAAATGGAAGCGGACGAATTGGTTTCTAAAAGAACTAGTAAGGGGTCAGTCATCTGGTATTTTTTGGATATCGCGAGGAGGACGTGGAACAGCAAATGCCAGTTTGTAAAGTGTGCAAAAAAAAAAAAAAACAGGATCAAAATACTCGGGTCTTGAAATAAATGCACATTAGTCATGAACAATGGTAACTACTCTCTTTGTGTTATTTTTGACAGAAGTAAAATTCATACATGAACAAATTTTGGCGAGTTGATTTTCTGTTTGGCGAGTTACTTTGGAAGGTAACTAGTCTGGCTGGCTGGTGAAAAAATATATGAATTTTGAGCCCTGGTATTGGTTTTGGGTATGCGGAAAATGGAGTTACAACGGTGGTCAAATATTTTGCATGATGTTTTATTACGGTTATGATTATTCTGTGAGCGCACCAATCCTTAGGTGTATAAAGTTACAACTTAAAATACAATTAGTGATAACTGTAGACTTTTCAGTGGACTACAACCTTTTTAAGGGACTGCGATTTCCTAACATTTCATGTCTTAACAAAATTGTATGTTAGCTAATATTGTGGCACTTGATATAAATGTTTTAACCGCATAAATAGCAATCACGATTCTGCTCAGCGTAGTAATTAATAGCTCCACGAATGAATCCTGTAATATCTCATTGACTGCAATGTTGTTCCACTCGACCTAATTCCTACTGCTGGTTACACACCAGCCAGCGTATATAGTCTTTCCCAGGAAAGATCACACAGTGCAGGGCAGTTAAACAATAAGGCACAGAGGGGGCTCTCTTAATGAAGCAATTTGCAACACCAAGTGTTCGCAAAACAACAATCACATTAGGAACCAAGCTGTTAATCTCATGTCCCTCAGGCTACGAGGGCTAGAGCCAAAGCCACAACGAAAGTGCCAGAGTTATCACCTTTAGATGTGACCGCAGGAGGAGGAAGAGAACTCTTTGGAGTTGGCAGTGATTCAGATTTGTGGCTGATGTGAGAAAGTGTTAACACACCTCCTATAATGGCTGTTAATGTAGTTTAAGGTATGGACAGCATGTACATATCAGCTTATCAGTTTAACCTTTGTGACCTGACCTTTAAGTTCAGTTTAGCTTGTTATACATGAGGGAAGAAACAAGGTGACCTTTTAAATAGTTAGTGCAAAGTGTCCATGGCCACAGAATGGTGCCTCTCAGCCCATGTTTACATTAGACCGTATCAGCGGATCATCAGATTAACGTTTTTAAAACGATTAGTGTGCACACAGCAACACCAATACACGATTTGCATGCACACAGCAACGCCAATACACGGATACGCTCGGCTCCGCAGGCATCCTGCACTCCAAATCACTCCGCCCTGAACAGCGAGTGCCCTCTGGAGGGTGCGCACTCCAGCCCTGCGCAGCTCACACAGCGCGCGAGTGAAGTGCACAAGCAGTGATTCGGGACTGAGCCGCTGTGTGTGTGATCTCAGCGCATATCACTTACTACTTGCAAGTGGAAGGATGGCAAGCCTAAAGACAATCATAACTACACAATGGGCAGTATTTGCATCAGTATTTGCAGTATTTTCATACTTTTATACTCTTTAATGAAAGGTGATACAAGGCGGAAGTCCACGCCGTTTTTCAGCAGTCGCGTCACATGACCAACGCCAGCGAATCAGGAAGGTGGATGTCACAGTGACGTTGTCCAATGAGACGCCAGCTAGAGCTCAGCACAGCGTATCCGCGTATTCTGAATGTTTACACAGCACCGGAGCTGACACGATCTGGATTGAATACGTGGACGCTGGCGGATTCCCGTTTCCAGGCGGTTTAATGTAAACGGACAGTGCATCCGCGAAGAAAACGAGACAGATACGGTCTAATGTAAACATAGCCTCAGTGCGAGGCCTGATCCTGCCTTCAGGTTTGTCCAAAACTCACTTTACAATACTGTGCAGGCCTAGAAATTCATATATTTTTTTCACCAGCCAGCCGGACTAGTTACCTTCCAAAGTAACGAGCCAAACAGAAAATCAACTCGCCAAAATTTGTTCATGTATGAATTTTACTTCTGTCAAAAATAACGCAAAAGAGAGTAGTTACCATTGTTTATGACTAATGTGCATTTATTTCAAGACCCGAGTATTTTGATACTGTTGTTAAATACATAAATGAGAACAACACAGAGCACCATAATATAATATCAACAAATAATAATATATTAGAAAACTTGGCAACTTGGTGTATGAGTATTGAAAACAAATATACTTACTATCATGACTATAGCACCCAAAATATGTCCAACATGCTTTCTGTATTTAACCATTTATGAGAGAGAAAGCATTAGGAGCTTCATATTGACTAGGAATCAACTTGGAAAAAAAAAATTATTCCATAAAAATCGTATCGCAGCCAAGGCCTACCCTGCTCCCACGTTTGCTTATAAGTCCTTTGTCGTTTCTCCTTCTCGTACACTTTATCGGCAGCCTTTTTCTCCTCTTCAGACCGAGGTCACTTTGTCCCCGTCTCTGGCGGTTTCTGTACACCTTTCAGAAAATTCCACATCGCAACGTAGCTTTGGCAGATGTAGATGTAAACAACAAAAGCACACGTGTTTAAATGGGTGATAATGTGGCCACATCTATTGAATTTGATAACGTGATGTGGCAGCGGGGGCGTGGCCAAGCGTCGGTCTGTGAATGGAGGGCGGAGTCAGGGAAGGTAAGTGGTGGAATCATTGCACTTGATGGGGATTAACCTGTGTTTGTGTATCTTCCCCAGTGACTGCGCACTGTAAAAGGAGAGGAGAGCAGAGAAAGGGAGCTCTCTCTCTCTCCCCAACCAGAACACGTGTGTGTGTGTGTGTGTGTGTGTGAGCGCGCGTGGCTGGGATGTGATAAAAGGCTGAAAAGCTAGCAATAAATAGTTCATTGAGAACTCAGTTCTGGCCTGCCGTGCTTCTGTGCTCCACCCACCTGGTCCAATACTACACGTGATTACCGCGATATTCAACGAGATGCGTTATATGCATGTGCAGTAGTGAAAAAACCGACAGCCTGACTCGTACACGATATGATTCGGAATTCTTCGGTAGTTTCCGTCCTGCCGATAAACACATCGATTAACACAGACACGGCACGCGCTTAATATGTGGCGGCTTTAGTTGACGGTGTGTCTGAATCTTCGCTTCGTATATATATTTTTATTTTCAACTAGCCAGCCGGGCTGGCTAGTGACAGGAATTACCCACCAATTACCCACCAAATGACAAATTAAGTCGCCTCGGGCGACCGGACCACCGTGAATGTCGAGCCCTGGTGTGTGTGTGTGTGTGTGTGTGTGTGTGTGTATAATATATAATACTGTATATTAAAAATCAAAGGTTGGGTTTTAATTGTGTACAAGTGATTATATTCAGAATATGAAGCTACTGTATCTATATATAGATGTCCAGAAGACATTTGGAAAAGGCAGTATGCACAGTACAGATGCTTTAGCCTTTTTTTCCGAGAACCCTTTTGAATATTTCGACAAATAATTATAGCCTTTAGACAGAAGTACCATCAGTGCCTGGTTTAACATCAGTGCATGTGTGTCACACACACACACACACACACACACACACACACACACACACACACACACACACACACACACACACACACATTCCTGAGTTTGCAGTCGAGTGACACAGTAAGTAGCAGACTGTGGGCTGTTTGGGTCATGGATACACAGGTGTAATTTTCCTAGTCTGAAGCAGACAGTGAAGAAAATTACTGTAAAAACTTAATGTCTACGAAAATGAAATGGACTGAAATGGAGGAAAAATAAATTCTACGCAATTAAACATTTTACATTTCAGTACAAAACTTTTAACAGCAACTCTGCTGCTTCCAATCAGTTTGTAATTTAATAAAAATGACAAATATATTTTTTCAAAAAAAATCTGAATGTCCACACTGTCTCAGAAACGTGTATTGTAAAATAATTTCGCACTATACTGATATTATATCATATTACCCAGCCCTATTCAGTATATAGACCTAAATCAGTACAGTATTCAGTTCAGAACCTAAATGATTACACTATTCAGTACAGACTCTAAATCAGTACAGTATTCAGAACAGAACCTGTAAGGATCATATTCAGTATAAAACCTAAATTGGTAAACATTACATAACCAAACTCAGTGCAGTATAAAACAGTACAACACCTAGATCAGCACCATATTTAGTACACAGCTTAAATCAGTACAATATTCAGTATAGAAAAAAAAATCAGTACAGTATTCAGTATATGGACTAAACCAATATTCAGTATTGACGCAAAGTAATTACAGTATTCAGTACAGAAATTAAACCAGTACAATACTGAGTATAAGCAAAATCAATACAGTATTCAGTATATAAATCAGTATAGTATTCAGTATTGACACAAGTACAGTATTGAGTATAAGCAAAATCAGTACAGTATTCAGTGTATAAACAAAATCAGTATAGTATTGTGTATGAATAAAATCAGTACAGTATTCAGTATAGAAACAAAACCAGTACAGTATTCAGTATGGGGAAAAATCAGTACAGTATTCAGTATATGGATGTAACGGTTCAGTACTGGTGGGTGGAGCACAGAGGACGGCAGGACAGAGATCAGGTTCAAATGAGCGTTTATTGGTACACTTTTTTCAGTCTAACCATAACTCAAACAGCCACACACACGATGGGTGTCTCGTTCAGGGATCTCCTCTGCTCTCTGCTCTCCCTCCTTATATAGGGCGCGGTCACTGGGAAGACACACAAACACAGGTTAATTGCTCTCAGGTGTAGTGATTCTGCCACTTACCTTCCCTGACTCCGCCCTCCTGTCACAGACCGGCACTAGACCACGCCCCCGCTGCCACATACCCCCACCGCCCGACTCAGGCCGGGCGGCTGTCCGGCTTGCAGCCAACTCCCCCCCCCCCCCCCCCCCCCCCCCCCCCCCCCCCCCGACGGGAGAGGAAGTCCGCCACAACCATCTGCGCCCCCGGCCTGTGGACCACCTTGAAATTAAAGGGTTGGAGTGCCAGATACCAACGGGTGATCCGCGCGTTGGCATCTTTCATGCGGTGGAGCCACTGGAGGGGCGCGTGGTCCGAACAGAGGGTGAAAGAGCGCCCCAGCAGGTAGTACCGGAGGGCGAGGACCGCCCACTTGATGGCTAGACACTCTTTCTCTATGGTGCTGTAGCGCCCCTCACGCACCGACAGCTTCCTGCTGATATACAGGACAGGGCGGTCCTCCCCCTCCACCTCCTGGGACAAAACCGCCCCCAGCCCTCTGTCCAACGCATCGGTCTGCAACATAAAGGGGAGAGAAAAGTCAGGGGAGTGTAGAAGTGGCCCCCCACACAGTGCAGCCTTTACCTCCGAAAAAGCCCGCTGGCATTGCTCCATCCACTGGACCGGATCTGGTGCCCCCTTTTTAGTGAGATCAGTCAGCGGGCTGGTGACGTCCGAATAATTAGGTATAAACCTACGATAATAGCCAGCCAGCCCCAGGAACTGCCTCACCCCCTTTTTGGTCTTGGGCCTCGGGCAGGCCGCAATCGCTGCCGTCTTATTAATTTGGGGACGCACCTGCCTGTTGCCCAAGTGGAAGCCCAGATACCGTACTTCCACCCGCCCAGTTGCACACTTCTTTGGGTTGGCTGTGAGCCCCGCCCGTCTCGGCGACCTAAGGACGGCCCTCAGATGTTTGAGGTGTCTCTGCCAGTCATTACTATAGATGATAATATCATCCAGATAGGCGGCCGCATACGTGGCGTGAGGGCGGAGGACTCTGTCCATCAGCCGCTGAAATGTAGCGGGTGCCCCAAACAGCCCAAACGGAAGGGTGACGAATTGGTGTAAACCAAACGGTGTGGAAAAGGCCGTTTTCTCTCAGGATAGTGGAGTCAAGGGGATCTGCCAATATCCCTTCGTCAAATCCAGCGTCGAATAAAAGTGAGCGATGAACTGTTCCAGCACCACCTGGTCGATGATCCCCTCGGCGTCGCGATCGTCGGCCCTCAGCCACCGCCAGCAGGCGTCCCGGAGCAGCTGGCCAAACGCGAACGGCCGGCCGACTTCCTCCAAGCGCAGAGCGCGGAAGCGCTGGCGCTGCTGCTCTGGCGTGCGCCCCACGCGCTGGAGGACGGCCCGGCGGAGGTCTGCGTAGGCCGGTCGGTGGGGAGCTATAGCGCGGCCAGCTGTGCCTCTCCCGTTAGCAGGGGGAGGAGGCGCGCCGCTCCATCGGCCATTCCGAGGCTTCTGCAACCTGTTCAAATAGCGTGATGAATGCCTCGGGGTCGTCCTGCGGGCCCATCTTGGTGACGGTGAGGGGAGACGGGCCCGCGGCCGGAGCGCTGGTGGACCCCGCCGACGCGAGGAGGTGCCGGAACGCCTCGCGGTCTTCCTGCTGAGCCAGCACCAGGGCTTCGAAGCGCCGCTCTTGTTCCTTCCGGAGTGTGACGAGCGCCTGGTGCTGGCTTTGCTGGGCCGTGGCGAGGGCGTGGACCAGGTCGGTGAACGGGGAGGACTCCATGGGGTTGATCGGTTGGTGCTCCACTCTGGTTCCCAGGTTTCAGCACCACTGTAACGGTTCAGTACTGGTGGGTGGAGCACAGAGGACGGCAGGACAGAGATCAGGTTCAAATGAGTGTTTATTGGTACACTTTTCAGTCTAACCATAACTCAAACTGCCACACACACGACGGGTGTCTCATTCAGGGATCTCCTCTGCTCTCTGCTCTCCCTCCTTATATAGGGCGCGGTCACTGGGAAGACACACAAACACAGGTTAATTGCTCTCAGGTGTAGTGATTCTGCCACTTACCTTCCCTGACTCCGCCCTCCTGTCACAGACCGGCACTAGACCACGCCCCCGCTGCCACAATGGACTAAACCAATATTGAATATTGATACAAAGTAAGTTCAATATAGAAACGAAACCAGTACACTACTGAGTATAAACAAAATCAGTACAGTATTCAGTGTATGAATGAAATCAGTAACCAGTACAGTATTCAGTATATGGACTAAATATTCAGTACAGACACAAAACAAGTACAGTATTCAGTGTAGAAATAAAACCAGTACACTATTGAGTATAAACAAAATCAGTACAATATTCAGTATATAAGTGAAACTTGCACAGTATTCAGTATAGAAATGAAATCAGTACAGTATTCAGTATAGAAACGAAATAAGTATTCAGTATATATATTGTGTGTAAAATGAAATCAGTAGTGTTCAGTATAGAACCAAAATTTCCCCTTACTAAATAAATCAATAGTTTGACACAAAATATTGATTTACAAATTATTTTATTGATTTTAAAAATTATTTTATTGCTTCCACTAATGACGTGGTCCACAGCAATGGTCTGTTATTCAGTCACGAAATATATATGGTCGTTGACCAATCAGAATCAAGCATACAGATGAGTCGTGTAGTAAACCCGTATAACTCATATACAGTAAAGCTGTTTCAGATTCTCTTATCATGGTCCACCAACATGCCTCATGTGTACATGCTCACAACGTCCCTGTCTTTTCCAGATGAGTTCAGTTTATAAACACTGAGCGCTGTTCTCCAATTAAGGCCTGACTTTTGCCTCGTCTCAATTGCGCTGATTTGTCTCACGTGCCACATGTTTAAATAAAGGTAATGCATCCGTGCTGCATTATTCAGCGTTAAACTGGACGGCATCTTACATCTCGTCCTCCTCTTTCTGCTGTCATTCACACACAGGAGGAGTCGGCTGTAATTAGTCGTCTTATTGTAGTAGAAATGTTTGGGATGACAATGCCAACAGGTGTGTGTGTGTGTGTGTGTGTGTTAGGTATAAATGCCATCTGTAATATCTCTCTCTCTCTCTCTCTCTCTCTCGTCCTCTCTGTCTTCCTTTCTGTCTCTCATCGTGTGCATTGACAGCATGGTGTCCTGGTGTATGTGTGTGTGAAGACGCTTCATTAGCGCACTTGCTCGCCTTCTGTTTCCTGAGATGGCACACACTGTCTCCAGAGAGAGAAGGTTGGCTTGAAAACAAGTGTAAGTGTGTGTGTGTGTGTGTGGGAGGGAGGGAGGGAGGGAGGGAGGGAGGGAGAGAAATAAAACAAACACTAGTGAAGTAATGCATTCGGAACCAACAGCTGTCCAGGCCAAACCACAAACAAACACTTTCTCTCTCCCTCTCACACACACACAAACATTCGCCTCCCACACAATCGGACATCTGCTTCCTCACGTTAGCCAGGCAAAGTGAAACTGAGCAAAGCCGCAACATTTATTCGAACACCCCGCTTCCTGTTTAAGGCCCATAATGCCACGTTAGTGCGACTGATGCTGCTGTGCTGCGCACCTCGATACACTGTAATTCCATTTTGGACTACACAGTTCATGGATCATGGAGCTTTATGAGGTGATCTGCCAAGTCCTTCAGTTTTATAACTTGTAAATGCAAGTGTTATTCTCTCTAGCACAGCCATGCCAGATTTGCATTACACTTTCGGTTAAAGTCAGGTTTACACAGCATCCATCCATTTCAGTGCTTGACGTTAACTTTTTAATCCACTTGTCCAGTCGGACAAGCAGCAAGGTTTTTCACTTGTTCTGACCATAACCTTTTTTATCCCCCGCTGGCTGAAAGGCCCAAAGGGGGATTATGTCATGCGATTTCTGTCCGTCCATCCCGGGAAGGGTATTCACCTTCTGAAATCAACTCCTCTCACAATTTTTGGACGAATTTCATGAAACCTGGCAGAATTCTTTGTTATATGTCGGTAATTTGCATATTATAATTTCGTTAAATTTGGTCACATTTTACCAGAGTTACAGCCCTTGATTCACAAAATTATAATTTGACAATTTCATGAGTGTATTTTCCTTCTGAAATCAACTCCTCTCACAATTTTTTGAGGAATTTCACAAAACCTCGTAAAAGGCATTGTTATATGTCAGTAGTACGCATATTGTTATTTTGTTCAATTCGGTCGCATTTTACCAGAGTTGTGGCCCTTGATTAACACCCTTGAACTTTCACAATTTCATGAAGGTGTGCTTGCCTTCTGACATCAACTCCTCTCACAATTTTTGGACGAATTTCTCAAAGCTTGGCAAAAGGCCTTGTTATATGACGGTAATATGCTGTAGAAATACTTGAAGGTGGGTGGAGCACAGTTTGGCAGGCCAGAACTGAGTTCTTACAAAAAAACTTTTATTTGCGCTTTTCAGTGGCTTACTTCGCTCACACACACACACACACACACACACACACACACACACACACACACACACACACACACAAAGTGTCCAGGTTGGGGAGAGCTCCCTTTCTCTGCTCTCTCTCTCTCCTTTTATAGGGTGCAGTCACTGGGGGAGACACACAAACATAGGTTAATTCACATCAGGTGCAGTGATTCTGCCACTTACCTTCCTTGACTCCGCCCTCCATTCACAGACCGAAGTTTGACCACGCCCCTGCTGCCGTCCTGCCTGCAGCTGACTCCCCCCCCCCCCCCCCCCCCCCCCCGATGGGAGAGGAAATCTGCCCCGACCATCTGCGCCCCCGGCCTGTGGACCATCTCGAACTTAAATGGCTGGAGTGCCAGATACCAACGGATGATCCGCACGTTGGCATCCTTCATGCGGTGGAGCCACTGCAGAGGCGCGTGGTCTGAACAGAGGGTGAAAGGGCGCCCCAGCAGATAGTAGTGGAGGGTGAGGACCGCCCACTTGATCGCGAGACACTCTTTTTCGATGGTGCTGTAGCGCCCCTCGTGCACTTGATGGCGAGGCATTCCTTTTCTGTTGTGCTATACCTGCCCTCACGCACCGACAGCTTCCGGCTGATGTACAGCACTGGATGGTCCTCCCCTTCCACCTCCTGGGACAGAACAGCCCCCAGCCTTCTGTCTGACGCGTCCGTCTGCAAAACAAAGGGGAGAGAAAAGTCAGGGGAGTGTAACAGTGGCCCCCCGCACAGTGCAGCCTTTACCTCAGAGAAAGCCCGCTGGCATTGCTCCGTCCACTGGACCGGATCTGGTGCCCCCTTTTTAGTGAGCTCAGTCAGCAGACTGGTGACTTACGAATAATTAGGTATAAACCTATGATAGTAGCCAGCCAGCCCCAGGAACTGTCTCACCCCCTTTTTGGTCTTGGGCCTCGGGCAGGCCGCAATCACTGTTGTCTTATTGATTTGGGGATACACCTGCCCATTGCCCAAGTGGAAGCCCAGATACCGTACTTCCACCCGCCCAATCGCACACTTCTTCAGGTTGGCTGTGAGATCTGCTTGCCTCAGCGGCTGCTCCAGTCACTGTGGGACTCCTCGACGATGCCCGTTTTGAGCATGGCCTCGAGTTCTTCCCGAGCCACCTTTTTTTTGTGTGTTCAGGCAGTCTGTAAGGGCGGCTGCACACTACTACCCCCGGGGGCGTCTCAATGTGGTGTTCTATGAGGTGGGTGCGGCCGGGCAGGGGCGAGAACACGTCAGAAAATTCTGTCTGCAACTGGGCAACCTCCGTGAGTTGGGTCGGGGAGAGGTGGTCTCCACAGGGGACTGGAGTGGTGGGCAATGTCAGTTTTCCTTTTTGAACCACCGGCCCCAGCTCCACCTTCTCTGGAACCACCGACACCAGTGCCACGGGGACCTCCTCGTTCCAAAGTTTTAACAGATTGAGGTGGTAAATCTGTAACGCCCCACCCCTGTCTGTTCGTCTCACCTCATAGTCGACGTCCCCGACTCGTCATGTGACCTCAAAGGGTCCTTGCCACCTGGCGATCAGTTTGGAGCTCGACGTGGGCAACAACACAAGTATTTTATCTCCCGGTGTGAATTCCCTAAGGCGGGTGCCCCTGTCCTACAGACGGACTTGACGTTCTTGGGCCTGCTGCAAATTCTCCTGGGTTAGGTGCGGGAGTGTGTGGAGTTTGGCACACAGGTCGATTAACGTATTGAATTTCATTTTTACTTGTTGAAGGTCCCTCCTCCCAATTTTCACGCAGCACATCTAGAATGCCACGTGGCTTATGCCCGTATAATAATTCGAATGGGGAGAACCCCGTGGAGGCTTGTGGGACCTCTTGCACTGCGAATAACAGGGGCTCAAGCCATTTATCCCATTTGCGTGCGTCCTCACTTACAAATTTCTGAATTCTGTTCTTGAGGGTGCGATTGAACCATTCAACTAAGCCATCCGTTTGTGGGTGATAAACCCTGGTGCAGATAGGCTTAATTCCCAGTAACCCATATGGTTTGCGCAGTGTGCGTGACATAAACGTAGTGCCTTGATCAGTCAGAATCCCTTTGGGGATTCCGACTTGGGAGATGACGCGGAAGAGTGCTTCTGCAATACTACGTGCTGAGATATTGCGAAGAGGCACTGCTTCCGCATATTACGTTGCATAGTCCACCAGAACTAAAATAAAGTGATATCCTCGTGTTGACCAATCTAATGGCCTGATTCAATTAATGGCAGAGGGCACAAAGGCACTTTTGGAATGGCTGTGGGATTTATTAACTGGCATTCGCGACACGCCATACACCACCTACGGACATCACCGCGAATCCCTGGCCAATAGAACCGGGCCATTATTCGGGCTTGTGTCTTATCCTGCCCCAAGTATCCGGCCATGGGATTAAAGTGAGATGCCTGGAATATAAATTCCCGGCGGCTCTTTGGGATTAAAAGCTGTTATCGGTTCCTTAGTCTGAGTGTCCTGCGTCACTCAGTATAGCCTATCCTTAATAATGGAGAAATAGGGGAAGGACAGGGTGGCGTTTGGCTGGAGTGTTTGACCGTTGATTACTCTCACTTGGTCAAACGCATGCCGCAGAGTTTTGTCTCGCGACTGCTCCAACGGGGAATCCATGAGGGATTCCCCGAGAGAGGGAGGAGGAGCCTGCTGCTCCTCACTCTGACACGGTGATGACGTAGACGGCTCTGTGACAGCTGCTCCCGCCAATGCCATACCGGGACCTCCCCCTGCTAAATTATGGCAGGCCCCACTCTTCACTAAATGTGCCATTAATTCCCTAAATCCCGGCCAATCAGTCCCCAAAATTATCGAGTGGGTAAGGCGAGGATTAACTGGCGCTTTTACTCTAAATTTCTCCCCTCGAAATTGAATGTGGACCGACAATAAAGTGTAGTTGTGAACATCCCCATGCACACACAACACCTTCACCAATTGTGCTCTCCCCAATGCCTCGTCTTGTACCAGGCTTTGGTGGATTGAGGTCTGATTACAGCCGGAGTCCACCAAAGCCTGATGCGTATCCCCTTGGATACTCACTGGTATGCGATACACTCCAGCCCAATCAAGGGCGGTCCCTGGTGCGTCGAGGATCCGGACCACCGCGCCCACCTCCATCACCGAGCACTGATGCTGGAGGAGCCCCAGCTTCCCGCAGCGCCAGCATACCGGCCCAGGCTCTCCCTCTGCACCGGTGTTTCGGAGCTCACTCACCTGAGGGGGGGGAGACACAGACAAGGAAGTAGGAAACGGTAGGACACCGCGGGTACGGCGGGCTGGCTGGGGTGGAGCCGGCTCCCGCCTCCGTGGTGGGGGAATGGGGCAAGGACGAGGAACAGAAGGGGGGAGAGAGAGAAAAGAGGGGAGAAGAGGAGACGCTGTCCTGCCATTCGAACAGCCACCATATGGTCCTCCGCCAGCACGATGGCCTGATCCAGCGACACCGGGCGATGGCACTGGACCCACTCCACTGTTCCTTCTGGAAGTCGGGCGATGAATTGTTCCAGCGCCACCAGGTCGATGATTCCCTCGGCATCACGGTTGTCAGCCCTCAGCCACCGCCGGCAGGCGTCCCGGAGTTGCTGGCCAAACACAAACGGCCGGCTGACCTCCTCCAGGTGCAGCGCACGAAAGCGCTACCGTTGCTACTCCGGGGTGTGCCCCACACATTGGAGGACGGCCCTGCAGAGGTTGGCGTAGACCAGCTGGCTATCGGCGGGGAGCTGTAGTGCGGCCAGCTGTACCTCGCCCGTTAGCAGGGGGAGGAGGCGCGCCTTGCGCTGTTCCACCGGCCAACCCCACGTCTCTGCTGCCTGCTCAAAAAGAGCGAGGAAGGCTTCAGGATCGTCCTGCGGACCTATCTTTGTTAGGGTGAGGTGGGGAGGGTCCGTGGTGATGGTGGACATCGCCGATGCAAGTAGGTGCCGGAACGCCTGGCGATCTTCCTGCTGCGCTAGCACCAGGGCTTCGAACCGTTGTTCCTGCTCCTTCCGGAGGGCGACCAGCGTCTGGTGCTGGCTCTGTTGGGCTGTGGCGAGGGCATGGACCAGGTCCTTGAAGGGGGAGGACTCCATGAGGCTTTTCTCTTCTGTACTCTGTCCCGGGTTTCGGCACCACTGTAGAAATAGTTGAAGATGGGTGGAGCACAGAAGCACGGCAGGCCAGAACTGAGTTCTTAGAAAAAACCTTTATTTGCACTTTTCAGCGGCTTACTTTGCTCGCCCGCACACAAGTGTCCAGGTTGGGGAGAGCTCCCTTTCTCTGCTCTCTCTCTCTCTCTCTCTCTCTCTCTCTCTCTCTCTCTCTCTCTCTCCCCTTTTATAGGGCGCGGTCACTGGGGGAGACACACACACAGGTTAATTCACGTCAGGTGCAGTGATTCTGCTACTTGCCTTCCCTGACTCCGCCCTCGATTCACAGACCGATGCGTGACCACGCCCCCACTGCCACATATGCATATTGCGATTTAATTTCATTTTGTGAAAATTTTACCAATTTTGACCCTTGATTAAATAACTTGTACTTTGACAATTCATGAGAGTGTACGTTCTTCTGAAATCAACTCCTCTCTCAATTTGTGGAGGAATTTCACCAAACTTGGCAAAAGACTTTGGCCGAATCCCATTTCACCCCTTGGACCAACCCCTTGGCCCTTCCCCTCCATTTTGCGCGTTCACGTGAAGGGGTAGGGGTATCCCAATCCCAGTTAACGCGGAGGGGTAGGGGAAGGGGTAGGGCTTCTGTACCCCTCCAAACGGAGATTTTCCTGGAGCTGACTCCGAACAAAGGGGTTTGAGTGATTTCCCACAATGCCATGCGGATTTCAGCGAGATTTCATGCGGATTTCAGAAAGATGGCGGTTCCCGCAGCGAAAGATTGTCATAAATGTATTTTCTCCATTATTTACTTGTTTTAAGTTGTTATCCAGAGGAAACACGCCGCTTGATTCGCTTTCGAGCTGAGAATGAGCAGCGATTTCTGAAATCCAAGCTGCTGCTAAAAAGCTTTGGGAGTGAGTATTGGCTTGACTGCGTACGTTTTGTTCTGTTATTCTCGCTTTTATTGTTTACATGAGTGTTCTGACACCTCATTCTGTCGGATGTGGTGCACGAAGCGCCAAAGATATCCCATTCAGTGGTGTTAGTTAACAAATCACACCCTACCAGCAGAGATTTCTGCCTCTGCCTCTGGCTCTGACTGTAGCGGCTGGTCGCAGCCAATGACGCATTTGGTCGCGTTTTGCTAACGTAAACGCTGACGGAGGTACGCGATGACGTATGCGATCGTTGAAGGGCTATCCCAATACGTAAGGGTTGAATTTCAAGCCCTATCCCTTGTAGCTCAGTTTCAAGGGGAAGGGCCAAGGGGAAGGGGGAGGGGTAGGGGTAGAAATTAGAATTGGGATTGGGCCTTTGTTATATGACAGTTTATACGCATATTGAAATTTTGTTTAATTTGGGCAAATTTTACCAGAGTTATGCCCTTGATTTATTAACAAACTTGTACTTTGGCAATTTCATCAAGGTGTGCTTGCTTTCTGAAATCAACTTCCCTCACAATTTTTATTATCCCCCGCTGGCTGAAAGGCCTGAAGGGGGATTATGTCGTGGCGATGTCTGTCCATCCATCCATCCCTCCCAGGAAGGGTTCTCACCTTCTGAAATCAGTTCCTCTCACAACCTTTAGAGGAATTTCACGAAACTTGACAGGATTCTTTGTTATATGTTGGTAATACGCATATTGTAATTTCGTTCAATTCGGTCGCATTTTACCAGAGTTATGGCATATTTGCCAACGGGGGATATTGTGCTCTCTGAGCACTCTTGTTACTATTATGCATTTACTAATTCAATGAAAGGAAAGCGGTTGTCATACCTGCGCACGTTGGCGTGTGCAATGGACTTTCACTTACTTGCACTCTAAACAGCGCGCGCCTCTAATGACAAGCACCTGCCCTGGATTAAGCACAATCAGTGCATGCATAAAAGGACACTGCTAACACCTACACGGTGCGAAATATTGCATTATCTATCACCTTTACTGAGCTGTTGTTATTGCATTGTCTTCCTGGTTATTGGCTCTCATTTCTGTGTTTTGGTTTCCGATCTTATCTTGCCCGGTTTAGTCTGTTTGTGCCTCGCTCCACCCTTTTACCTGTTTATCATTATTGATCCAGCCTGCTGTTTTAGACTATACAGTATGCCTGTTTTGTTTCTTTTATAATAAAGACACTCTTCCTGCACAAACATCCGTCTCCTCTCCAACCAACCTGCGCTTACTGACAGTGGTTAACAGAGTTTATCAAAAAGCAGGTCTAGTTATGATGGTCATTATGCTTTCATGATTTATAATTTTTCAGTAAACTCAAACTGTAACAATAAACAAAACCTATCCAAAGCCCCATTATGGTGCATGTGTTGTTATAACCCATTACCTGATCTGCAGCTTTAACAGTTAGTCTCCCCCAAATTTAAAGCTTCTGGAGGAAATCAAGTTAAATCTTGATTAATCAAAAAAAAAAACCGTGAAGTATAAATTAATTTAAAGAAATGAAACTGAAAGAAAACATGATAAGAGGGACAGAATCATGTTGTGAATGAAAACAAACCGTGACGGAGTTTGGCACTGTCGGAAAATTCCCCCGAAATATTTTACAGTAACGTGTTAATGTAAACCATACAAAACAAAAATACAATAAAAAGTCTGAATGAAATGAAGATTCACCATAGATATTTATTTTATTGAGGTATTTGATTGCCATTCCGATGAATTCAGAGTCTAATAATCTATAATTAGATATTATGGCATGGTTATTTTTACACACACACCTGTTGTACTCGGCTTCCCTGGAATTTCGTAAACAATAACACGTCATATAACAATAACAAGTCATATATTCGATTGCAACTTTAATCATATCTTCAAGGAGTTTGGCCTTATCATATCGCCTTAGCAACAAGTCAGTGAGTATAAATAATCTGCACATAAACATAGGACACCATTAAACTCACCTCAACACGTCTTTTACAATCGTTTACTCTGCCATGGGCAATGCTAGTGTCACTGTTACAAACAATACAGTGCACAATACCCTCATTATTTTTCACCCCTATTGGGCAGTGGGACACTTTCGTGTAGTCTGAGGTGAAGTGGGTTTTGTATTTTGTTTTTTGGGGCACTCTGACGTGCTCCGGGATGCACTGAACTGATGGAGTCTCAGTCTGGGAGAGAAGCTGTAAAGCCCACCCACACAGACCACTGATTGCTCTATTTTGTTCAGTAGACCAATCAGCATGCGCTCTCTCTCTCTCTCTCTCTCTCTCTCTCTCTCTCTCTCTCTCACTCACTCAGTCTGGGAGAAAAGATGTAAATCCCGCCCACACAGAACACTGATTGGTCTGTCTTGTTAAGTAGACCTATCAGGATGCATGCTCGTGCTCTCTTTCTCTCTCTCGGCCTGAGAGAAAAGACCTAAAGCCCGCCCACACAGAGCATTGATTGGTCGGTCTTGTTAAGTAGACCAATCAGGATGTGTGTGTGCGTTCTCTCTCTCTCTTTCAGTCTGGGAGAAAAGTCCTAAAGCCCACCCACATAGAACACTGATTGGTCGGTCTTGTTAAGTAGACCAATGAGGATGCATGCGCTCTCTCTCTCTCTCAGTCTGGGAGAAAAGACCTAAAGCCCACCTACACAGAACACTGATTTGGTCTACTAAACAAGACCGACCAATCAGGACGCATGCGTGCTCTCTCTCTGTCTGGGAGAAAAGACCTAAAGCCCGCACACATAGAACACTGATTGGTTTACTTAACAAGACCGACCAATGAGGATGCTCACTCTCTCTCTCTCTCAGTCTGGGAGAAAAGACCTAACCCCCCCCCCCCCCCCCCCACACACACACACACAATACTGATTGGTCTACTTAGCAAGACCGACCAATCAGCATGCTCTCGCACTCTCTCTGAGGGAGCCGCTATCAATATGCGGGAGACTCCTGGAACTTCTGGGGGAGTTGGGAATAATTCAACTTGTCCTGTCAGACAAGCAGATGCGAATTTGACTTGTCCAGACCAAATATTTAATTGTCCCGACCAGTCGGTCAAGCTTTAGTGTCGAGCCTGGCATTTTTCTACACCAATTATCCATTGCGGGTCGTGGGTGAGCTGGAGCCAATCCCAGATGACACTGGGCAAGATGATGGACACCCAGGACAGGTCACCAATCTGTTGCAGGGATCACACAGAGACAGACAGCCGTTCAGTTAACCTGACAGCATGTCTTTGGACTGTGGGAGGAAACTGATGCAGGCATGAGAACATACAAACTCCACATGGAAAGGCCCCATTTGACGGGTAGTTTCGAACCCAGAACCTGCTTGCGATGAGGCAACAGCACTTAACTAGTGCACCACCATGCCACCCAGGTTTACAGTGTATGAGAAGTCCGAAAACATTCTTTAGTTATGATTTAAGATCAGCACAAAATTAATTTCCCATATCAGCAGTTCTGCAAATCAAGGCTTTATACTGATATGCTTGTTGTAATGGATTATAATTTCCATAGTACTTAGTGAGTACTTTCACAAGGTCATGCATGGCCAACACACCATGTAAGTATATTGTTGATATACTAGTGCATCTCAGAAAATTAGAATATTGTGAAAAAGTTCAATATTTTTCCATCAGTTATTTAAGAAAGTGAAAATGTTGTTATATATTATAGACTCATTAGACATAAACTAAAATGTTTCAAGCATTTTTCTATTTTAATTTTAATCAGTATAGCATACAGTACAAAAACATAAAAAAAAACCCATCTCAAAATAATAGAATATTTTCATTTCGAGTTTGAGTAAAACAGTATAAACAGTGTATCTCTCGGTCTAGTTCAGTACACACAACCACAATCATGGGGAAGACTGCTGACTTGACTGTTGTCCAGAAGATGATCACTGATGCCCTCCACAAGGAGGGTAAGCCACAAAAGGTCATTACTGAAAAGGGTGGCTGGAAAAGGTGCACAAGCAACAGGGATGACCGCAGTCTTGAGAGGATTGTCAAGAAAAGTTGATTCAAGAACTTGGGAGAGCTTCACAAGGAGTGGACTGAGGCTGGTGTCAGTGTATGAAGACCAATCACGAACAGACATCTTCAAGAAAGGGGATACAACTTTCGCATTCCTAATATCAAGCTACTCCTGAGCCAGAGACAATGTCAGAAGTGTCTTATCTGGGCTAAGGAGAGAAAGAAATGGACTGTTGCTCAGTGGTCCAAAGTCCTCTTTTCAGATGAAAGTACATTTTGCATTTAATTTGGAAATCACGGTTCTAGAGTCTGGAGGAAGAGTGGAAAGGCACAGAATCTAAGGTGTTTGAAGCCCAGTGTGAAGTTTCCACAGTCTGTGATGATTTGGGGTGCCATGTCATCTGCTGGTGTTGATCCACTGTATTTTATCAAGTCCAAAGTCAACACAGCCGTCTACCAGGAGATTTTAGAGCACTTCATGCTTCCATCTGCTGACGAACTTTTTGGAGATGCTGATTTCCTTTTCCAGCAGGACTTAGCACCTACCCACAGTGCCAAAACTACTACCAAATGATTTGCTGACCATGATATTACTGTGTTTGTTTGGCCAGCCAACTTGCCTGACCTGAACCCCATAGAGAATCTATGGGGTATTGTCAAGAGGAAGATGAGAAACACCCGACCCAAAAATACAGATACGCTGAAGGCCACTATCAAAGCAACCTGGGCTTCAATAACACCTCAGCAGTGCCACAGACTGATCACCTCCATGCCACGCCGCATTGATACAGTAATTCATGGTAAAGGAGCCCCAACCAAGTATTGAGTGTATAAATGAATATACTTTTCAGAAGTTGGACATTTCTGTATTGTAAATCCTTTTTTTGATTGATCTTAGGGAATATTCTAATAATTTGAGATACTGGATTTCTGATTTTCATGAGCTTATAAGCCATAATCATCAAAATTAAAACAAAAAAGGCTTTAAATATTTCACTTTACATGTAATGAATATAGAATATATGAAAGTTTACGTTTTTGAATTAAATTATGAAAAAAAGGAACTTTTTCATGGTATTCAAATTTTTTGAGATGCACTAGTATAGTATAAGATCATCTTTATTTAACATTTTATGGAAGGAGTCTCCAGTGTCAGCGCTTTGTTTTCCACCAAGATGGAGGCATTTATGCTTTCTGCTTTCTTGGTAACAGGACGACAAGTTGTTTTTTTTTTTTGAGAGTAAAAAGAGAGGCTGATGATGGAATAACTGTTTATTGCTGCCGTACAAGTGCTAACTTTTTGAAATGAAATGTAACCATAAACGGATAAAAAGTCAATTTCATCTTTGCAAATTGCTGCAGTATAAGAGGACTTTAACACGTTCGTATATTCTGTTATTGGGAAATAATTTGAAAGAATTTGGCACGAGGACTTTTTAACTCTGCTTCATCACACAACCTTGCCGTTGATTCGTTTCACATCGTAACATGTGAAATGTCCTGAAGTGTTTTGCTCCTCACTAAATTTGCAGTTATGACCCCACAGGGCATGAAGAAGAAGAAATTTTATACTCATCTGTAAAGGGGAAGCGCTTTTGTTTGATGCTTGCAATCATCAAGCACGCTTTTCTTCTGTTCGGCTATGAATGAAAACAAAACAAATAGCCCGGACGTGAAATGTACTCGTAATTTGTCCACCACTGGGTTTGGAACGTATTGCACAAGTTGCATAACCGAGTGTCGGTGCATGGGCAAGAACAAGGAGCTGCGCCACACACACGTCATCATACCTCTGTTGAAAATACACACTCACTCACTCACTGGACTTTTCGAGTTTGTAATATAAAACTGTATATACAATAGAAATCTTACTTGTGCCATGTGGAATAAACAGATCTGACAATTACACGCAGTACATATTTAAACCGAAAACCTTTGTCCTGTCATACAGATGTCTTTGCTCAGTCTCTGACCTCTTTATTAAGGAATCGTTGCTGTTCTAGCATCATCATGGCATGTTTATTTAATATTCGCCGCACACGTTATAAAGAAAGGCTCCTTTCAAACCTTTGTTTACACTGTGGCTTTAAGGTGGTTTTGTAGCGACTGATTGAATAAATCCTTGTTGATTTAGCATTCACGTTACACCTGGACTTTTTAGTGCCGTTGTCGTTCCAAAGGCAAAAACGTAACCAGCTCTTGTTCTCTCTCTCTCTCTCTCTCTCTCTCTCTCTCTCTCTCTCTCTCTCTCTCTCTGTCTCTCTCTCTCTCTGTTTTTAGCCAGCACCTCTGGGTTGTAATTATTGTTGCTGGAAGAGCTGTGATAGATGATAAAGGTGTGTCAGTCAAGTCAATTAGTGTAATTGTGTAATCTCTCAAGGTTTAGTTTTAGTGAACGGGCGTGTAACTGCATCCGTCTTCTGCTTGTAGGCAGGCGGTAGTTATTTAGGTATTTAGGTAATAATTAGACATCTGCTTGTGATCAAGCTGATGTGCAGTCCTCGTGTCTGTTTCCACAAGTACATGGAACAAACAGGCAGTACCACGAAACACCGGCGTCGGAAGAATACTGCACTGCCTGCCTTTACATTCAGGCTAGCAGGCTAGTCACTTGTAGTTTTTATTATTATTATTATCCCCCACCACGAGGTGCACAGGGGGATATAGGAATGGAGTCCTTCCTTCCGGCCATCCATCTGTTTCAATCTGGACAAGTTTTCTCAGAAACTACATAAGCTGCATCAATGAAACTTTGCGTGCTCATATTACTATTCATGATCTAAGTTGAGTTCAAAAATCATTTACGAGAAATTATTATTTTCAGAGTTATGGCTGTTGATTTTTCGTTATTGGACTTTGTACAAGTGGACTCAATCTGGACAAGTTTTCTCAGAAACTACATAAGCTACGTCAGTGAAACTTTGCATGCTCATACTACTGAAAAAAGCTCGTAGCGTTTTATGAAGGTGTCCTAGCACTTACGACATCATAAGTCAGTATTAAAGCAATGGGCTTATAAGGTCGTAAGTGTTAAAAGGTCTTCATCAAATGCTCGTGGCAGGAGATGGTGATGACCATGTCTTCTTGGTTATCCACTGCATACTGGGAACACCCCCACAAGATGTGCCATTTTGGAGATGCTCAGACCCAGTCATGTAGCCATCACAGTTTAGTCCTTGTCAGAGTCACTCAGATCCTTACGCTTGCCCATTTTTCCTGCTTCCAACACATCGACTTCAAGAACTGACTGTTCTCTTGCTCTCTAATATATCCCACCCCATGACAGGTGCCACTGTAATGAGATAATTAATGTTATTCACGTCACCTGTCAGTGCTCATAATGTTACAGCTGATCAATGTATACATACCTACACTTAGGGCTGGGTGATATGACCTAAAAATTGTATTGCAATATTTTCTGACATTGACGATACCGATTATATTTTATGCTATGAAAAAAAAATGTTCAGAGACTAGGCAGCCAGTCGCCCAATTCACAATTCGATGCAGTTCATGACAGGGTGTAGTCATGTGCATTCCTGCTACTCTAGGTCCAATTCGATGCAATTCATGACAGGGTGTAGTCACGTGTATTCCTGCTACTGTAGGTTATTGTATGACAGCCCTCTGCTGTCTAAACAACACAACTGCAGTGAGGAAAAACTACGAGATTACGCAGGCTGATAATAATCGTGATTTCGTTTTTTATTTCGATTCGATTTGTCATAAATTTGTATCACAATTTATCGTAGCACAATATCTTGTTGCATGCCTGTCAGAGACAGAAGAACATGGCAGCACATGCAGACTGTTTTTGTAAGTAAAGTATACAGACGCTGGGGAGCCAGGGGGCACTCACACACACTTCTGCATAACCAGTGGCCGGTTCGGGCTTGTCAGACACCCGTCATAAACACACGCTGCTCCCAACCAACACAGGGTGCATGTTCATGACCTCCAGGGCTGCACTGTGTGTTTGCGCTTTGCTCCCAAACTCTCGTATGGTTTTCTCTGATGCTTGCTCCAGTTTTGGGGGAATAAAAGTCATGTTTTTTTTTGTCACCTCCCCCCATCCGTGACCCAGTGTCTGCTCCTCCATCTCCCGCTTTTGAGGACAATAAAATTGGAATATACTGTAATGGGTCTAATATTTATTAAGCTAGTTCTGAGTATTGTTCACATATTCATGGGGTAAACTCAGTGCAGCTATCTGTTCGTTTCTGGAGGAAATCTGATATTTCTGCTAAATCTACATGCACCCTTTTTTTTCCTCGCCATTCTGGAATTGACAGACGGACTCCATTCCTATATCCCCCTGCGCACATCTTGTAGGGTGTTCCCGGTATACAGGGGTTGGTACCAAACAAACGTGGTCCAAGGAAGGACAACCGGTGAACCAGCGACAGGGTCATGGGTTTCGAAGGCTCATTGATTCACATGGGGCACGAAGGCTAGCCCATATGGTCCAATCCCACAGAAGAGCTACTGTAGCACAACCTGCTGAAAAAGTTAATGCTGACATCTGTCTGTTTTAGGCAACATTTTAACTTTTTGCTCGTTTAGTGGAGCATGAGTTGTTTACTACCTTTGATTTCTAGTGAAAGATTTTGCCACAGACAGACCAATATAACAGACAGCAAAACCCATTTTCGCTGAAAATAATCCGTTACAGCTCCAAATGTATTTGTTTAAAGCCTTGGCCAAACAAACCGGCATGCTTTCTGTTTACTTTTCACAATAAAACATTGCATTTTAACAACTTGTTGCAAGACCAGAAGCTTCCATTTCAGAGAGTTCGAGCAGCATGCGAACCCAGCAATTAGCCTACACTGGAGCTGACAGGATGCTTGTGGCCTTTTTGCTATAATCTGAAGAAGAGTTTGGTAGTAAACTATGCCTGTCCTGCTTTGAAGTAATCGAGAGAACATTTTAAGGTCACAGATCCCACAATCTTGTGGTGTGTACCTCTTATTGAAACCATCTGCTATTTGCTTTCACTGTCATGGCACTGCTCAGGTTAGAGCTCGACTTTCACACCTATTAGTCAGAATCAGTCCAGTATTAACTCTTCTTATTTCTTCAGGAAGTGATACTTTTGTAGGGTGGCACGGTGGTGTAGTGGTTAGCACTATCGCCTCACAGCAAGAAGGTCCGGGTTCGAGCCCCGTGGCCGGCGAGGGCCTTTCTGTGTGGAGTTTGCATGTCCTCCCCGTGTCCGCGTGGGTTTCCTCCGGGTGCCCTGGTTTCCCCCACAGTCCAAAGACATGCAGGTTAGGTTAACTGGTGACTCTAAATTGACCGTAGGTGTGAATGTGAGTATGAATGGTTGTCTGTGTCTATGTGTCAGCCCTGTGATGACCTGGCGACTTGTCCAGGGTGTACCCCGCCTTTCGCCCGTAGTCAGCTGGGATAGGCTCCAGCTTGCCTGCGACCCTGTAGAACAGGATAAAGCACCTAGAGATAATGAGATGAGATGAGAAGTCTTTAGGACTTTTTGCCGTTTCTCAGAAACGTGATGAAAGGAAAACCAAAAAGCTTTTTGATAAAGTGACTGTTAACTTGTTTCATTACCATTAAATGGAACTGCAAATGGATAAAAAAACATGACGTCATTATTTAATTAGTGCAAAAAATCCAAGAGTTAGCAAATTGCTGTGGGTGAAGAGGGGAAAAAAACACTTTGTGGTGTTAACAGTAACTCCACTCGATTAGTGCCCTATAACGGCACACTTCTGAGGGTTTTATTCATTGTGTAGTACATGTGTAGATGTTTCTGATTTTTTTTTTTTGTATTTAATAGCAATTTTAATTTGTTGGTGGATCATCTAAGACGTTTCAGTGTCTCTTCTACACGTGTATACCCCCCCCCCCCCCCCCCATTTTTATGTTGCTTAATTCAGTACTAAGCAGCATAGGCCCTGTTGACAAATGCACAAATAGTGCACAGTGCACAGATGATGCATAAATAAAGCACACAGTTTTCTAATTGTTGTATTTCCATGATGTATGTTTAAAAAAAAAAAAAGGCGCCTGTGGACCAAAAAAAAAAATCCCTGGTGAAGTCACAGATTCAGCTCGTTGTTTCCCAGAAGTGTTTCTTGCCATGAGCCAACATTGTGAGAATCTCAGCAGGCATGTTGAACACACACCCTCTTGGAGGCGTAAGCATTATATTTGGCCCTCTCATCTTACCGCTCTCACCTTTGACCTCAATCTCTCCTGCGCCAGCAGAACTTTGCGGCCGCTCTCGCTCTCTCTGTCTTTCGCGCTCTCTCTCTTTCATGCTCTCTCCTCTCTCTCCTTAACTCTTTCTCTAACACACTCAATCTCTCTCTCTCTGCAACTCTCTCTCTCTCTCTCTCTCTCTCTCTCCCTAACTCTTTCTCTCTAATTTTCTCTCTCTCTCTCTCTCTCTCTGGCTCTTGCGCTCTTTCTCTCTCGCTCTCCTTAACTCACTCTTTCTGTCAATCTCTCTCTAACTCTCTCTCTGTCTCAATCTGTCTTTCTCTCCCTGTCTGTCTATCTATCTATATCTATATCTAATATATATATATGCACACACACACACACACACACACACACACACACACACACACACACACACACAGGACTCCAAGTCCTGCAGCACAGTGGAAAATGATCAATTAGTGTTGGCTGAATTGGCAAGGTTGTCATGGCGATGGAGAAAACAGTAAGCATCTCATGTGTTCATAAAGCAACAGCAAAGAGGTGAAATTGCTCACTCTGTTGTGTAAACACACTGTAGATCCTGCTGTTTGACATTAGCCCCAGGACTACAAAATTTGCAACACTCGATGCTTTTGTCGTAAACCATTAGCTCCAGCTAACCAGAGACACTCTGCTGAAAAGCTGTCGAGCACGTGTGTGTGTGTGTGTGTGTCCACAGTTAAAACAAGGTGAAGTGTCAAACCCTTAAACTCATCTAGTGGCCTTGGCTTGAACTCGCACTCTGCCCTGTTTACCTCTTGAGCAGCTTTTCTTTGTTTGCGTACAGCTCGTTTTCAGTGAAGTGGCGGTTTTATTGGCTGCGCTAATATGCCCCCAGATGAAGTCGCGTTCAATTCAGCTGGCTAAATTGTTGATTTTGGCTGCGAGTTCATGCTTTGCTCTTGCCTATGTGGAGTTAATTGCTTGAAAGAGCCCTTGGGCTTAGGCTTAGCTCTTGATTTTGATGTTCATGCCAGCCTTCGATTGGCCAATGAGCTCGACACTCTACTAATGACATGGCGCTGACTGGAGTCCATTCAACATTTCTGGGGGCTTTGTGTTGTGCATCTGATCATTATGGGGCACAAGAGGATGATTTTTTTTTTGTGGTCTATCAGATATATTCCATTCAGCTAGCATGATATTGACCTCGTCTTTGACTCGTTCAGTATCATGCTAGCTGAATGGAATATAAATGATAGACCACGAAAAAAAATCTAGCCAATGTTATTTAAATATGTCACTCAGATCCGCAGTGTATTTCGTATGAAAAAATGTGTTTTTCAACACGAGAAGGTAAACTTCATATCTTCAAGCCAATGTGTGATTTATTTTTTTTCTTTTTATTATATCGACACATTCACGAACAAAAAAATCCCCAAATTTCTCATCTCATCTCATTATCTCTAGCCGCTTTATCCTGTTCTACAGGGTCTCAGGCAAGCTGGAGCCTATCCCAGCTGACTACGGGTGAAAGGCAGGGTACACCCTGGACAAGTCGCCAGGTCATCACAGGGCTGACACATAGACACATACCCCTTTTCCACCAAATCAGTTCAAGGGCTGGTTCGGAGCCGGTGCTGGTTCACAACTCGTTCAACTTGCGAGCCAGCTGAGAACCAGCTTGCTTTTCCATCGCTCGCGGTGCTAAGAGAAGACACGTCAGTTACGTCGCTGTATACGTCAGTTACGTCGTTGTATACATCATTACGTCGCTGTATACATCAGTTACGTCGCTACGTTTGCATAAACCTTGGTGCGAATATCGAAGCAAAAACAACGCGGAAGAAGCAGCAGCAACAACAATAATAATAATAATGGATGACTTCGCGTTTGTACAGCTGCTGCTTCTCGTCGCTTAAAAATGGCGATCTTTCGCGGTCTTGTTATTGTTGTCGGTCTTAACAACTCCGCCCCCCACTGACGTAAGCGGTTCTTTCCTCTGGCCCAGCAGAGAGTTGGTGCTAGCCTGGAACCGGTTTTTCTGGCCCCAGAGCCAGTTCTTTGTCAGTGGAAACAGAAAACCCGGTTCCAAACTAAGCACTGGCCCGAACCAGCCCTGGAACTGCTTTGGTGGAAAAGGGGCAAAAGACAACCATTCACACCCACATTCACACCTACGGTCAATTTAGAGTCACCAGTTAACCTAACCTGCATGTCTTTGGACTGTGGGGGAAACCGGAGCACCCGGAGGAAACCCACGCGGACACAGGGAGAACATGCAAACTCCACACAGAAAGGCCCTCGCCGGCCACGGGGCTCGAACCCGGACCTTCTTGCTGTGAGGCGACAGCGCTAACCACTACACCACCATGCCGCCCATCCCCAAATTTATCCAAACAATTCATTGATTTCCTCACAAATGCCATATAGAGATTTATGTCACGGTTTTGGTTCTCCATGTCCCGGATGGAGCTCATATGAAAAATACAAGTGGTGTATTTCCAAGTAAAACACTTGCGTCTATGTAATATAAAAGAATAAAGCACTAAGAGATTTTCTTCTAGATTTCCCAGAATGCATGGAAGCCGGGAAGCATGAGAATTTTTTTCCCTTTCATAAATTTGTGACTACTTAATCTTGGAAATTGAGTTTTTATTTCCAAAAATTTATGACTTTATAATCACAAAGAACGTCAGGGTTTTTTTTTTTTTCCTTGTAAATTTTCAACTTTAACCTCAGAAATTCTAAGGTATAATTTTTTAGTCACACAGCTCTTGGTGTGTGTGTGTGTGTGTGTGTGTGTGTGTGTGTGTGTGTGTGTGTGTGTTGGTTTTTATAGCTCTGTCCGTCCATCCATCTGTATTTCTGTATCTCCGTCCGTCCGAAACACCCTTTTTCTCAGCAACCACAAATCATAGCCACTTAGTACTTGGTACCAAACTTCAGCTTGGGGTTCTATATCGTTTTCAGGTCTGTTGCACATCGACTTCCTGTTTACTAACTGAATGTATTTATGAAAGATATAGGGTGGATTTACAAAATTTTCATAACACTTTTCTCAGCAACTACAAATCACAACTGTTTGATATTTGGTACCAAGCTTCAGGGGGTGGCACGGTGGTGTAGTGGTTAGCGCTGTCGCCTCACAGCAAGAAGGTCCGGGTTCGAGCCCCGTGGCCGGCGAGGGCCTTTCTGTGTGGAGTTTGCATGTTCTCCCCGTGTCCGCGTGGGTTTCCTCCGGGTGCTCCGGTTTCCCCCACAGTCCAAAGACATGCAGGTTAGGTTAACTGGTGACTCTAAATTGACCGTAGGTGTGAATGTGAGTGTGAATGGTTGTCTGTGTCTATGTGTCAGCCCTGTGATGACCTGGCGACTTGTCCAGGGTGTACCCCGCCTTTCGCCCGTAGTCAGCTGGGATAGGCTCCAGCTTGCCTGAGACCCTGTAGAACAGGATAAAGCGGCTACAGATAATGAGATGAGACCAAGCTTCAGCTTGGGGTTCTATACCATGTGTACCATTTTCAGGTCTGTTGCACATCAACTTCCTGTTTACCGACTAATGTATTTATGAAACTTATAGCATGGATTTACAAAATTTTCATAATTTTCTCAGCAACGACAAAGCACAACTGTTTGATATTTGGTACCGAGCTTCAGCTTGGGGTTCTATACCGTGTATACCATTTTCAGGTCTGTTGCACATCAACTTCCTGTTTACCAACTGAATGTATTTACAAAACATATAGGGTGGATTTTGACACTATTTCAAGAAGCAGAATGCTATTTCAAAATGACAGTTTACCAGGATGCTATTTGAAATCCCTGGGGAGAGACACCGCTCTTTACTTACTTGTTTCAGGGTTAATTATTTGTTGAAGTCAACATTCATAATAAGTGTCCTATTCCTTCGATTGCTTGCATTCTGATATAAGTGAGAGCGGGGGGATACATAAGTGACCAGTAGCTCACAGTTGATCTTGGTTTTTTAATTTTTCTTCTTTCTTTCTTTTCAACCTATGATGGCCCGAATACGCCGTCACAGGAATGTGTTTAGATCAGAACTCAGGGAAAATCGACTTGGGACTTTGTGAATTCTTCTTTACTGAATTGCTACGTCCCCTTTTCCCAGTGGATTAGTAAATTTTATGGATCGAAACATTTCAGTACAGTTTAAAAAAAAGTATCAAATTAAACCCTCCTGTCTTTTCAGAAGGTTTCTAATTTGCGGTCTTTCATGGAAACTATTCTGTAATAGTGTGTATTGTGCAGTGCACAATTCTGTAATACAAAAAAAGTCTCAACTTAAACATTTAGCTATTTATAGTGCACATTTTGCCCTGGAACGGGGAACTCCCTATTTCAGCAGAGTGGCATGTCTGGAGCTCCTTGCTGCTCTGTTTCACTTCCAGCAAACATATTTTTGTAGCTTTAGGAGGAAGAAAGCACACGATGATGGAGGCTTTTCTTGTTTACTCTGGTTATCGTTAGCAGTCATCAAATCCTCAATGTGGCAACATTTTCCTTTTCCAGTTTCTCATGATGCTTGGTGTGTGTATGCGGGTGGGGGGTTGGCCTAAAAGAGATCACTGTGCCATTCGTGCTGTACATTTTTAAAGCAGGTAGCACAACAGACATGCGAGCACACAGCACACACGGAGGTGACTCAAAGAAAATGAACATCAGGTGAAGAGTTTTGTTCCAGGTCTGTTCTCCTCCTGTAACCACAACTGCAGCCATTTGGTAGCAGGAGGTGGGAGTTTAGTCACTTTAACAACACTAAAGTGGTGTGCTGTTAAAGGAAAATAATCAACGATTATCCAGCTTGATTAATGTTTTTAACTGCATGTTGTGTTAGTAGAGAGTTACAGGACGGCATTGCGAGGTGCGATTCAGAAGATCGAAAACATGGTTACATGAATGCAAAGGTACTAAAATAAATAAAAATCCGTTCCCAAATCTCTCTCTCTCTCGCGCTCTCTCTCTCTCTCTCTCTCTCTCTGATTGTGCTGTTGAAACCACTTGGTGTGTAGAAGTCCTTCATATTTGATGATGAGGACATTTCCAGGTTATAAGTCTAAATTAATGATCAGTTCTCCTCTGTGTCACAGGCTTTAAGTCCTGAGGTGAAGTTTGAGCCTGTGTGTACACGCTTGCACTCAGCTGGCAAGCTGTTGTAGCTCAGCTACAAGGACCCATGCATTTTCTCATCTGCTCACATTCTGGACATGCACTCAATCACTTTCGATAGCGTTGTTAAAGAAACTGCTCGAGCCGGAGAAAGTAGACATTTAAAATAGAAATAAATTGCTAAGTCAAAATAGATGGGTTTTAGAGAACAGGGTCTGATTTCAGGGGTAGGACTAGTTGGCAAGAATGCGTGTACACACAGACACACACACACCTTGCTCCGAAATATATTTCCGAGACTGTTATGTTGCTTTTTAATTTCCACCATTTTCATTAACATATTGGTCTGTTTTCACTCATCTTATCAATTATGGTAAAAACCAAAAAAAACCCTGTCTTCTCTCTTTCATGAAATTAATTAAAAAAAATAATAAAACTGCAACTTGTTACCGACTAGGCATGTACACACTTCACCCAGTTCATAATTGGATTCAGTTTGCAATATTGGGTTCATGATTTGATTTCTCCATGATATTTTTAAAAAAAAAAAAAGAGAAATTTTATTACCAAAAAAAAAAAATCCAATATTTATTTTCCTATTCTTTATCAACTTAAAAGTAGACAGCCTTTCAATTTTATAAAACTGGTGAAATTTAGTTCCTGCTGAAATTTGGTCATTATGATTACATGATTATTTCTGCAATATCTCAAAACAAACAAAAAAAACCCCAGGACATTCTGTGGCTGGGAAGTTATTTAATTTGAGGTGATTTCCGAGCAAATAATGTGCATGAAATCGCTCGCTTCGTGCAGTCAAGCAGACAGAGGAAGTCCGTGTGCGCATGCGCAGGTTTACCTTTCGGCGTCTTCTCTTGGATTTCACGGCAGCTGGCATCTAGTGTTGCATTACTGCCATCTACAGGTTTACCTTGACTGTGCATTGACAGTTACAGAATTCTGTCGCTAAACAAACAGCTGATCACACCGAGGTGCTCGCTGACCGCCGATATTTATTAGTTTGGTCCTGCGTTTCACTTCCTTCGCAACATAACGTCTTCTCACTTTCTGTTACTGTAGTCGGTCTTTCACATTTCATTTGCACATTCATGTTCTCCATTTTTCTCTCCTGTTTCAAATTTGTATCCCACAATGCCTTGTGCAAACAGGGAAAGCCCACCACGTGATGCATGACGTAGTATCTTGGATTGCGTCACAGTGAAGCAAGAAATGATAGCGGAGAATTTAGGGCCACATGGCCCGAAATTCATTAATTGTTCTATTTAAAAAAAAAAAAACTAATAAAATTGGAAGTCTGTGATTTGAATTCAGTAGCTTTCAGTCCACTAAACAAAAATAATTGGGTGTCAGGGAAAATTCTTTTTATGACCTAAACTTGAAAAATATGAAAGGCAGTCTACCTTTAAATATTCATTTTGTTCAATAAAAAAACCCTTTTGAATCATTTCCTTAATAACCAACAATATTTACCCACATTTGTAAAGGTGGGGTCAAATATACTAGCCTGTTCACCAAAATATACTTTTTATTAAAAAAGAAAAAATTCATAACAAATAGGCCTTTTCTTAATAAACTTTTCTGAACATTTGTACTACCTCCATTTTCTTCTCTTTTCTTTATCTTCCAGCAGTCTGTAAAAAGAGAGCTCTGGTTTCTTGTTAAATCTGTTTGTCCAGTCAGTCACACAGTAGCTCTTTCCCAGTTTAGATCTGGTTTTTTTGGGTTTTCGCAGCATTAGAGCTGAGTTACTTCCACCTAGGGTGAAGTCACATGCATTCCCGCTATTTTATGGCATTGAACCCTTTGCTGTCTTAACAATGCGATTACAGCTCAGAAAAAAAACTAAGAGATTACGCAGTCTGAGGATAATCGCGATTAAATTTATTTCGTGGATCTGAATCGTCATAAGTTTTTATCGCGATTTATCAGTGCATGATATATCAGTACATGCCTATTACTGACAATTAAAGAAAACACAAAGCTCTTCATTTGAAAGAAAGGTGCAAAAAACAAAAAATTAGTTCCATCTTTACCTCTGAGTGTTACAAAGTGTGACAATGAAGACTCCTTTCATGAATGTGAAATAAACATCTCCTCAGAGATCAATGGTTACACCATTCAAAAAAAAAACACTCCTTTTAGACTGAAAATTGTATTTAAATCTCAATTTTAGTCCAGTTATACTGAACACACTGGATGATGAAGTTTCCAAGTTCCAGCATTTCCCTAAAATTTCCTTTTTTTTTTTTTCCTTTTTGCTAATCTCAGGTGAGAATGAAGTCTTAACAGGTACGAAAATAAATACGGGAGATATACCAGATCCACAACTTTATCCTGAGACTTTATACTCACAGCACTGAGAGAATTTACTGTGATGCGATGATGCATGAGATCTGGCGCATTTTCCTTCCAGTCCTGGGAAAAATGGTGACAGTAGAACATAATGTTAATGTTGGTCAGCTCTCAGGTAATAAATGTAAGTCTTGGGTTAACCTCTGTGATTATAATTTATGACGATGTGATCTCTGGGAAAATTCAGCTCCCCCCCCAATATATATATAAAAAACTGTGATTTCCTTGAGGTATTACTTTTGTATTTTCGATTTCTCCAACCAGTTCGTGCTGCTCTAGAAGCTAATGTGCCTGCAGTAAGATGCCATTAATGTAGTTTGATTAAATGGATCAATCCTGATTGTTATATAGAGCGTCCTGGATGTATTTATTCAAATCAGTTTTGATGTCCTGTAATTTGTAAATGTTGTGGACTAAGAGAGCAGTACAGAAAGCATGAATGAGGCATTTATCTTCTTTCTGTCTTCCTGCAGTGAGCTGGATGCTTGATCGCACGTCAGGCCTACAGTGAGAGAGCTCTATTAATACTTTTTGTCTTGCTGTGATCACATTCATGATTTGATTTGCCGATTAAAGACCTAACAAAGATTTATTGAAATGCAATGTGGATTGGCTGGCATGAACAAATAAACATGTATTACTGTTAAAGCAGCACAGAAATACACATAGTGCAGACAAAGCGACACACACACACACACACTCAGAGACAGTTGTAGCTCATCTTGCTGAATATGTTTCAGCTGTTGACAGATTAAATTTGCAAATCCCAAAGTCAAGAGCTCCTTCATAATATTTGAAATGTGATCACTTAATCCGATTTCACAAGAGGGTGTTGTGTACAAGAGTGTTTAAAAATGTCACCATATGATAACCTGGTCCAAAATGATAGATATTAATTAAAAATTTAAAACATACACACATACAAGCTGAAGCATTCCCCCTGGGTTCTGAAAAATATTCTCCACTTTTTTCCTTGAAAAATCAAGTCAAAGAAGTATTCTTCACTTATTATTTTTTTCTTCACTTGGCTGTATTTTTTTTCTTAGTTACTGACTTTCAAAGTGGACTTAATACAGGTTTATACCAACCAAACTGGCACAATTCAAATATTTGTACAGATACAGTAAGGCCTCTCCATTACATATAAAAATATGTAATGCCTCTAATAAGAAACAGTTGATTTTGGGCTTCCTGTGCACCATCAAGCGAAAATAAACCTCTTTAGTTTGAGTGTACTTAACGTTATTTTAGTAGGGAATTATTCAAAAGAGGTATTAAGACTCCCTTTAGCCTTTACTTCAACACAAAACTTGATTTACAGTTGAACAGAGACTTGGACCAACCAAAGTGAAGGAATTTGATTTTCCTGTTGATTTATGAACTGAACACAGAATGACACTGTTTTTCATCATAAGTTCACCATGGGGACTCAACACACCATGCCCCCTGAAACATGGCTCCCTTCAGTCGCTTGCCGGCTGACAGCACTTTCACATTGGTGTTTTTTACCGACCCCTGTATTACTGACAGGGTCTGATGTGCTCGGGGACAGTCAGGGCTCTGAGTGTGTCTCCTCTGTCGCTGCTTTGACCCTTGAATCATCTTCAGTGCTTGAAGAAGCTCGCCCAAAAAATTGTCAGCTTAGACAGCACCATTGTTTGATTCACGCAGAGATAACTATACCACAACAGCAGGTTGATTAATTTGCAATGGGATCAGTGAAAAGCTTGGCGCCCATGTGGTCATTATGTGTAGTTGATTATTTATTGGTCACAAGTGCAGTCATGAGTGGCGAGCTGAAGTGAAGTGAGGACCCAAGAGCAGACTCAGAAGACAGGCAGTGTAAAGAGAGAACTTCTTTAATGAAGTAGATGGCAGAAAGGCAAAGGTCAGTAGTCAAAAAACAGGCCAGGAGGTCAAAAACACAGTAGCAGGTAGACACGATCAGGGACAAAAAACCTTGACAAAAGAAACCAAGGAAAAATTCAGGCAGGGGGAAATCAAGAAACAATACCAATGAGCTGTAGCGAGGAGAGGAAAGTCTACAAGAGACAGTCTGGCAAATGGAGTAGCTCCAATCAGTTCTTAAAAAGCCCTGGCTGATGGGAGAGGAGTGGTAGCAGGTGTGGGAGTGCCGCTTCAGGAAATGGCCTTCAGCAAGGCAGGACTGAATTCCTGTCCTGGATCCAGCCTGGAGCCAGCATGGAAGTCCTACAATCTAAGGCATGGATGGACTGGACCAGACTGTGACAGTACACTCCCTTCAACGGGCACCTCCAGGCACCTTAGAAAGTGCCTCAGGGTGTTGTTGGTGGAAGTCTGTGATGAGGGTGGGATTCATGATGAACCTGGCAGGAACCCAGCTCCTCTCCTCAGGACCATACCCCTCCAAATCAACCAGGTACTGGAGTCCTCTGCCTCAGTGTTGTACCTTCAGCAAGCTCCTGACAGTGAAGACCTCACCACCATTTATGAACCTGGGGGGAGGAAGAGGGGGTATACAGGAAACTGGAGACAAGGGTTTGACTTGGGAGACATGGAAAGTTGGGTGAATATGGCACATGGTTACAGGCAGAGACAGTCTTACAGAGCAGGGATTAATTACCTTGGAGATGGGGAAAGGTCCTATGAACCTGGGAGCCAATTTACAGGAGACCGTCTTGAGGGGCAAGTGGAAAGCATTACCCGCTGCCCCACCTGATAGATGGGAACTGCCGAGCGGTGTTTGTCGGCTTGCTCTTTAAACATCTTGACAGAACGTAGGAGCTTTTTCCTGGTCAATGCCCACATTCTCCTGCAGCGGCGCACAAACATCTGGGCAGAGGGCATGGCGACTACTACTACTTGGATGGGGAAGAGTGGTGGCTGGTAACCTAGAGAGCACTGGAAGGGGGAAAGACCTGTAGCAGAGGTGGGTAAGGAGTTGTGAGCATACTCTATCCAGAGAAGG
This sequence comes from Neoarius graeffei, assembly GCF_027579695.1. NCBI lineage: Eukaryota > Metazoa > Chordata > Actinopteri > Siluriformes > Ariidae > Neoarius > Neoarius graeffei. The sequence continues at coordinate 35,391,165 of NC_083581.1, forward strand.
GTCTTGCTCCAAGAGGCAGCATCCTTGAATACCATGCACCTGAGAGTCACTTCTAGCTCCTGGTTGGCCCGTTCCGTCTGTCCATTGGTCGGAGGGTGAAAACCTGAAGATATACTGCGAGAAGCACCAATGAGTTTACAGAAAGCCTTCCAGAATTGGGCAGAGAACTGGGGTCCACGGTCTGATAGGGTGTCTGAGGGGAGTCTGTGCAGATGGAAAACATGGAGTATCAGCAATTCGGCAGTCTCCTTGGTGATGGGAAGCTTGGGCAGAGAGATAAAATGAACAGCTTTAGAAAAATGGTCGACAACAGTGAGGATACAAGTCTTGCCACCTGAATTAGGGAGTCCTGTGATGAAATCCAGGGCTGTGTGACCAGGGCCAGTGGGGAATAGGAAGGGGTCTCAGCAGGCTGGCAAGGGGTCTGTTGCCAGTCTTGTTCCTGGGGCAGATGTCGCAAGCTGCCACAAACCTCTGGACATCCTCCTTGATGGATGGCCACCAAAAACATTGTCGGATGAGTGCCAGAGTCTGGGCTGCTCCTGGGTAGCACGCCATTCTGGAACCATGACCCCACTGCAACACCTGTGCCTGCATAGAAACAGGAACAAAAAGATGGTTAGGAGGTGCATTATTGGGCCCTGGGTCCTGCTCATGGGCCTTCTGGACCAGGGTTTTCACCTCTAACAGAGTGGCCCCCACCAGGCACCGTGGAGGAAGGATGGTCTCAGGGGAGGTCGATTCCTCCTGGAGGGGAGAAAACATTCTGGACAAGGCATCGGGCTTACCATTCTTAGAGCCTGGGTGGAAGGAAAGTGTGAACTTGAAGCGAGAAAAAGAAGAGACCATCAGGCCTGATGAGAATTGAGGTGCTTGGCAGTCCTGAGGTATTCGAGGTTCTTGTGATCGGTCCATACGATGAAGAGGTCTGACCCCTCCAACCAATGTCTCCATTCTTCCAAGGCCAGTTTAACGGCCAACAGTTCCCTATTGCCAACGTCATAGTTTCTCTCAGGGAGAAGGCCGACGAGAGAAGGAGCAAGGATGAAGCCTGTTGTCACTAGCCAATCTTTGGGACAATATGGCCCCCACCCCTGACTCCGAAGCGTCGACCTCAACCACAAACTGCCGGGATGGATCTGGAATGGTGAGTATAGGTGCTGACGTGAACCTTCATTTGAGCTCTGAGAACGCCTTCTTGGCCCCTTCCTCCCAGCTGAAAAGGGACCTTGGTGGAAGTTAGAGCCATGAGGGGCCCAGCCACCATACTAAAGTTCCTGATGAATCGCCTGTAGAAATTTGCAAACCCAAGAAACCTCTGGAGTTCTCGCTGAGAGGACGGGGTGGGCCAGTCAGCAACTGCCTTGAGTTTCAGGGGGTCCATCTGAATCTGTGCGGGGGAGATAATGAAGCCCAGAAAAGAGACAGAACTTCTATGGAACTCACATTTCTTGGTCTTAACAAAGAGTTTATTTTCCAGGAGCTGCTGAAGGACCTGCCTGACATGGATGCGGTGTTCATCAAGGGAGCAGGAAAAATAAATAAAAATTAAAAAAACAAAATATGTCATCCAGATAAACAAAAACGTTAAGGTAGTCCTTCAGGACATCATTAACGAGGGCCTGGAAAACTGCGGGAGCGTTAGTCAGACTGAACGGGACCACGGGATATTCGTAGTGGCCCATGGAGGTGTTAAATACCATCTTCCATTTGTCCCCTTCCCTGATCCTCACAAGGTGGTAAGCATTGCACAGGTCTAGCTTGGTGAAAATCTGGGCTCCCTGGAGTAACTCAAACACCGTAGACATGAGAGGTAGGGGGGTAACGATTTTTGATGGTGATGCCATTTAGCCTATGGTAATCAATGCAACGGTGCAAGGATTTGTCCTTCTCCACAGAAAACAATCCCAGCCCTGCAGGAAAAGAGGAGGGATGAATAATTCCAGCTGCTAAGGACTCTAATGTATTTATCCATGACTTGCCTTTCAGAAGGAGAGAGAGTAAAGTCACCCCTTAGGTGGTGCAGTCCCAGGGAGAAGGTCAATTCCACAGTCATAGGGCCTATGGGGAGGAAGGAAAACAGCTTGAGACTTGCTGAACACAGGTTAAGTCATTATACTCAAGAGGCACATTAGAGAGGTCAGGATATTCACCAATGGTGGGCTGGAGCAGCTCGGTGTGGGGGAGGGCAGATCTCGGGCATGACGATAAACAGAATTGACTCCATCCTAAAATAGTGTTGTTGGTCCAATTGACATGGGGGGTTATGTAGAGTTAACCAGGGCAGATCAAGAACTATGGGCACATGGGGATTACTCATGACAAAAAACTGGATGGATTCAGAGTGGTTGCCAGAAATTCTTAAGGTGACCGGGGCTGTTCTATGGGTGATGGTGGTCAGACGAGTACCGTTAAGGGTCAGGACAGTGAGGGACGGGTTCAGAGCCAGTAGTGGAATCCCCAGGTGCTTGGCGGTGGTCGAGCAGATCAGGTTTCTGTCAGCCCCTGAATCAATGAGTGCCTGGAGGTCGTGGGGCTGATTTGCCATGGATAATGACCACTGGGAGTAGCGGTCGATCAGTAGGGGGCTGATTCTGGACATTGCCCACCAGGGCCCCTAAACTCACTTGTGGGCTCTTCCTTTTAAAGGGCAAGATTGGTAGAAATGCCCCAGCTGTCTGCAATAAAAACATGCCCTCATATCCCGACGATGCTGTCGTTCAAGTGAGATGCGGACTTGGTCTACCTGCATTGGCTCAGCGGAAGGAATGGAAGGCTGAGGGGGAGCAAGACTAGTCAGAGTTCTCTCTTTCACCCGCTGTCTGATCCGGGAGTCAATACAACTGGCAAGGTCCATGAGACCAGGGAGATCAGGTGACAGTTCTTATGAGACCAGCTCATACTTGATGGAGTCTGACAGCCCGTTCAAAAATGCGGCAAACAAGGCACTCATTCCAGCCACAAGATGCCGCCAAAGTGCGAAACTCAATTGCATAGTCAAAAGTGGACCGGTCACCCTGCCACAGCCCCATGATTTCTCTTGCTGCCTCTCTGCCAGACAGAGAGCAATCAAAGGTTCGCCTCATCTTCTCTGTAAAATCCTTGAAGCTGGTGCAACATGGTGCATTGGCATCCCACATAGCTGTTCCCCACTCCCTAGCTTTGCTAGTGAGGAGAGTGATGGTGTAGGCCACTCGGGAACGCTCTGTAGGTAAGGCCAGTGGTTGAAGCTCAGGGGTTAGCGAACATGGAGATAAAAATGATCTGCAGGTACTTGGTTCTCCGCCATATGACTGTGGGGCAGGAAGTCTCAGTTCTCTGAAGAGGGCTGGAGCAGGAGCTGGAGGAGCAGTAGGTGGAGGGGGTTGTGTAGGAGCAGACGTTACTTGAAGCTGTTGTAGCTGAGTGGCAAGAAGCTTGAGAGTGTCGGAGATGGCGACAAGGTTTTGATTCACCTGTTAGACGTCCTGTTGGTGGGTCCCAAGGAGAGCTCCCTGTTTCTGCACCGCTGCTCTTAGCTGGGCAAAATCTGCTAGGTCCATGTTGGCCAAACTGTGCTGTCACAAGTGGTGAGCTGAGGTGAAGTGAGGACCCAAGAGCAGACTCCAAAGACAGGCAGTGTAAAGAGAAAACTTCTTTAATGAAGTAGATGGCAGAACGGCAAAGGTATAGTAGGGCTCAGGCAAAAGTCAGAAGTCAAAAAACAGGCCAGGAGGTCAAAAACACAGAGGAGCAGGTAGGCACGATCAGGGACAAAAAACAGGGCAGAAAAATCTTGACAAAAAAAAGGAAAAATTTAGGCAGGGGGGACTCAAGAAGACACAATACCAGTGAGGTGAGGAAAGTCTACAAGAGACAGTCTGGCAAATGGAGTAGCTCCAAACAGTTCTTAAAAAGCCCTGGCTGATAGGAGAGGAGTGGTAGCAGGTGTGGGAGTGCCGCTTCAGGAAATGGCCTTCAGCAAGGCAGGACTGAATTCCTGTCCTGGCGCCGGCCTGGAGCCGGCATGGAAGTCCCACAATCTAAGGCACGGATGGACTGGACCGGACTGTGACAAGTGCGTGCTCATTACACTCTGGGGAAATCTCTTCACTGAGGTTGGATTTCAGCAAACATAGGGATTTGTGGAGGGATTTCTGGAAAAGATGGCTTACGATAACGATGACTGATACATTCATCACTGTGATGACTGCTAGTAATTTTCTCTTTGTCGCTGATGGATTATGTTCGTCAGTGACTAGTGTGATGAGTGCCAGTGGGAACCCTGAAGCTGACCAGCCACTGGTGAACAGTTTCTTGTCAGTTCTGTGGCTAAAAGTCTCCCTGGACATCCTTGTGCACATAAAACAACAACTAAAATGAAACAAAATTGTTGTTTTTTTCATAAAATCCCTTACACTGTCAGTATTTATCATGTTTAATAGCTGTCTTGGATGGTAACGTTAGGAAGTGGCAGCAGAGAGAGGAATGTAAGGTTTTTCCTTCAGTAAAGGATTACACAGCTCAGGGGTTGCAGTGCTGAGAATCAGGGGGATTCGTAGCCAGACACAAACGAAAAAGGAAACTCAGGAGTAAAAAGCCACCGATGAGGTAATCATCCGATCATTCACCATAACTAACCGTGACTCCTTGATGACTGTAATTGTATAAGACAGGTGGTTGTACTTTGTGGTGTAAGGCTGTCGGAAGGAATTTGATTCTTTAATGCTCTCTCTCTATTTTATATATATATATATATATATATATATATATATATATATATATATATATATGCACACATACACAGTGGCATGCAAAAGTTTGGGCACCCTTGCTGAAAATGTCTGTTACTGTAAAAAGTTAAGTGAGAAGAAGATGAACTGATCACCAAAAGGCATAAGGGTAAAGATGACACATTTCTTTAATATTTTCTGCAAGATTACATTTTCATTTCCATCATTTACAGGTGTAAAATACCAAAAAATGAAAAGGACCTGAAGCAAAAGTTTGGGCACCTGACATGGTCAGTATTTAGTAACACCCCCTTTGGCAAGTATCACAGCTTGTAAGCACTTTTTGTAGCCAGCTAATAATCTTTCAGTTCTTACCTGGGGGATTTTTGCACCTGCGTCCTTGCAAAAGGCTTCCAGTTCTACAAGTTTCTTGGGCTGTCTTGCATGCATTGCTCTTTTGAGATTTATCCACAGATTTTCAATGATGTTTAGGTCAGGGGACTGTTACCCCTTTTCCACCAAATCAGTTCTAGGGCTGGTTCGGGGCCAGTGCTGGTGCTGGTTCACAACTCGTTCAACTTGCGAACCAGCTGAGAACCAGTTTGCTTTTCCATAGCTCAGGGTGCTAAGGGGAGCCACGTCATTACATCACTGTATATGTCAGTTACGTCACTGCATTTGCATAAACCTTGGCGCAAACATTGAAGCAACAACAACAATAATGGATGATTTCGCGTTTGTACAGCTGCTGCTTCTGGCTTTACGATGCTTCATATTGGAGCTGCTGTTTTCTGATCCCAATGTTTGTGTTGATCGACAGGTTTTGAGTGGACGGCGATTACGTTCTAGGAGACAGGTAATAACCTAATAACGTTTTGACTCTTACTTACACTGAATGTGAGATGGTTATGTTAGCCTTTGTTATGAGCTAACGTTAGCCGGTGTTATGTTGGCTCTGGCGGTCTTGCTATTGTTGTTGGTCTTAACAACTCTGCCCCCCCGCTGACGTAAGCGGTTCTTTCCTCTGGCCCAGCAAAGAGCTGGTGCTAGCCTGGAACCGGTTTTTCTGGCCCCAGAGCCAGTTCTTTGTCAGTGGAAACAGAAAACCTGGTTCCAAACTAAGCACTGGCCCCGAAACAGCCCTGGAACTGATTTGGTGGAAAAGGGGCATGTGAGGGCCAGGGCAAAACCTTCAGCGTGTGCCTCTTGAGGTATTCCATTGTAGATTTTGAGGTGTGTTTTGGATCATCGTCTTATTGTAGGGCCCATCATCTTTTTAACTTCAACTTTTTTACAGATGGTGTGATGTTTGCTTCCAGAGTTTCCTGGTATTTATTCGAATCCATGCTTCCCTTGATCAATGAAATGTGCCCTGTGCCACTGGCTGCAACACAACCCCAAAGCATGATCGATCCACTCCCATGCTTCAGAGTTGGAGAGGTGTTCTTTTCCTGGAATTTGGCACCCTTTTATCTCCAAACATACTTTTGCACATTGTGGCCAAAAAGTTCTATTTTGATTTCATCAGTCCACAGGACTTGTTTCCAAAATGCATCAGGCTTGCTTAGATGTTCATTTGCAAATATCAGAAACTGAATTTTGTGGCTAGGACACAGGAAGGGATTTCTTCTGATGACTCTCTCATGAAGGTCATATTTGTTCAGGTGTCGCTGATTGAAGAAACACAGGACGAGTTGGAATTATCCTTTATGTGCCAGCGTGTACTAAGACTTGCCAACGGAAATGACACAGAGGAGTTATCAAGTGGGCACCCCCTTCATCAGCGTTTCGTTGATTTAAGCCCACGACTCCTCCGGAAGGCTCAACGGTAACCCCAGGCGTCCCTGAAGTACCCCCCTCTGTGTCATCCCTGGCTGCCACTTGATGCCCAACAGGTGTCCTTGCGCTTCAGCCAAAGCCAGTGGCTACTACCTTCAGCTGCTCCTGACAGCACTTTGATGGCATGATGTAGGGCGTGGCCTCTTACTCCCATGTCCTTGAGTAGCCTGGTGGTGGATGACGCCACAAAGCCTCTGCAACCCACTTCCACAGGGCACACCTCTGTCCTCCACCCACGCTGCTGTGCCTCCGCAGCAAGGTCAGCATATCGTAGGTGTTTCCTTTCATATGCCTCTTCTATGGACTCCTCCCAGGGCACAGTGAGTTCAATGATATAGACCTTCTTAGCAGATGGTGACCAAAATACCAAGTCAGGCCTAAGAGTAGTGGCAGCGATCTTAGGAGGAAAGGCAAGGCGTTGACCAACATCTGCCAGCATTTTCCAGTCACAGGCTATGCGTAACTGGCAATGCTCTGCAGTTGCAGGTACACTGTAATTTTCCTTTGCCCCCTCCCGCACAAATGCAACGGCTGGCAGGGAGTTGGATCCTACAGATGTTACTGAGTTGGCTATTGTTCGTCTGTACTCCAAAGTGGCAGCAAGGTTCTTCAACACCTGGTTGTGACGCCAGGTATAACGCCCCTGGGCAAGACTCACTTTACAATCAGTGAGAATATGCCTAAGGGATGCCGGTTTGGAGCAGAGTACACAGGCTGGATCTTCTCCTCGCCACTGCTGGAGATTTATGGGTGTGGGGAGAACATTGTAGGTTGCCCTGATTATGAAGCTGATTCGCTTTGACTCCATACTCCATAGGTCTTTCCAGCTCAACTTCCTTCCCTCCACACTGTCCCACTTAGTCCACTTTCCCTGCTTACCAAGTGCCACCATCTTGGCCCTCCTGATGCCTTCCTCCTGGTTTTTCACCTCATCCACGATCATCCTCCTCCTTTCAGCAACTGAGGCCTTGCTCCAGGCTGGACACTGAGCAGTTAAACCCAGACCTCCTCTTCCATGCTGAACATAGTAGAACAGTGCACTACCACTCCAAGGTCTGCTAAATCTTTCTGAAGGTCTTTTGCAGTCAAACAGGGGGTTTTATTTGCCTTTCTAGCAATCCAACGAGCAGTTCTTTCAGAAAGTTTTCATCTTCCAGACCTCACCTTGATCTCCACTGTTTCTGTTAACTGCCATTTCTTAATAACATTATGATCTGAAGAAACAGCTATCTGAAAACACTTTGCTATGTTCTTGTAGCCTTCTCCTGCTTTGTGAGCATCAATTATTTTATTATTCAGAATGCGAGGGAGTTGCTTAGAGGAGCCCATTGCTGTTGATTTTAGGGACAAGTTTGAGGAGTCAGAGAATTTATACAGCTTTGAAATCTGCATCATCTGACCTTTCCTAACGAAGAATTTGAACAAGCCACAGCTCAATAAGCTAATTAAGGTCTGGAACCTTGGTAAAAGTTACCTGAGAACTCAAATGTATTGGGGTGCCCAAACTTTCACATGGTGTTCCTTTTCTTTTTTCACTCTCCAATTGTACAAAACAAAAATAATACACAAATCCGACATAAAACGCTGAAAAGAAATGTCTCGTCTTTACCTTTATGCCTTTTGGTGATCAGTTCATCTTCTGGTCACTTAACTATTCACAGTAACAGACATTTTCAGCAAGGGTGCCCAAACTTTTGCATGCCACTGTACGTACACACACACACACACACACACACACACACACACACACACAAATGTGGGAAATAAGGCCAGACTGGCAGACATTTACTGGTAATTTTTGCATTTGTCTATCTGTATTTCAAAAGCATCAAACTGGATGGCCCATGAAAAAATTGTAAAGATATGGATCTAATCTACTTTTAATTTTCTTCCAAATTTTACACTGGGCGAAAACATTATGTCGTAACATGGCCTGTGAAATGGGCCTCCGCGGGCGTGATTTTAAAAATTCATAACAGTACCACTGATGGTCCTCACCCCGCCAAAATTTACAGGCACATCCCTCTCCCTGAGCCCTTTTGATCCAGCCCAGGCTTGGTCTGATCCAACATCAGGAGTGAACACAGATCACGGAAAGCTTTAGCATGCACCCTGGCTCCAGCCACTTTCATGTGGGGATTTAAAAATTCATAACTCGGCCACCGAAGGTCCCAGCTCTGCCAAAATTTACAGGCACCTCCCCAAGTGGCACACTAAATAAGACCATAATAATGCACTCAGTATTCATTGTTGTTTTTATTGTATGATACAGTTGAACTAGTGTTTTAGGGTTGACAGTATCTGATTAAGAGTTCAGTTTACATGCAACTTTGCAGTACAGTATTATCTTAAATGCCAAACTGCCAATTAGTGGTGGTGGTTGTTGTTATTATGTGCATTTTTTAAATTCATAATAAGAATGCCAGTCATATGCTTTGTAGGGTATAGATTTATATTTTAATAGTTATTTTCTTCTATTTTCTAAGTTCTAGTCCAGCAGATTTTAGTCTGAATGCCAAATGATATTACCATGCCTAGTTTTGAGTCATTTTGTTCCAAAGTTACTTGGATCTCGGACTCAAAATTTTAACTCTATTATGTAAGAGTAGCTGCATTGTTAATTACTAAATTTCTTATTGACTTAGTATAAAAATAGCCATTGCTGACATAATGTTTCATGAGTGTTATTATAGTACCTATATATGAGGACCAGTAAGTTGTAACCAACTGGACCATTCTTGCCCTCTCATACTTTTTTCTAGACATGGACCTGACCTGTGTGTGCTACTGTTTTCTTGGATAGACCTTTAAGCATGTTTTTCTTGAATCTTCTGACATTTTCCTGGAAATTCTACTCAATTTGTAGTGTAATGAGCAACGAATGTCTAGTGTAATTTGGCCTTTGAAGATCACAAAAATGTGTCTGGAAAAAGCTGAGATGCCATCTCCAGGCATCCTGAGCCCTAAGGCGGGCCCCAGACCCCTAGCCACATTATTCCAGGCCTTTGGCCTGTCATTCGAACAGGCTGAAATTTGGACGGACATAACATTTTAGACTTGTCTGTCCTGTGACAGTCTGCTTAAAATTCCTTATTTCCCACACTGTGTTTATATATATATTTGTGAAAGCAAAGTTTGTCACAAAAATGTGCCTTTTCCATAATATTTGTGTCCTTAGTCTTCCCACATACTATGAGTCACCAGTTAATTAGGTGGGTGTTAAACACAGTTTCTGGCCAGATAAGCATATTTATAAGCCCTTGAAAGGCCAAAGTTATTATGTTTTTTTATTCATAATTACGAATGCAAATTTTCATAAATCACATAATAACTTGGTTTACCCGATTCATTTTGGTTTCATAACGCATCTCATTCAAGATTTAGTTCCCTTTTCTTCCACTCTTCTGGGAAGGCTTTCTATTAGATCTTGGAGCGTGGCTGTAGGGCTTTGTGTTCGTTCACCCATAAGAGCATTTGTGAGATCAGACACTGATGTTGGGTAAAGGCCAATTTATGCTGACAACACAGTCCTTGCAGATGGCGTCTGCGTAGCCCCCCCCCCTTCGCAGACGCTCTGCGCGCACCTCCCAAAAATTGTGACCACCGCAGAAGCCTCGCAGACAGCGTCGCAGACAAGAGGGCTCTGATTGGTCCACTCTACATCCGCTGTACACGCACTTCCGCTTCCCTACTTTCCCGGTTTGGTTTGTTTTCACTACCACCATTTTTAAAAACACGAGCGAAGATGGAGCAGCACGAAGAGCGGTTGATCGAGGAAGTGAGGAAGTATGTACATCTATATGACTCCAGTTCTAGTCATTATAAGTAACCGGAGGATAAACACTCTACTAACCACACCCACCAACTACTCCTAGCGATTTCGCGACTTCGCGCCCTCTTGCGTTGTGGCGGTGAATAACATCGCGCACGCCTATTACTCCCCGCTCAACGATAAATTACAACTGTCTGCAAAAAGCTATCTGTGAAAGCCTTGTCGCAAGAGCATGCAGAGGCCCTAAGGAGGTCTGGGGTGCAGTCAGAGTTCCAGTTCATCTCAAAGGTGTTCAGTGGGGTTGAGTTTAGTCAGGGCTCTATGCAGGAAATGCACCATGTCTTCATGGAGCTTGCTTTGTGCACAGGGGTATTGTCATGCTGGAACAGGTTTGGGCTGTTAGTTTCAGCCAGCGTTGTAGTCAAGTCACTAAACCATGAGTCTGAGTCCAGTCTCGAGTCCCCAGTGTTCAAGTCTGAGTCAAGTCCAAGTCATTAAAAAAAAATCTCGAGTCGAGTCCAAGAACAAGACTCCAATTGCACCATTTGACTAGGCATGTTGGGTGAAAATTCAAATTCAGTCCAAATCGCTTAAAACTGCTCTCATTAAATTCAGAATTGAATGCGGAACAACATACTTTTTACAGAATTAAAACAGGTTTATCTGTTCTTAACATATTACAAATCAAAGATTGAAAAAATGGCTTAATTTTTAGAAAACTGCTGTAATATTCTGTATTAGGATCACATGGTCCAAAATGGGCCTTATTAACGAATGAGATCAATTTTTTTTTCTTAATAACTTTCTTACTCTTCAAGATATTTACATGGAAATTGGCAGGCACATAGAGGGTTGTATACTGAATACAAAGTTTAAAATTTAGTAAAAAAAAATTTATGCAAAATAGTATTTAATTAGTATTAATGATGCTAATTAATGGGTTCTGGGTTCAAGCCCAGCGGCCAACGGGGGCCTTTCTGTGTGGAGTTTGCATGTTCTCCCCGTGTCTGTGTGGGTTTCCTCCGGGTGCTCCGGTTTCCCCCACAGTTCAAAGACATGCAGTTAAGTTAACACAGGACAGCCTTGGGCTGAAGTGCCCAAGAGTGGCGGTGCGTACGTAGGCAGCGGCTTTGCTCTCCTGTGATGAACTAAATTTCGTTGTACATTTGTGCAGTGACAATAAAGGCATTCTAATTCTATTCTATTCTATTCTAATTAGGTGAAACATTAAATCAGTACACTCTCTTCTTCAAAGTTTCACTAAATGGCTTTATTCGTGCAATATAAAGCTGATCTTAACTCTCATGTATACATCACAAAGAAGGAGAAATCAATGTTAATTATAAAATATGTATAAATAAGCATTGAATGTAATTCACATCTACCATTCTCTATCAGAATAAAAAAGTAATAAATGATTGTTTCTAATCTTCTGTTTGTGGTCTGTAGGCCTTTGTATTTCTCAAAAGTAGGGCCTACTAGTGTTTATATGAAAGAATATAAATGATTATTTTGATTAATATTCACAGCTTTCAAGGCGAACTTCAAAAAAACTGTGTGATCCACATCCAATAAACAATTCCAATTAACTGAATTGAATTGACACTCGCATTTCTGACTTCCGGTTTTTAAAATATCATTCCGACCACTAAGATCTCAATATTTTTCATCAAAACAACTACAGTTATATTCTAAAATAGTTATTTATTTACATTAATCAGTTTAATTAGAAAAAATAAGTCAGTAAAGCTATGAAAACTCATTTCAAAGTCTCCTGTGAATCATAACATCAAAACTAGCTGACGGAAAATTTTGCTGAATACTCTATCAGAAACCGTGAGAGCGAGAGAACATCCCTATAAAAGTTATCTGATTGATATTCACAAGTAATCCAGTCAGAAACTGATCAGAAGAGCAAGAGCCTGACCACTTTCCCGGGACTCAAAAAGCACCGGCAGTTTCCTGACGTCCCACGAGCAGTGTGTACTCTGTTGTAGCAACTTCAACTTGCCGTTACTCCCAAAGTACTAAACAGATCTTAATGACATACATTTCTTTGGAAAGCAGAAATTATAAGCTTTTTAAGGATAGTATTCACGATAAAAAAATATTCAAGAGTTAAGCAATGACAGATTTGGAAACTTAAATGAGCGTCTACATGCACAATCTTCGCAGAATGGCCAGCGAGCGTCTGATGTGTCTAATTTGATGGTGGCTGTTGCTGCCTTTTTGTGAAACCGTTTACAGCGCGGGTGTGAGAGTCCGCTTGGCATGTGCGTTGTCCGGATCGTGCCTGAGAGTCTATCTGATGCACGCGTCAAGGCGCGCGGGTGTGACACTCTTGCGCGAAATTGGTACAAAATTAATGTAGATATAAATATCTTATGACAAATTATTATGCCATGTTACAAAAAAATAAAGAAAAATATCCGAGTGCTTGACTCCAATTTACGAGTCCGAATGCAGTTAATACACGAGTCCAAGTCCGAGTCATCAGTGCTCAAGTCCAAGTCAAGTCACGAATATTTAAAATTAGGGTACGAATCGGACTTGAGTCAGAGTCCTGGACTTCAGTACTACAAGCCTGGTTCCAGCATACAGAGACATCCTATACAATTGTGTGCTTCCATGTTTGTGGCAACAGTTTGAGGAAGAAGCACATATCAGTGTGATGGTCAGGTAGTTTGTGAAGTCTTCCACCTTTCTTGTCTTTGCTGTACATCTTTGTGAGTCACTAAACAGCTATCGCACGATAGCTACTAACTGTGGAGGATGAAGGTGTACTCAAACACATGAAGTATCATCTTTTCAAAGTTATCAAACACACTCTGAGGAAAGTGCTATCCGCCCTCTTCCACATACATGAGCACACGTTTAGCTACTGTTGCTGTGATTGACAGGAGAGAGAGTAACACCATCTGTCCCACCCCAGAGATTGTGGCCAATTTGCTCTTTGAGGGCTGTGGTATCTTCAGGATTCAAACTTATGATAGAATAGGTGTCTCATTACATTTATCTTTAGAAAATCCTGCTTCATAAAGGTATGTGGCACCAAATAAAGCAGATACTTTTAGGGATGTGTCACGATTATTCTTCATGTTGTCATCTTCTCTGCAAACCCACTCACATCTACCTACATGAAGGGGTTGGTAATGAATGCACTGCAGGTCACAACACTGTTGTACATCCAAAACACTAACCGCTGCTGAATGGCTTTCTGGTATCTTTACAGCTGAAGGGAAGTGCTGCAGTCTTTTTTATTTTTCACTTGCTGAAGATAAACTGACAGTTTTCTTTTCAAAGGCTTCACAGCACTGATCATGTCACAGATTACATTACATTACAGGCATTTCACAAATGCTTTTATCCAGAGCAGCCCAGGGAGTAGTTGGGGGTTGGGTGCCTTGCTCAAGGGCACTTCATCCATTCCTATTGGTCCAGGGAATCGAACTGGCAACCTTTTGGTCCTAAAGCTGCTTCTCTAACCTGTAGGCCATGGATGGTTTTGTCTTTACCTTGTAATTGTAACCAGGAAACTCAGTTTCTCTGCCACATATATGTCAGGAATGCAAGGTCAACCAGCCAACCAACCAGCATTGAACAATAGGGTTGTCTTCCTTCCTTGATTCCATGAAGGCCTTGATATCATTAAACAAGGAAAGAATGTGTTGTAGTGTATTTCCCCTGCTTAGTCCTCTGTTTCCAGTGTTGAGAAGAATGTTATCATATTCAGCACACAATTCCTCAAGAAAACCCAGAAAGTCCAGGTCTGCCTTACAATTCGCAATATATCCCAAGTGGTGCTCCATCTGGTGTTCTAGCCACTAGCTTTTCACTGGATGTTTCTTTCCATGAAGCAGTGCTTCAAAACCTTTTTAGATATCAACACCCTCTGGTAGTGGGTTTCATCAGAAGCAATGTAAACAAACAAACAAAAAATCATCAAACGCCATCCAAATGACCATCATCAAACACCACTGGAGCAAAAAAACTGAAAAAACTGCATCTTGCCTTGTCCCAGTCCACCTGTCTGGTCTGATCTGCAGACAGCACACACTCTCTTTGCCACCAAACTGAACATTAGCGATAGCTGACTTAATTTCTGTCTTGCTTCTGTCGTCCTTGAACAGTGTTTCAATGGCCATCGCAATTACCACTTCCTTTACTATCCCACCATCAGTGAAGGGCTTCTTGTGCTTTGTTAAGACGTGCCCCTGCTTTATACGATACCTCCATGGCCGCACTGGGATTCTGTCTGTTTAGAGAAAAGAGATCACTGTCTTGTAAGTGATTTTCTGTCCTTCTGTAACTTGCTCCCCATAGTAATGCAAAGTTGCTGTAGCAAAATGCTGCTCAGTGTTGTTTTTTCCCTGAATGAGTGCTTGTACCACAGATGAGGCACACACACACTTCATTGTTGTATCCATTCTTCATGCAAATAGTATGTTTATTGCTTTTTCTTTGTTCATGAAGATGTTATATGCTAAATAAGCTTGCCAATACTGCCATTACATTACATTATCTTAACATAACTGACATGCCTAACACTTTGACAAATTTGGCAGTGCCCTACTTTATTTGATTGAAAGCCAACATCGCAAGTAAACACCTTGTTTATTAGATTAGATCGAAATTGGTTTCATTTAATGAATTGATTGTCGAATTGCTTTGTGTGTCACCATTTGGTGAGCGACTCAAATACAGCCGATGAGTTACTGGTAGCTTGGAAGCGACGTGTTGGAGATGCCTGTGGTAGAGCAGTGGACGACAGAACGCATGCTTTTTGCACAGGGAATCCATTTTATTCATCATTTCAATCCACAAGTGCTCTATGAAACATGCATAAAATACAAACCAATGTGCTTTGTTACCTCAACTTTGTTGGAGGAGGTGATGTTTTTGCCACCGTGTGTTTGTCTGTTCCCAACATAACTCAAAAAGTAGTGAATGGATTTTGATGAAATTTGGAGGAAAGGTGGGCCATGGGCCAAGGAGCAATTGATTTAGATTTTGATGCAAATCTGGATATGTATGTGGATCCAAGATCCAAATAAGTGTACAGATCCAGGATTTTTTTTTTTTTTGCCTGTTCTCAATGTAACTCAAGTAGTGAACAGATTTTAAAGAACTGAAGTCATTTTTAAACTTGCTTTATTTCTTAATTAATGTGTTATTCAGTTATGTTTTTGGTTTTAGTAACCTTATATTGTGACTCGTATTGGCAACTAATTGCAATTAAATATACTTATCGGCCTATTCGGTTTTTAGCCATGTTGAATTTAGTTCGTTTGGACCACAGCAGACATCTATCCACGTGATCTTCACAAGACTTGTGCAAGACTTCGAAAAGTGAAGTGTCAGCCAGGTGCCAGTGCCGCCATTTTGAAAACTGTTTTCCAAACGAAATATTGCACAAAAACGAGTTTAAATGACGATTCCTGCCTACTTTTTTCAAACTTTCCTGATTGCTATCAAAACAAACAAAACTTCCGGCTTGATTACATCAGCATTCGAAAGAGGGCGCGCACGTCTTTTGACAACGTTGGCAGATGTTGGTCACTTTGATTTCCGCTGTACGTTTTACTTCCGTCCTACGATGTCTCACACAGGTCTCAATGAATCTCATTTACGGCCATTGCTTTGACATATAGACTGATATGTTACATAGCATATTTCAAACACTCATAACTTGCTATAGCAGTAGACAGAATAGCTATCAAAAATGCATTCCTATATTTAAAAAAATGATATAAATAGAATTTTGATAATAAAAAAATTGCCTTCAGTTCTCCTTTAATGGAATTTGAAGGAAAGGTGGGCCATGGGCCAAGGAACTATTGATTTAGATTTTGATGCAAATCTGGATACGTACAGTGGGGCAAAAAAGTATTTAGTCAGCCACCAATTGTGCAAGTTCTCCCACTTAAAAAGATGAGAGAGGCCTGTAATTTTCATCATAGGTACACTTCAACTATGAGAGACAGAATGGGGGGAAAGAATCCAGGAAATTGCATTGTAGGATTTTTAATGAATTAATTGGTAAATTCCTCGGTAAAATAAGTATTTGGTCACCTACAAACAAGCAAGATTTCTGGCTCTCACAGACCTGTAACAACTTCTTTAAGAGGCTCCTCTGTCCTCCACTTGTTACCTGTATTAATGGCACCTGTTTGAACTCGTTATCAGTATAAAAGACACCTGTCCACAACCTCAAACAGTCACACTCCAAACTCCACTATGGCCAAGACCAAAGAGCTGTCAAAGGACACCAGAAACAAAATTGTAGACCTGCACCAGGCTGGGAAGACTGAATCTGCAATAAGTAAGCAGCTTGGTGTGAAGAAATCAACTGTGGGAGCAATTATTAGAAAATGGAAGACATACAAGACCACTGATAATCTCCCTCGATCTGGGGCTCCACGCAAGATCTCACCCCGTGGGGTCAAAATGATCACAAGAACGGTGAGCAAAAATCCCAGAACCACACGGGGGGACCTAGTGAATGACCTGCAGAGAGCTGGGACCAAAGTAACAAAGGCTACCATCAGTAACACACTACACCGCCAGGGACTCAAATCCTGCAGTGCCAGACATGTCCTCCTGCTTAAGCCAGTACATGTCCAGGCCCGTCTGAAGTTTGCTAGAGAGCATTTGGATGATCCAGAAGAGGATTGGGAGAATGTCATATGGTCAGATGAAACCAAAATAGAACTTTTTGGTAAAAACTCAACTTTGTCGTGTTTGGAGGAGAAAGAATGCTGAGTTGCATCCAAAGAACACCATACCTACTGTGAAGCATGGGGGTGGAAACATCATGCATTGGGGCTGGTTTTCTGCAAAGGGACCAGGACAACTGATCCGTGTAAAGGAAAGAATGAATGGGGCCATGTATCATGAGATTTTGAGTGAAAACCTCCTTTCATCAGCAAGGGCATTGAAGATGAAACGTGGCTGGGTCTTTCAGCATGACAATGATCCCAAACACACCGCCCGGGCAACGAAGGAGTGGCTTCGTAAGAAGCATTTCAAGGTCCTGGAGTGGCCGAGCCAGTCTCCAGATCTCAACCCCATAGAAAATCTTTGGAGGGAGTTGAAAGTCCGTGTTGCCCAGCGACAGCCCCAAAACATCACTGCTCTAGAGGAGATCTGCATGGAGGAATGGGCCAAAATACCAGCAACAGTGTGTGAAAACCTTGTGAAGACTTACAGAAAACGTTTGACCTCTGTCATTGCCAACAAAGAGTATATAACAAAGTATTGAGATGAACTTTTGTTATTGACCAAATACTTATTTTCCACCATAATCTGCAAATAAATTCTTTAAAAATCAGACAATGTGATTTTCTGGATTTTTTTTTTCTCATTTTGTCTCTCATAGTTGAGGTATAGCTATGATGAAAATTACAGGCCTCCCTCATCTTTTTAAGTGGGAGAACTTGCACAATTGGTGACTGACTAAATACTTTTTTGCCCCACTGTATGTGGATCCAAGATCCAAATATGTATGCAGTTCCAGGATTTTTTTGCCTGTTCTCAGTGTAACTCAAAAAGTAGTGAACAGATTGTAATGAAATTTGGTGTACAGCTTTAGTATTATCTGAGGTTCAAATTATCTGATTTTGATGTTGATAATATGTGGCTTGGTGGAAGTTTGCATTTGTTTCACTCTTGGTTTCTGTTCATGTCCCTATGGTGTTTGTATGATAATGATCCAACTTATAGAAGAATCAGAATAAACAAAAATATGCAGTTTATTCACGGTTCTCATCTTGTGTTGCATTTTTAACTGTATTGTAAATACAACTGGCCCAGTTTAATGTTTGAACTCCAGTGTTGAGATGTTTGGTAATGACTAAATATTGGACTTATTCACCTTTTTTCCCCCACAAGTTCAAACAGGCCAAATCTATATCTCCAATTGTTGATATGAACAACTTTCCAGCCGTCTTTTACTCCATCCATCAATGGGAAGTGATGACTGCTAGCCTGATATTGTACTTTGTGGGATTTGGGGAGTTTTAAACACTGTTTACTTACTGCTTTAGTGTGCACACCTACTTTGTTAATCAACTTGATAAAACATATGGAGGTTGTGCTGTTGGAGGAAAATGATCAATGACTGAATGATGTGATGGAGCCGAGTTACATTATTTATTTGGTTTTTATTCCTCTTATACCACAGCAATCTGCCAAAGATTGCGTGTTGTTATTAATTAAACAGTGAAACATTTGTGTAACAGCCAGGGAATAAGTTAGTTCCCGATATCGCTTACAATAAAGCAGCTGTAAAGTCGATGAACAATTAAACAAACATCTGCTTACAGAAACCATCACTCAAGATATCAACAATTTCTTGTTACTGTAGAAACTATATGTTCAAATGAGTGCATTAATTTAGGCCTAAATCTGTGATTTGCACTGTAGCCAGAACTATTGTCAGAGTTGCTGTTTTAGAAAATGAATCAACATCATCTGACCAATCAGAATTGAGAATTCAGAAGGCATGAATTACTCTGTCCTTGTCCAACAGCTCCTGGTGTAATTCACTCACAATGCATGGAACAACACAATCGTGTTGAAGAACTTATACGTGTGATATTTCTTTATTCTCTCGAATTCCTGAATACATCTAGAATATTGATGCCTGGTCAATAATTCCCACGGGATAAGCTGCACAGAATTCACCAAGTTCCAAAATGTGTGTGTACAGCGTTAGCTCGGAGTTGATTTTTAAGCTCTGGGAGTCTAAGGTTTCAAGTTGGTATCCATTGTTAAGGACCATTGAAGGTACTGATCTTCTGAATGATGTGTGTTTTATGCTGAAGTTGGTGGGTTTGCTGGATGGTGTCACCACAATGAGTGGCAAAAGTGTTCCAGGATTACAAAATGGCTGTAATGTAAGGAGTTTTTATAGAACCCAACAACAGAATGACACCCTATCAGATAAGGTTCCAAGTAGAATAATGGCTAAGAAGACTTATCAAAGGAACCCTTAAATATTTTTACTCCGCTTGTACTGTAGGTTTCCAAAACTGTATAATATACAATTACTAAAATCCTTGAAGGTGTGCTGTTAAAGGAAAATAATCAGTGATGTCATAGTGCGATGAATGACATACAGTTACCACCTTGAAGTTAGTTATTTTCCTACAACAGCACATCCTGAAGTGTTTATTCATTTTACACACACACACACACACACACACACACACACACACACACACACACAACTTGACAACACTGATATTAGGTTAGCTATTAACAAATGACGTGTCATACTTTTTTATAGTCACAGTTAATGTTGTGGAACATTTGTGAACAAAGTTGGCTCCTGTTTTCATCATAAAGCGTTGTTCACTCACCTCGTTTCTCACTCTTGGGGGGGACAACCCACAACTTTTTAAGTGACCGAGAAACTGCAAGAAAGTGTGAAGATTCCTGAAGATTTTCCAGTGACATAAAACAGGAGTGTTACAAGGAGCGTTTACCACGATATTACATCACCTTTTCTTTTAACAACACTCAGTAAGCGTTTGGGAACTGAGGACATGAAATCCCCGGAACTTGAAATTCTTTCCCAGTCTTGCTTGAAATACAACTTCAGTTTCTCAATAGTCCGGGGTCTCTCTTGTCGTATTTTGCACTTCATAATGCTCCACACACTTTCAATAGGAGACAGGCAGGCCAGTTTAGCACCTGCACTCTTTTACTATGAAACAACACTGTACTGCTAAGATAATGCATGCAGAATTTGGCTTGCTGGAATAAGCAGGGACATCCCTGAAAAATACATCATCTAGATGGCAGCATGTGTTGCTCTAAAACCTGTATGTACCTTTCAGCATTAACGGTGTCTTCAAAGATGTCCATGTTACCCCTGCCATGGGCACTAACACACCCCCATAACCATCACAGATGCTGGCATTTGAACTTTGTGCTGGTAACAATCTGGATGGTCCTTTTCCTTTTTAGCCTGGAAGACACGATGTCCCTGATTTCCAAAAACAATTTGAAATGTGGACTTGTCAGACCACAGCACACTTTTCCACTTTGGGTCAGTCCATCTCAGATGAGCTCAAGCCCAGAGAATTTGGTGGCGTTTCTGGATGTTGTTGATATATCTCTTTCGCTTGGTCGATACAGCACTGAATTGTTTACCGACAATGGTTGTACAATTTGCCCACACTTTTCATAAACTGGTGAACCTCGCCCCATTCTTACTTGTGAATGACTGAGCCTTTCAGTTTACAAATTAACCCGTTTACCTGATGTTCCAAACAGGTGTTTTCTGAGAATTCCACAACTTTCCCAGTTGCCCCGTCCCAACTTCTTTGGAACGTGCAGCAGACATCAAAGTCAGAATAAGTGTACATTTACAAAAAACAATAAACTCGATCAGTTTGAACATTAAATCTCTTGTCTTTGTATTGTATTCAATTGAATAGAAGTTGAAAAGATTTTGCAAATCATTACATTTTGTTTTTATTTACATTTTACCAGCGTCCCAACTTCTTTTTTTTGAATTGGGATTGTAGAATGTTAATCTACACCTTCTTGACCAATCAGAATTGAGAATTCAGCTACGCCGTGGTATTATTATATTGCATATATTACTTACAATAACTGCGCAATATATAATTTTTTCCTTCCCCAGTCTCTGGTCTGAGGATGTTTGGGGATGTAATAAATCGATTTTCATTAATGATTTGTTTCTGAGATGGGATTTTTAACAGGAAACTGTCAGGATATTTCCTCCAGCTGCTTTGATCCGTTAATAAATCCTGACATATTTATTTTTACAAATCGCAGCCACTTAAGTGCTCTGAGCCGTGTTAAATCACTTGTTTCCTTCGTTGACTCGTGTGTCTCTGATTTGCATGCCTCAAACCATTTTTCCTGCTGGTCCCAAAGACCACACATCGTCCTTAATTGTTAGGTAATCAATAAGCTAATTTGTGTGCAGAGTCCAAAGAGTTGAAAAGCAACGCATCAAGCAGCACAGCATCACAGCTCCAGAGTGAAGTGTGCAGGACAACTCATTTTTCTCTCCCCACTCTGGATGGAGGGCCTCTCATACCACTGTCAACCGCAAAGCAGTTCTTTTTTTTTCTTTTTTCTTCGTTTTTTCCCCCCCTCTACTTTTTTGTCTGGCTGCCAGCTACGCGGCGGCCCTTTTTATTTCCCGCCAGCGCCAAAGAACAAGGTCCAGAGTTCAGAGTCGTTGTGTATAGATCTAGGGCATTTGGAAACACTCCCCCTCTCTGCTTCTCACAGGTAGTCTGGATGTTTTTTTCCCCCTTCCCAGGCTTTTCTGGCCTTACTCTTATTCGGGTTGTGGAGAGGCTCTGAGGTGGTATGCTACCACGGGGGCTACAGACAAGATTAGATTTATGAGGAAAACACAATTTTAGAGTCATAATATTCGTGAAGTTGTGCCTAGAGTGGGATTTGTACTCAAAGCCGCCTGCTTTCATAGAATACATATTTCATTTCATTGTAAAATCATCTATTTGAGCGGTTGAGCATTAAAGGGTCTGGCTCGGGAGCCCAGCTCGATACTGCTGGGAATTTTCTTTCTGGATAGAAGTTCAATTTTTTTCTGAGATACTTTCCAAAAGGGTATTTTAACAAGTCGGGTCTCTACCCTGAAAATATTGGTGTATGAGCCAAACATTGCATCACTGTTGACCTTCAATACATTTCCTATACATCCATTATTGTCCTTTATTATTATTATTATTATTATTATTATTATTATTATCTGATTAAGTTCCTTATTTTTCCAGTGCTTCTCATCCCCTTTGTGTCCGGATACGACTGCTAAAAATTTATAACCATGACTCATACTACACTACAGCATTTCTATTCCTCAACTGTACCAAAACTATCTAGCTCTGTAATCCGTTACTGATGTAAACACATTCCTTTGTGACCTCTACCGCCACGTCAAGCATGTTTTGTAACTTTATCATGATATGCGCAAAAAAACAAACAAACAACAAACACTTAGACACAGAATAAGTCGTGTTTTTTTTTTTTTGGAACAAGGCCCTTCCTCGTGGTCTCACTTTATTCCTGTTTACAACATCAACATGATAAATACTGACACTCCTTGTGTCTGAAATCGCTCACTCGTTCACTACTCCCTACTCCCTATATAGGGAATTACTATATAGAGGACTATATCTTGAGCTCATTGGTAAAGTGAAAAAACACTTTCGAACATTAGTCCGTCGCGCTGGTATTTACGTCATTACTGTTACACAATTAAAACATGCCAGATCAGTCGGCTGGTGGGTTTTCAAAATAATAAATACATGCATGTGTTTTTGTGATAAATCCATATTATACCGAGCGTATTTCCCACATTAATCATTACAAAGTACCTGCATCTTTCAGTTCTTTTAAATCAAGGCTGAATACTTTCTTCTTTGCTGCTGCCTTTTATTAAATCAAATTTGAGACTTTTAATTTGATTTCTTTCAGCGCGACTGCCATGCATGATGGGATATATTGCTTTGGTTAGTGACCATCGTTGTAGACTACTTTTCGTGATGCATTGTGGGATACTTTGAGCGCGCTATATAGGGTGTAAATAATCCTCACTAAGGTTTTGGGCAGCACTACAAAATGGTGTCCCCACTATATAGTTCCCTTTATAGTGAGTAGGGAGTGATTTCAGACAAAGGGAGTATCAGAGGTTTTGTGGAAAAATCATTCTCAAAAATAAAAGAACCACCACGGTCTTGTCTGGTTAATGGTGAATTAATGTTGAAAGACTATGGAAGTAAGATATTTGTAGACTAGATTACCATACGGTAAAAATTCTACATTAACAAAAAAAAAACCTCTTCAGTTTATGACTAATGCTGCCATATTGATTCAGCCAGAGAACGTTGGCAATTTTTTAGATTTATTCATGTGGCATCCACTTTCATTCAAAAACCAACTTAACCTCTGACTCTCTCTGGCTCGCTATATTGCAGTTATATAATGATCAAATTAATAAATACATGGTTTCAAAAATAGCTTGAAAAGCAGGCACACTGCATATTAAAAGCACCTCATTAAAATACCAAGTTCTGTCCCATGGTCATCTTTTACCACAAAATAACCGTGGGGCATTCCGAGCACAACCATTAAAATGTAACTAGACACGGTGATGGATTAGCCTAGCTATTCATTTCGGTAATCTGTCTCAACATGAAGACGTCTTGACCTCGGATATGGGAATGATCGCCTTAACAGAAGGATGTTTTGCACCGTGTGGCGCGGAAGGGAAGACAACACGGCGCGTGTTTACAGACACTAGTACACTTCATTTGTCCACTCTGGCTTTATTCCTGTTCACGATCCAGTTACAGCAGCTGTTGACTGACACCCTGGTGTTGACTGGATACAATATGGTTCTTTAATAAAGGCCTTGTTGTGCTGAATTTTTGCTACACAAGTAGTTGGTTTGTTACCTGATTTGCATTCCAAAGATTCAACTCTAAACATAATCCTGCTTCTGAGCCCTGTGGGATTATGGGTAAACAAAACACAAACTGTGACCGGGAACACATAAAATGGATAAAGTTTCTACACGTTTATTTTAATATTGTGTTCCATGTGATCTGTTGTTGAACAGGGGAAAAAAACAGATTAGATTTAATTTGCTGATTAATTTTCTGACAGTAGTTCCGCCAACAAGGCAAATTACAGGTTTATGTAAATGCACTCGTCGTTTCTATGGTAATGGCTATTTACAGGGACTTTGTGCACTGTGATGGACATTGCATGTAAAGATTTTTTCTTTTTATTATTAAAAATAAAAAAATTATTATTTAAAAATTATTAATTATAAAAATGTATACAAATTATTAAAATATAAAAAAAAAATTATTATTATTATTATTATTATGTCATTGACATAGTGACATTTTCTGTCCCATTTATATACGTTTATATAACCTATATATAACATTTGCTATACCTGTGTTTTTTTTTTTTTTTTTTTGAGCATACATGTAGGCGAAAAGTACTTCCTTTATGAATCTTGCTTCCTTTTTATACGCAAGCTACAAAGGAAGTGCTAGGATTAATTAATAATCCTTTATCATTTCCATGAGTGTCTGTTTCTACACTCTTTCTTTTGGTGACTTTGTGCTTGTGCCAGGAAAAACTTTATCATACGAAAGAAAATAAGTTGTCAGACATGCCAAGGCTTTGATTTTGGATCATCTTTAAATCTTGAAACACAAAACTCTTTCATTAAATTTAGGTACCCACTTTTCTGTCATGAAACAAAGGCACAGTGATGTCTCAACCTCATGTATGCATGTGGATTTGTGTGGACTGATGAATGCCAAGCGTGCGCATGACTCTTTATCTATAAAGAGTGTCTGAGGATAGGCACAGATAAAACGCTCCACTTTATCAGTATAATCTCTCAAATAGATGTGTAAGGGTTACTCATTTTTGCTTTATACGTTTGATAAAGAATGTAACTTTATTACGTCACATGATTTTTTTTTTCTTTCTTAAATCTCCTTACAAGTTTACTACAGCACACCAAGCAATTTTTACAAGTTAGATAAACTGCTCATTAAATTAGAGTTCTAAATTTAAGTCGCATAAGCTATTCAAATTTATATTTACAAGTTTGATAAACCACTCAGGTTTATATGATTTAAATAAAGCACTAAACTCAGCCTTTACAAATTATATGAACCTCTCAAATGGATCAGTCGGATAAACAACTCAAATGTCTCAAATGGACCTTCAGTGTTTTGAGAAATATTTTTTATAAGCAAGACAGACAAACATCTCAAACTGATCTTGACCAGTTCGATAAAAGACTCTATTTGACTTTTGTCAGTTTGAACATCACTCAATTTTATTTTATTTTTCCCTGATTACTTAATTTTATATTTATATTATTAAATTAGATAAACAATTCGAATTTATATTTATGCATTCAGTAACTAAGTCGAATTTGTTTTTACAAGATATAAAAAACACTCATATATACAAGTTGTGTAAACAACTCAAATGTATATGTATAGGTTTAGTAACTAAGTTGAATTTGTTTTTACACATTATATAAAACTCATATATGCAAGTTAAACAACTCAAATTTATGTTTACAAGTTGTATAAACAACTCAAATTTATATTTATAGGTTTAGTAACTAAGATTGAATTTTTGCTTTTTACGAGTTATAAAAATACTTAATGTAGAGGTTGTATAAACAACTCAAATTTATATTTATAGATTTAGTAACTAAGTTGAATTTGTTTTTACACGTTATATAAAACTCATATATGCAAGTTAAACAACTCAAATTTATGTTTACAAGTTGTATAAACGACTAAATTGATATTGATACATTTAGTAACTAAGTCGAATTTGTTTTTGGAAGTTATATAAAACTCATATATGCAAGTTGTATAAACAACTCATATTTGTATTTATACATTTAGTAGCTAAGTTGAATTTCTTTTTACAAGTGATTAAATACTCATTTATATATACAAGTTGTATAAACAACTCAAATTTATGTATATATATATATATATATATATATAATGTGTTTAGTAACTAAATTGAATTTGTTTTTACACGTTATATAAAGCTCATATTTATATATGCAAGTTAAACAACTTAAATTTATGTTTACAAGTTGTATAAACAACTCAAATGTATATTTATAGGTTTAGTAACAAAGTTGAATTTGTTTTTACAAGTTATAAAAAAACACTCATGTAGAAGTTGTATAAACAACTCAAATTTATGTTTACAAGTTGGACAAACTCATTTGCCTATAGGTTTAGTAACCAAGTTGAATTTGTTTAAAAAACACTCATATTTATATATACAAGTTATGTATAATGTATATATGTAGATGAATAGCTCTGTTATATTTGTTGAAGTTAGTTAAACAGATCAATGCTATATTCACAAGTTCTATAAACAACTAATTAATGATTACAAGTTGAACACCTCAAATCTAATATATACAAGTTAAACAACTTCAATTTATATATACAAGGGCGACAAACAAGGGCGGCACGGTGGTGTAGTGGTTAGCGCTGTCGCCTCACAGCAAGAAGGTCCGGGTTCGAGCCCCGTGGCCGGTGAGGGCCTTTCTGTGTGGAGTTTGCATGTTCTCCCTGTGTCCGCGTGGGTTTCCTCCGGGTGCTCCGGTTTCCCCCACAGTCCAAAGGCATGCAGGTTAGGTTAACTGGTGACTCTAAATTGACCGTAGGTGTGAATGTGAGTGTGAATGGTTGTCTGTGTCTATGTGTCAGCCCTGTGATGACCTGGCGACTTGTCCAGGGTGTACCCCGCCTTTCGCCCGTAGTCAGCTGGGATAGGCTCCAGCTCGCCTGCGACCCTGTAGAACAGGATAAAGCGGCTACAGATAATGAGATGAGGTAGACAAACAAAACGATCTTAAATTAATAAGGTAGATAAACTAAATATAATATTTATTTGAACAACTCCCTTATATTTAGATAAACATGTCAAATGTATGTTTACATGCTGGATAACTCACTCAAATTATTCTGTACAGCTCGTATTTACTTTTACACGCTAGATAAACCACTCCTATTTGTATTTTCATGTTAGATAAACAACTTTGTATGTATATTTAGCCTCTAAATACAGCACTAAGGTCAGTCTTTACAAGTTACCGAAGCTCATTTAGCTGTTCGGATGAATTTACCCGCTGTTTCTAAAATTCCACTTCATGAGAAGAGCTTGTAAATGCCTGTGTGTGTACAGTAATGATATTGTTGTGAGGTTTTTGAGGCTCTTTTGTCATATGATCAGTGGTTACTCATTCAGCATGACTCCACTTAGCTCTATACGTTTCGGGACGTTGGGGTGCTGACAAACAGGCCAACTCCGACTACGCTGACAGAAAATTAGTGCGCCTGCAGTGATGTTGGAAGCGGTGGTGTATGTTGGCTTGTAGCCGCAGGCCCATTCCCGCATTCCAGCCCATTCCGGAGCTGCATACCATCGGTTATGTAACAGTCATGTGATTTTTAAAATGACTCTGAAAAGAGGGAAGTCTCTGGGCCTCGCGAGATTCCTGCCAAAACCACTGTTTTGCTTCTCAAATTTCTGCCAGTATATCTGATTACTGAGCTATGTAAACAAAGTTCACAAATCCACCTTGCATACAGATTTGCATAGTAACATTTGCCAGATTTATCTGTTGCCACTAATAGTTGCTAAGCAGCATGCTATCTGTCGTCCACTTGTTTGTTTAATTCTGTCGGATGATTTAGCGAGGATAGAGGAGAGCAGCTTGTCACAAAATGTCACAGCTTGTGTATAAAAATGTAAAAGGATTAATGTAAGGAGTAAATTTGCTGAATTTGTGTCATACTAAAAAAAAAATTGAATTAAATACAGATTGGAGTATATTTTATGTAGATTTATTTATGCAAAATAACCAAGCATGACTGACTATACAGCTGTAATTTGCAGATTTAAAAAAAAAAAAAATTGATCAGATTCATTTTCTGTTAGGGTTCGAAAGGATTCTCCTCATATTTGCATAGAGGAAGTGATTGTAATAATAATAATATTTTTAAAGTATTTATCTTCTGTTAAATGTTTCGTTTCCTTTCAAGCTTTTGAGACAAACTTGTCTCTTGAATTGAACTCATCATTTAAAATTTTTTTTCCCCCTGTAATTCCGATCACAAATGATTTTGCAGCTCATTTATCCATAAACAAAGCCTCAGCCTGGTCTTTACCAGCCGAATGTGCATGAATGTGAATGCGTGTGTCTAAATGTGCAAATGCATGAGTGTGTTCCAGCTTTGCTGTGCGAGCTGTTCTAACCTCGTGATGTGGAAAACAGGCTGATGGCTTCCAGGAAGCTGTGGTCGCTTCAGCATGGCCCCCTTCCATTACTGCAGCTGGTGCCGTCGCTCTCAGCGTCACTCTTCGTGGAAATCATGCCTTTAAAGACTGGGGCTTATGCTTGCGTTCCAGATCTCCCAATTTACTCTGTTAGACTCTGTTTGTCTCTCATGGGAGATGATCATGCACATTAATTCTTCCTTGTTGATGTAGTTGTTTTTCTGACCACACATGCGCTCACACACACACACACACACACACACACACACACATGGCCTGGACACTGTGAACACTGATGATGGATGATTCATACTACAGAGTGCCTGCGGTACGGCATGTAAAAGGTGCACATTTCTGTTTATCACCTGTTTAAATGCATATGTAGATCGTGTGCAGCTAATGCCCTGGGTGAACGAGAAAACAGGTTTGATTTTAGTTAAACCGGTAGAGTCAACAATATGTCAGCTCACAATTAGGTCAAAGAGCATTGAGGAGCATGGGATACAATAGAGGAGAATGGGGCGAAAGGAAATGGAATGAAATATAAATATATAAACCAAAAGACTGAGCTTGATGTATATAGCGGTGGCTACAATTATCGACAGTCCATAATTATCGACACCTTTTCAGACTTACCAATAAAAAACAATTTTATAAAGGTGAGTTTCAGTTACAACAGTTATTATTGGTTAATTAATCAACCGGAAGACCCGCCTCGCCCTTTGATCTTGTTGTCTGATGACGCAGCTCGTTACCTGAGATGGAATTTTTTTTAGCACGATCAGGAATTTGAGGAAAACCTGGACATCATCATCGCAGGTAAGCATGGTGGAAAGATCATGGACATGTTTTTACTGATCAAATTCACCGATATTTCATGATCTCCTTGTCGAAACCTACTTTGTTTCTTACTCTTTCATTTGACAGTCGCTATTTTGTATCTAAACGCGCGTTTGAGAAGTCTTGTGAGGTGTTGATAATAGTGATCACTTTCACCGGTGTCCACCATTATCGACACCCTGTGGAATTAAGTGACATTTACAACTGTTATGGATCGATCTTTGTGTAACATTGTTGAAGTAGACGAAGCACTTTAAAAAAATAAAAGTGCTGTAATTTTATGATAATTTTTTTTCTGATTCATAACAGAATGTTATGTTTATAGAGTATTTTGGAATCCTATTGCAGTAAAAAGAATTAGACCAGAATTAAATTCCTAGCATATAAAAAAATTACATACTTGAAATATTCAGATTTTTCTATTCCATTCAGAAAATATTTTTTGCAGTTTGTTGTAAATATCTGCCGCATATTACAATATCAGTAAACATTTTTATATTTTTAGATTAGGAATTTAATTTGAAAAATATTCCATCTCAGGTAACGAGCTGTGGCATCAGACAAGATCGAAGGGCGAGGTGGGGGTCTTCCGGTTGATTTAATTAACCAATACTAACTGTTGTAACTGAAACTCACCTTTGTAAAATTGTTTTTTATTGGCAAATCTGAAAAGGTGTCAATAATTATGGACTGTCTAATTATAACTGGCGCTCTAAAAGAATAGAATAAGAAGTGATGAGTAGAACAGAAAGAACTACACGGCAGTTATAATACAAGTGTTGCCAGGCAAAACAAGCCTCGCCCGGTAGCACTTACGATGAAGGAAGATATTGCAAAAAAAAATAGGTACCTTATGGGTATATGTGGCTGCTGCTTATAAATAAAATTGTTTTCTGATCCCATGTCCACACAGTAAATATAGCATATATATTTGCTCTATGAGGCAGTAGCCACAAAAATGAAGCATAATCCAAAAATAAACAATTTAAAAATCACAGAAGTAAAATATACCAAGTGTCTGTACTTTATATTATTCTACTCTTACTTCTTACAGTTTTCGAAACTGAAACCTCCGAACCAAGGCTGACATACACACACTGTCGCCATGACCGAAACTCTTATTTCCTGGAAATGGCCCGGCGCTAGAACTCACTGGAGCGCACTTTCCTCTGTAATAAGCATAAACATGCCTGAAAATGATTTATTTAGTCCATTTATTTCAAATGGTGAACCAAATTGTATACACTCACTGGCCATTTTACAACCCCGATTCCAAAAAAGTTGGGACAAAGTACAAATTGTAAATAAAAATGGAATGCAATAATTTACAAATCTCAAAAACTGATATTGTATTCACAATAGAACATAGACAACATATCAAATGTTGAAAGTGAGACATTTTGAAATTTCATGCCAAATATTGGCTCATTTGAAATTTCATGACAGCAACACATCTCAAAAAAGTTGGGACAGGGGCAATAAGAGGCTGGAAAAGTTAAAGGTACAAAAAAGGAACAGCTGGAGGACCAAATTGCAACTCATTAGGTCAATTGGCAATAGGTCATTAACATGACTGGGTATAAAAAGAGCATCTTGGAGTGGCAGCGGCTCTCAGAAGTAAAGATGGGAAGAGGATCACCAATCCCCCTAATTCTGCACCGACAAATAGTGGAGCAATATCAGAAAGGAGTTCGACAGTGTAAAATTGCAAAGAGTTTGAACATATCATCATCTACCGTGCATAATATCATCAAAAGATTCAGAGAACCTGGAAGAATCTCTGTGCGTAAGGGTCAAGGCCAGAAAACCATACTGGGTGCCCGTGATCTTCGGGCCCTTAGACGACACTGCATCACATACAGGCATGCTTCTGTATTGGAAATCACAAAATGGGCTCAGGAATATTTCCAAAGAACATTATCTGTGAACACAATTCACCGTGCCATCCGCCGTTGCCAGCTAAAACTCTATAGTTCAAAGAAGAAGCCGTATCTAAACATGATTCAGAAGCGCAGACGTCCTTTCTGGGCCAAGGCTCATTTAAAATGGACTGTGGCAAAGTGGAAAACTGTTCTGTGGTCAGACGAATCAAAATTTGAAGTTCTTTATGGAAATCAGGGATGCCGTGTCATTCGGACTAAAGAGGAGAAGGACGACCCAAGTTGTTATCAGTCCTCAGTTCAGAAGCCTGCATCTCTGATGGTATGGGGTTGCATTAGTGCGTGTGGCATGGGCAGCTTACACATCTGGAAAGACACCATCAATGCTGAAAGGTATATCCAGGTTCTAGAACAACGTATGCTCCCATCCAGACGACGTCTCTTTCAGGGAAGACCTTGCATTTTCCAACAGGACAATGCCAAACCACATACTGCATCAATTACAGCATCATGGCTGCGTAGAAGAAGGGTCCGGGTACTGAACTGGCCAGCCTGCAGTCCAGATCTTTCACCCATAGAAAACATTTGGTGCATCATAAAACGGAAGATACGACAAAAAAGACCTAAGACAGTTGAGCAACTAGAATCCTACATTAGACAAGAATGGGTTAACATTCCTATCCCTAAACTTGATCAACTTGTCTCCTCAGTCCCCAGACGTTTACAGACTGTTGTAAAGAGAAAAGGGGATGTCTCACAGTGGTAGACATGGCCTTGTCCCAACTTTTTTGAGATGTGTTGTTGTCATGAAATTTAAAATCACCTAATTTTTCTCTTTAAATGATACATTTTCTCAGTTTAAACATTTGATATGTCATCTATGTTCTATTCTGAATAAAATATGGAATTTTGAAACTTCCACATCATTGCATTCCGTTTTTATTTACAATTTGTACTTTGTCCCAACTTTTTTGGAATCGGGGTTGTAATCAGAACATGTGTATGTGTATGCGCAGTGTGCAATCTTTACACTTACATTCTTACAGCACGATGACGTAGTGGCTAGCGCCTCTATATGAGGCAGTAGACACAACAAAAACAGTTTTGACCTTTTTGGTGACCTTGACCGGACGACCCTCAAAATGTTAGAGGTTCTATCTGAGACCAATGCCCATCTATCCTGAAAGTTTCATGAAGCTTGATCCAGCCACTTTTCCGTAATATCGTGAACAAAAAAACAAAGAAACCTGACCGAAAGCAATATCTCGCCCTGCTTACTCTGTAGCAGGTGGGGTAACAAGGCAAGAATAGACCAGGATAGAAGTAGAATATAGTGCAGGAGAATAAAATGGAGTAGAACTGAGTAAATAGAATGAAATAGAAGCGAGGGGGCTCTGAGACTCAAGGCCGCTGTTATGGAACAGAGTAGAGTGGGAGTGGACTGGAGTAGAATAAATGGCATGTATAGAAAAGAATGGAATCCACCGGAGAGCTAATAGAGTGGAAATTAGAGTCGAGTAGAACAGAAGGGGTGTGTTTTTTGTTATAGAACACTGTAGCCTTGATTAGCAGGCAGGTGAACTTCAGATGACCTGTTGTACAGTAATACAGTTACCACCATTCTGCCTCTCGTTTGTTCTTTCTCCACTTTCCTCTTCCTTGTCCTCCTGGGGTTTCCGAATGTACACAACCTTTTCCTTCCTGCACCTTTTTTGAACTCTGATTTGAACGCGATTATGAAGTTTGCCCTTCTTTGGAAAGGAAAGGAAAAGAAAAGAAAACGGCATAAAAGACAGTGGGGGTTTTTTGTGGGGTTTTTTTTTATTGCGTTAAAGATTTCTGAATGCAGCCTGATTGATCATTTTCTACTGGTGTGAGATTTATCATCTAACACCACGTATAGAGTAGAGTAGCCTTTTGGTTTTGTTCTGATTTTATTTTTTTTTTTTGGTCATGCAGAGCTTGATTTTTATCATCACTTTTTGAAGAACTCCAAGTGCACTCTGGTGCAAGCTTTGAAATGAGTTTCTGTTTCTTATTCTTGTGTGTTTCTGAGATAGAGAGAGAGAGAGAGAGAGAGAGAGAGAGAGAGAGAGAGATGATAACCAGTGCTTTAACCTGTTGTAACCTGTCATTGCAAAAGAGAAAGCAAAACCGTAACTAATCAGTTTTGAAAAAAGGTGTGTGTGTGCGTGCGCGTGTGCACTGCAAAAAAATTTAAAACCGAATTTGAGGAGAAAATTACTTAATATTAGTGAAATTATCTTGCTGCATGGACAGATAACTTTACTTGATAAGACATCTTAGAATAAATTGGTTGCAATCTAGAACTAAGTTTAATAATCTCAGAATTGGTGTCTTGTATTCTTCTAACAGGAAATGCTAGATCGTTTGAACTATTTTCAAGATATTTTCACTTGCTAAGATATTCTTCCTGTGTGTGTGTGTGTGTGTGTGTGTGTGTGTGTGTGTGTGTGTGTGTGTGTGTGTGTGTAAACAAGAGGAGGATCAGACAATTTGGAAACTGATGACGAACATGTTACAACAATTCAGTTTTTAATGATTTAATTTAATAAAACACAATGGGGTGTGAAGTTTAAGGAGATGATTTTCCTCGAACTCGACATCCTGAGGTGTTTTTTTTTCCTCACTAATGAGTACATTCTAATTAAAGAACAACATTTTGTACATTTTATACATTTATAGTTTTCTAAACCAGGTTCATTTCTTATCACGAATAAGAAGACGACTTTGTCACACATACAGTGCTGTGCAAAAGTCTGAGGCCCCCCTTTTTTTTTCCATACAAACTTTGTTATAGAGTTCTATTTTATGACTTCTACATTATCGAGTCAGTACAAAAACATTTTAGAGTCCAAACATTCATTTTATTTCCAGCACAAAATTAAATATTACAGGAAAAAAAATGCTTGTATCTGAGCAGCATATTACATAAGAGAGCATTTTTCAGATTAAAAAAGAAAACATAATGAAGGCTGCTGGGTTTCGGCAAAATGAAGAAGCGAGTTTGACAGTCAAAGTGTCCAGAAGAACTGTGGCTGGTTCTGTAAGATGCTCAGTAAAACCTACAGCTCATTTACGCATCAAACTGCACTCACTGTACCTCAGACTACTATTTTTTAATTAATTAATTATTATTTTTTTTAAAGCAAAGGGTTATCTCACACCAAATATTGACTTTGTTTCATTTATTATGGCTTACTACCGTTTATAGTGGGGATTTTTTAATGTTGAACATTACTTTTTTAAACCATTTTTGGTTTACAGCATTTCTTTACATGTACCTAAGACTGTAAATTAGAGCACAGTGAAATTCTTTCTCTGCATTTAACCCATCTGAAGCATTGAACACACACATACCCAGAGCAGTGAGGGTGCCTTGTTCAAGGACACGTCAGGCATGGATGTAGAGGGAAGGGAAAGTGCTGCTCATTCACTTCCACTGCCCACCCATTCTCCTGCTGCTCTAGGGAATTGAACCGGCTACCTTTTGGTTGCTGCTTCTCTTAACCTTTAGGCCAAGGCCGCTTTTATCATTTACATTATACCTATAAACGGTCATTCTCTCTTTCTCTCTCTCTCTCTCTCTCTCTCTCTCTCTCTCTCTCTCTCTCTCTCTCTCTTTCTTTCTTTCTTTTGAATGAATAAGGTTTTTAAAAAATGAGAAACCGGATACCAACACTCCAGAAATGGACTTTTAGTTTTACGAAGCCCTGACACTGGAGACTCCTTCCATAAATGTTTCATAAACATCTCTTCACATAAACATTCAACGTGCAACAATTATGCTGCATTCCATTTACTTTGGAAATCAGATCTCAGAACGACAGCCGCTGTTGTGAGTTGACTGTGTTCCAGTACAAAAAGTCAGAAAGCCACATGCGTAATAACTCATTACGTGGTATTTTGAGCATATCAACACCATCGCAACATGTCCACAGATAGAACTTGGACAGTACTGTGTGTATGACTGATTTAATGAAACAGAAATAAGACAGAATTGCTTATAAATGGTATAATACTCCAACTTTCACACTGTTTATGCACGGAGCAGCCGTCTTGGATTTTCAAGTTGGGGTTTGTGAGGTTCCTCTGGCTTTCCAAGCCAGAAATCTGACTTCAGGTTGAATTCCAGTTACAACTGGGAAATCGGAAAGCCCAACTTCCCAGTACAAATGGAACACACCATTAGGCATAAATAAAAAAAAAAAATTCATTTTTTTTCTTCAATAATTTCTTCTTGGCCAATTCTGACCCCACAGCCAACTGTCCTCTATCATACGAAAGGTTAACATGTGCTTTCTCTGAGACACTGCATCTTTCCAAACTGCTGCTCATGCTGCATCACAGGGCAACTCAGATGAGCGTGCTTTTCGCCCACTTCTGCATACACAAACTCAAAGCTTCCCATGATTGCCAAGTGTCACTGTGATTGAAAGGTGAAAGAGCGAGTACGCTGTTTAATATCAGTCGGCATTCACCATACGCATTCCTAATAATGATAATGTAACCAACTGTAACACTCGTTGGTTTGTGGGGGAAATGAGGAGTCGGAGAACACGCTTGTGATAACTCGCAGGCTCTGTGCTGTTCATCTCTCTCTCTCTCTCTCTCTAGTACCAACTTCTTTTCTGAAAGAAAAAAGACACACCGAAGTAAATTACAGGTGATTAGATACAGGTGAGATGTGTTACCTGCCGGTTCACTGCCTCCTCTCCGTCCACAGCTGACACTCGACCACACCCGTACTGCAGAACAGACCAAGCACAGTAATATAAAATATAAAACAATTCTGATTGGTCAGAATCAGTGTTGTAGTCGAGTCACTAAACCTTGAGCCTGAGTCCAGTTTCGAGTCCCCAGTGTTCAAGTCCGAGTCAAGTCCAAGTCATTAAAAAATTTTTTGAGCTGAGTCTACTATTGATCCAAGTCGAGTCCGAGAACAAAACTTCAACTGCACCATTTGATGGTGGCTGTTTCTGCCCCATTAACATTAGTTTGTTCCTGAACATGACATGAACAGGTGAATGTGCTTCTCTTTGTCAAGGAGTGTGAAGTATTCTGTCAGAGATGGTTGGGAGATGGATGTAAGTGCAGAAGGTGCGTTTATTAATACAAGTGAAGACAAGTAAACAATCCAGAACGGCAGGCAAAATCGTAAAACAGTGAAACAGGCAATAGGTTGAGTGAGGCACAAACAGGCTATCGTAGACTCGGCAGAATCAAAGACGAGAAACAGGAAATCAGGAAACCAAGCAAGGAAATAAGGCTCGGTAATGTGTCAGCAACACAACTCAATACTTCGCAAAGTAAGTGTGTTTTCACAGTCTTTATACAGGTGCGCTGATTGCGCCTTAATCCTGTGCAGGTGCGAGTCGTTTACGGCGCGTGTGTAAGAGTCCACTTGGCACGTGCGCTGTCCGGAGTGCACCCGAGAGTCTAGCTGATGCACACGCCAAGGCACACAGGTGTGACACTCTTGCATGAAATTAGTACAAAAATTTAATGTAGATATAAATATCTTATGCTAAATTATTATGGCAAAAATAAAGAAAAAATCTGAGTCCTCGTCTCCAATTTACGAGTCTGAATGCAGTTAATGCATGAGTCCGAGTCCAAGTCATGTGTCCTTAAAATTAGGGCACAAGTCGGACTCGAGTACTACAAGCCTGGTCAGAATCAGGGAATTCAGAAGTAATATAACTATATAGCTCATTCTGGGTTTTCCCCCCCCACTCCCTGTTTGTTTCTCACAGTAATGGAGGCCATGGCCGTGAGCACATCTGCACAGGGTACGGATGAGTTTGACCGCAACGCCCCGCGGATCTGCGGCGTCTGCGGAGACAAGGCCACTGGATTCCACTTCAACGCCATGACCTGTGAAGGCTGCAAAGGCTTTTTCAGGTGAAGCCGACCTGCACGTTTACAAATTCACCAACTCTGACCTATACGACAAGTTATAAAACACAAATGATTGCCGGGGTCCAGTGAC
Organism: Neoarius graeffei; assembly: GCF_027579695.1. Classification (NCBI taxonomy): domain Eukaryota; kingdom Metazoa; phylum Chordata; class Actinopteri; order Siluriformes; family Ariidae; genus Neoarius; species Neoarius graeffei. Next base: position 35,428,086 of record NC_083581.1, read on the forward strand.
ATTTTATGACATGGTAGCCATGTTATGCGTTATATTGGTTTATGGTTTATCACAGCATTTGCTTTGAAGCTTACGATTTGAATGAGGAGAACGTTAACTGAAATATATTACACAACAGGAACAGGTCAGCCATTTACTCAGAGCACCTAGAATATTTTGTTCACAGACTTGTAAGTAGATCATCAGAATAAATGTCAGAATTCCTGGTACATTACCAATCGAAAGAGTGCTCCAGGATCTGAGAGTGATGATTTAATAATAAGTAGTTGCTTTCTGGATCACATTGTTTAGTCTGCAACAATAATAGTGATTTAGTAAATAATAAAACACATGGGAGTATGCTGCTATAGACAACTAATCACCCAGACATTCTTTTTTTTTTTTTTTTGGTCACAGCATGTCCCAATGTGCTTTATTCCTCTTATAACATAACATGCCAATGCTAAGAATTTTTTATTCATTAAAAACAACACATTGTACTTTTTATCCATTTATAGTTACGTTTACTGTCCTGGAAACATATTTCCAGGAAACATATGATCACTTCTGTTATCGCAGTTATAAACGGTCCCAACCTCTGTGTTCAAATTAACAAAAGGGGGAAAAAATGCAGCCATCATGTTACAATGAAACTGGAAAGTGGACTGTCTTCTTTCTCGAACACTTTCCTGTGGTGGAAAACTACTACATTTACACCGACACTGGAGACTCCTTCCTTCAATGTTACATAAACATCTCAACATCTCAGTGTCACCATATCAACATGTTTGGGTTTTTTTGTTTGTTTTTTTTGTTTTTACACACACGTTCTTAATAAAGAAATGTCAACAAGCTGCTGCTTAGAAACGGAATTGACCAATCAGATTCGAGATGTAAACAATGTTGTGATGTATGCTGTACTAAAACATAGATTTCAAAGAAACTCTGAGTGTTTAAAACCTTTGGGCTGGCAGTGTGTGTTAATCTCACAGCATAATATTTGGTGTGCCCCATCTATATTATAACCTTGTGATTATTGTGATGATTATTTTGTCATTATCTGTACCTTTCGGATTTAATTCTATCCATCCATCCATTATCTATAACCGCTTATCCTGTACAGGGTTGCGGGCAAGCTGGAGCCTATCCCAGCTGACTACGGGCGAAAGGGGGGGTACACCCTGGACAAGTCGCCAGATCATCACAGGGCTGACACATAGACACAGACAACCATTCACACTCACATTCACACCTACGGTCAATTTAGAGCCACCAGTTAACCTAACCTGCATGTCTTTGGGCTGTGGGGGAAACCGGAGCACCTGGAGGAAACCCACGCAGACACGAGGAGAACATGCAAACTCCACACAGAAAGGCCCTCGCCGGCCACTGGGCTCGAACCCAGAACTTTCCTGCTGTGAGGTGACAGCGCTAACCACTACACCACCGCCTAGCAGCTCCTCTGTACATGTGATCTACACCACATATACATCAAACAGAGTTCAGAACAGGATTTCTGCGCTGATTTACTGTCCGATTTTAATGCAGGGAAGCTAAGAGTATCCTTGGTTTAGAGGATATAGTACCAGGGCTTACAGAATGCATAAATAATGCAAGCTGGCTGTTGGTGGAAAGCTCAGGAATATAAAAACCTTTCAGAAGCTGAAATATCATTCCACACAATTATCTCATCTCATCTCATTATCTCTAGCCGCTTTATCTTGTTCTACAGGGTCGCAGGCAAGCTGGAGCCTATCCCAGCTGACTACAGGCGAAAGGCGGGGTACACCCTGGACAAGTCGCCAGGTCATCACAGGGCTGACACATAGACACAGACAACCATTCACACTCACATTCACACCTACGGTCAATTTAGAGTCACCAGTTAACCTAACCTGCATGTTTTTGGACTGTGGGGGAAACCGGAGCACCCGGAGGAAACCCACGCGGACATGGGGAGAACATGCAAACTCCGCACAGAAAGGCCCTCACCAGCCACAGGGCTCGAACCCGGACCTTCTTGCTGTGAAGCGACAGCGCTAACCACTACACCACCGTGCCGCCCCTCCACACAATTATATTTTTAATATTATAAATAACTCACGAGATGACTAGTGGATTATGTTCATTTTAAAAAAATTTGTAACGAGGGAGTCCCTGGAGTCTACACAATACAGCCTAAAGTATGTGGACACCTGACCATCGTACCTACAGTATCAGTGAAAAGTTGTACACCCCTACTCCTTTCATAGGTTTTTCTGTATTGTGCTCTACACTGTAGAGCAATACTGAAGACATCAAAACTATGAAATAACACATGGAACAAAATGGAATTGTGTGGTAAACAAAAAAGTGTTAAAAACAAAAATATGTTTAGATTCTTCAGTGCATCCAGCATTTACCTTGATGATGCTTTGCACACTATTGGCATTATCTTAACCAGCTTCATGAGAAAAGTTATTATTAAAAAAGTTAGCTATTATTATTAGCTATTGTTAGCTATTATTATAAAAGTTAGCTATTTGAAATGTTTTTCAATTAACAGGTGCCTCGTCAAAAGTTAATTAGTGCAATTTCTTGCCTTCTTAATGCGTTTGAGATCAAATAGTAAATAATAAAAAATACTAAATAAATAAATAACCCTATTCCACAACTGTAGTAATCCATATGATGTCAAGAACCGCTCAGCTAAGTAAAGAGAAACAACCTCCATCATTACTTTAAGACATGAAGTGACACTTAGTTCATAAAAATAAAGAAAAAACATCGAGTTTGAAGGTATGTCCAAATGTTTGACTGGTACTGTATGTATGGTTCTTCCCCAGACTGTTGCCACAAAGTTGGAAGCACACAATTATATAGATTGTAATGCTACAGCATACGAAGACAGTTTCCCTTCACTGGAATTAAGAGGCCCAAGCCTGTTCCAGTATGACGATGCCCCTGTGCATAAAGCAAGCTCCATGAAGACACGATATATGAGCCATTCCACCAAATCGGTGCCATTTCCGTCCCTAGAAAATATGTATAAATGCACATAAAAATGTACTTTAAAATACATTTCCTTATTACGCAGAATGTCCTGCACATTGATCTGATTTCAAATTTAAGATATATAATTGTAAGGATTAATAAAAACTACCTAAAACACTGAAAAATAGCATGTGTTACCTGTTTCCGCACTCTAACTTTATACTTAACTATGAAATATTATGATTAAAATCCTTCAGAAACAGTATTTCTTTTGCACTGTTGTGTGACTCCATATCCTATCCATGGTTTAAATATATTTTTTTCATAAGAAATCCACAATATCTTAGTTAAAATACACATTTTAGTCGTGTCCCTGGGTTTTCACTCAGTCCTGTTACCCAAACATATTACCCCATCTGACAAATTAGGAACATTCCATAAATCACATGCTCAACAGGAAGTTACATCAGTTGTGTCTTCTGAAGGCCATGGGAAGACCAAAAGTTAGTTCTCTCATTTACTTTTCTGTATATTTGATGATTTTTTAACTTTGACTGATGAGGTCAATGTCAACATACTGTCCTGTTACTTAGGTGATATTTGTTTATTTTAAAAATACAGATTTTTGGTAAATCACTAGAATGTGCTAAGTGTGGTCATGCTGTTAGCAATGACGCCATGTGGCTTAATTCCATGTATTAGCTAATCCCAGGCTAAAAACTCAGTCCTGTTACTGTCAGAGTTTTGGTAACAGGACTGAAAAAATGCAGCCATCTTTGACTTCCAAACCTTGTAACGTGGCCTGAGGTTGACCAATACACATTTTGAATAGTTAAATATGTGTGTTATTATAATCAGTGTTGAAAAGATATAACAAATTAAGTTTAATTTGGGAGTGGTACAACAAGCAACTGGCACCCATTCGGTGGAATGTCCCATATAAAGTTTAGAGTGGAAGAACTCGAGCATCCTGCACAGCAGGGTTATTATCGTATACTAAGACTAAGATGAAAATGAATGGATTTGAGACATTTTTGTAAACTGAACTAAAATAATTTACCTTAAAGGAACAGTCCACCGTACTTCCATAATGAAATATGTTCTTTTCTGAATTGAGACCAGCTTATCCGTACCTCTCCGAGCTTTGCGCGACCTCCCAGTCAGTCAGACGCGCTGTTACTCCTGTTTACTCCTGTTAGCAATGTAGCTAGGCTGAGTATGGCCAACGGTATTTTTTGGGGCTGTAGTTAGATGCGACCAAACTCTTCCACGTTTTTCCTGTTTACATAGGTTTATATGACCAGTGACATAAAACAAAGTTCAGTTAAAAAAATTGAAACGTGGCGATTTTCTATGCTATGGAAAGTCCGCACTATAATGACAGGCGTACTACCACCTTCTGCGCGCTTCGACAGCGCATTGATACATTCACTCAGGAGTGACGGTATCAATGCGCTGTCGAAGCGCGCAGAAGGTGTTAGTATGCCTGTCATTATAGTGCGGACTTTCCATAGCATAGAAAATCGCCACGTTTCAATTTTTTTAACTGAACTTTGTTTCATGTCACTGGTCATATAAACCTATGTAAACAGGAAAAACGTGGAAGAGTTTGGTCGCATCTAACTACAGCCCCAAAAAATACCGTTGGCCATACTGAGCCTAGCTACATTGCTAACAGGAGTAAACAGGAGTAACAGCGCGTCTGACTGACTGGAAGGTCGCGCAAAGCTCAGAGAGGTACGGATAAGCTCGTCTCAATTCAGAAAAGAACATATTTCATTATGGAAGTACGGTGGACTGTTCCTTTAAATGAAAGTAATAATCATGGCTAAAAACTCATCTCATCTCATTATCTCTAGCCGCTTTATCCTGTTCTACAGGGTCGCAGGCAAGCTGGAGCCTATCCCAGCTGACTACGGGCGAAAGGCAGGGTACACCCTGGACAAGTCGCCAGGTCATCACAGGGCTGACACATAGACACAGACAACCATTCACACTCACACCTATGGTCAATTTAGAGTCACCAGTTAACCTAACCTGCATGTCTTTGGACTGTGGGGGAAACCGGAGCACCCGGAGGAAACCCACGCGGACACGGGGAGAACATGCAAACTCCGCACAGAAAGGCCCTCGCCGGCCACGGGGCTCGAACCCAAACCTTCTTGCTGTGAGGCGACAGCACTAACCACTATACCACCGTGCCGCCCTGGCTAAAAACTAACCAAAATAAAATAATAAGACACAAAAAATTATTGTTGTTATAGTTTGAAGATGGCAGACGTTGCATCCAGTCAAGGCTGTGGGTGTTACACTTCCAAAATTCTGTGTAGCTATAGCTCACAACCATACGATGGTGATGCAGTGTGTCAGGACCTACATTCGCTAACTATTATAATAATTAATTGAATTTATATCGCGCCTTTCTCATACCCAAGGCTGCTTTACAATTTGGGGGGGGGATCCATCAAAAGAAGGTCAGGATGTCATTCCAATGGCGTAGCTACCACAGTCCCACCAAAAGGCACACAAAAATAAGTCCCACAGCCGCTGCGCCGCCGCCGGGCCATGGATCCACAAAGCGAGCACAGAAGCACCGCCATGCAGAACACTGATATGTCCCAAACCACCTGGACAGCTGCCACGACGCCACCAAGCAACATCGCTCAGAACACCGCGCCAAATACAAAAGCACCGCTGCACAGAGCGCTGGACAACCACAATGTTAAAAGAGCAGTGAGCTCACTGCAGTCCATAGAAAAGAGCACAGGCATCACCCATGGCGAACCAAGACCTGGAGGGAACCGACGCCCAAAACTGGGTCTGGCGCTACACCACAACTGGTGGACAAAACGCTCAAACAAAAACAAACATCAAACTACACAAACACTAAAAAGAAAAGCAAAAGGGAAAATAAAATAAAAATAAAAAGCTCTGGTGAGAAGCGGCAGCCAGAATGTGCACAGCGTACTCTCAACCGGAAACTAATGGAAGTAGGCCTTATTATCAAGTGAAGAAGTCAAATATGTCGGGGATGAAACGTGTGAGTCCTGTCTGGGGCTATTTGGAATTAAATTGTGAAAGTGGTATAAGCAAATGGATGGTAAATTCAGGTAACAGCATCTGTGGTGTAAAAACCCATGTCATATTGTTTGCCTGAAGTAAATGTTTGAAATATATAATCATGTTCTTGCCTTTTATGTGTATTAGCAGACTTTCAGTCTGAAACAAATGGATCACATGCATGTTAGCCAATTGAAATGTTGATATCTTAAGTGATAAGCGGATTATTTTTGACGCTGGACTAGTCCTTTTCCTTCAGTAAAATTACTAAAACTGAAAGTGTAATAAATGTAAAACAAAATAGAAATGAGTCCATGAAACCACTGGTGAAACTAACTCAAACTAAACAGAAATTCAGATTGAGCACAAACATCATATCAAAATAAAAACAACCTTGCAAATGGAAAACTATTATAATCTTGCTACACAGAGGCCTGACCCACTGAACACCTCTGGGATGAAGTGGAAGGCCTCCCCCAGGCCTCCTCATCCAACATCAGTGCCTGATCTCACTAATGCTCTTGTACTGTAGCTGAATGAACACCGATCCCCACAGCCACGCCCCAAAATCTAATGGAAAGCCTTCACTAAAGAGTGGCGCTCATTATAACAGCAAACGGGGAATAAATCTGGAATGGGATGTTCAGTAAACGCATATGGGTCTAATGGTTAGATGTCCCCAAACTTTTGGCCATATAGTGTTTTCTGCTTTTTTAAAAAACTCCCTGGCTGCAAAAGGTTTGGTCTCGACTATTCATCCAACATCACATGATAACTGGCCCCAAGGTAGTTTATCACAAGTTGGCCAGAGTTTATGAGCTGTTTTTCTGTTTTGATAAATTTCAGCTTGATGCCAAGTGTAACATCGAACCCCATTGGTCTGGTCACCCGGCATGGGGTGAATGACATGAGGAATAACCCTGAGACCTGCTGGGATTCAGCAGAGATTTAAGTACACACTGGGGTTTTAACATGCCATCATATGATGCAGAGTTTAAAAGTAAATCAAATTTAGCAGTAGACAGTAGCAGAGGAGGAAAAAAAAGATTAGAGGGAAAGGTTTAGAGCTGTTAATGATAACAAGCCACAATATTAAATGTAACTGTACATGGTGAAAAGGTTTGATGTGTCATTCTGTAATCTATAAATAACTCCAAGCATCGGCAAACTGCTGTAGAGTCGAAGGAATAAAACATATTGAGGCATGCTGTGGGGTGGCACGGTGGCGTAGTGGTTAGCGCTGTCGCCTCACAGCAAGAAGGTCCGGGTTCGAGCCCCATGGCCGGCGAGGGCCTTTCTGTGCGGAGTTTGCATGTTCTCCCCGTGTCCGCATGGGTTTCCTCCGGGTGCTCCAGTTTCCCCCACAGTCCAAAGACATGCAGGTTAGGTTAACTGGTGACTCTAAATTGAGCGTAGGTGTGAATGTGAGTGTGAATGGTTGTCTGTGTCTATGTGTCAGCCCTGTGATGACCTGGCGACTTGTCCAGGGTGTACCCCGCCTCTCGCCCATAGTCAGCTGAGATAGGCTCCAGCTTGCCTGCGACCCTGTAGAACAGGATAAAGCAGCTAGAGATAATGAGATGAGATGGGGCATGCCGTTATTGGAAATTAATCAACTTCACAATGTCAGGCCACATCATACTAGCCCATTCTTGGTTTGTTTTTGATAATCACACACACACCACCAGTCAAAAGTTTGTACACCCCTACTCAGTCATCCGTTTTTCTGTATTGTGACTATTTTGTACACAGTAGAACAATACTGAAGACATCAAAACTTAAATAACATCTGGAACAAATATGGAATTGTATTAAACAAAAAAATGTTCCGTATTTTAGATTCTTCAGTGTATTCAGCGTTTACCTTGATGACGCTTTGCACACTATTGGCATTATCTTAACCAGCTTCATGAGGTAGTCATCTGGAATGCTTTTCAATTAACAGGTGCCTCGTCAAAAGTTAATTAGTGCAATTTCTTGTCTTCTTAATGCATTTGAGATCAAACAGTAAATAAAAAAAAATTGAATTATAATTAGGTGTGTCGAAATTTTTGACTGGTGCTGTATACATACTGTGTCCTCTACAATTATTGCCCCCCCCCCGTAAAGATCCGTAAAAAGGGTTAGAAAAAAAATCCACCTTTTGTTGAAGCTGCTTCATCTCACACTGAAAAAATTAGAAAAATCCAACCTTTAATTGAAATAAATGTATTCAGAGAAAAACAAATCCCTCATCGAGAAATAATTATTTTCAACAAAAACACATGTGCCACTATTATTGACATCCCTGCATTTAATACTTTGTACACCCCCTTTGCCAATAAAACCGCACTGAGTCTCCTATAACATTTTATAAGGTTGGAGATACAGAGCAGGGCATCTGAGACCGTTCCTCTTCACACAGTCTCTCCACAACATCCAAAGTTCAAGACCCTCTCTTGTGCTCTCTGCTCTTCAGCTCACCCCACAGGTTTTCAATGGGGTTGAGGTCAGGGGACTGAGATGGCCAGGGCAGAAACTTGATTCTGTGCTCAGTGAACCTTTTTTGTGTTGATTTGGACATATACTTCGGATCATTGTCCTGCTGGAAGATCCAATGAACCCAGTTTTAGTTTCCTGGCAGAGGCAGGCAGGTTTTGATTTAAAATGTCCTGCTATTTCATGGTGATATACAGTGGGGCAAAAAAGTATTTAGTCAGTCACCAATTGTGCAAGTTCTCCCACTTAAAAAGATGAGAGAGGCCTGTAATTTTCATCATAGGTACACTTCAACTATGAGAGACAAAATGAGAAAAAAAAATCCAGAAAATCACATTGTCTGATTTTTAAAGAATTTATTTGCAAATTATGGTGGAAAATAAGTATTTGGTCAATAACAAAAGTTCATCTCAATACTTTGTTATATACCCTTTGTTGGCAATGACAGAGGTCAAACGTTTTCTGTAAGTCTTCACAAGGTTTTCACACACTGTTGCTGGTATTTTGGCCCATTCCTCCATGCAGATCTCCTCTAGAGCAGTGATGTTTTGGGGCTGCCGCTGGGCAACACGGACTTTCAACTCCCTCCAAAGATTTTCTATGGGGTTGAGATCTGGAGACTGGCTAGGCCACTCCAGGACCTTGAAATGCTTCTTACGAAGCCACTCCTTCGTTGCCCGGGCAGTGTGTTTGGGATCATTGTCATGCTGAAAGACCCAGCCACGTTTCATCTTCAATGCCCTTGCTGATGGAAGGAGGTTTTCACTCAAAATCTCACGATACATGGCCCCATTCATTCTTTTCTTTACACGGATCAGTCATCCTGGTCCCTTTGCAGAAAACCAGCCCCAAAGCATGATGTTTCCACCCCCATGCTTCACAGTAGGTATGGTGTTCTTTGGATGCAACTCAGCATTCTTGCTCCTCCAAACACGACAAAGTTGAGTTTTTACCATAAAGTTCTATTTTGGTTTCATCTGACCATATGACATTCTCCCAGTCCTCTTCTGGATCATCCAAATGCTCTCTAGCAAACTTCAGATGGGCCTGGACATGTACTGGCTTAAGCAGGAGGACACGTCTAGCACTGCAGGATTTGAGTCCCTGGCGGTGTAGTGTGTTACTGATGGTAGCCTTTGTTACTTTGGTCCCAGCTCTCTGCAGGTCATTCACTAGGTCCCCCGTGTGGTTCTGGGATTTTTGCTCACCGTTCTTGTGATCATTTTGACCCCACGGGGTGAGATCTTGCGTGGAGCCCCAGATCGAGGGAGATTATCAGTGGTCTTGTATGTCTTCCATTTTCTAATAATTGCTCCCACAGTTGATTTCTTCACACCAAGCTGCTTACCTATTGCAGATTCAGTCTTCCCAGCCTGGTGCAGGTCTACAGTTTTGTTTCTGGTGTCCTTTGACAGCTCTTTGGTCTTGGCCATAGTAGAGTTTGGAGTGTGACTGTTTGAGGTTGTGGACAGGTGTCTTTTATACTGATAACGAGTTCAAACAGGTGCCATTAATACAGGTAACGAGTGGAGGACAGAGAAGCCTCTTAAAGAAGTTACAGGTCTGTGAGAGCCAGAAATCTTGCTTGTTTGTAGGTGACCAAATACTTATTTTAATGAGGAATTTACCAATTAATTCATTAAAAATCCTACAATGTGATTTCCTGGATTCTTTCCCCCCATTCTGTCTCTCATAGTTGAAGTGTACCTATGATGAAAATTACAGGCCTCTCTCATCTTTTTAAGTGGGAGAACTTGCACAATTGGTGACTGACTAAATACTTTTTTGCCCCACTGTATACATGATGCCATGGACCCTAACAAGGTTTCCAGGACCTTTTGGAGGAAAAACAACCCCAAAACATCACAGAACATCCACCATATTTTACAGTTGGGATTGAGTTCTTTTCATTACGGCCATCCTTCTTTTTACACCAAATCCACCTTGAGTGTTTAATGGAGCTTTTTGGCAATATTGTTTCATCAGACCATAGAATACAGTTCCAGTCAAAGTTGTTGTAGTGTTTTACAAACTTCAGGTACTTACGTTTGTGTTTAACTGACAGAAAAGGCTTTTTTTCTGGCAAACCTTCCAAATAATCTGTTGGCATTGAGGTGGAGTCTGATGGTGGTTTTGGAGACTTGGAAAACCCAAGATTTTAGGTTTTCTTGTAATTCACCAGCAGTGGTCCTTGGGAATATATATATATATATATATATATATATATATATATATATATATAATTTTTTGCCTCTCTTACCCTCCTCCTCACTGTATGTGGGACAAAATAAATTTGGGTCCTCTTCCAGGTGAGTTTCTAACAGTTCTAGTTGCTGTCCATATTTTTATTATTGCCCTAACAGTAAAAATGGACTGTGGGTGGTAAAAGAGAGCAACTGGACTTACTTGAAGATTCTTGAAGACGTTTCACCTCTCATCCGAAAGGCTTCTTCATGAAGCCTTTCGGATGAGAGGTGAAACGTCTTCAAGAATCTTCAAGCAAGTCCAGTTGCTCTCTTTTACCACCCACAGTTTACTATGACCTAGATGACTGAGAATCTTCACAGACAGTAAAAATGGACATTTTCAGGCGAGTATCTGCTCATTTGTTTGTTTGTTTGTTTGTTTTTAATAACCATTCCCTGACTTATGAAGGTCAACACACTTCTCCCTCATTTGGTTCATGTGTCCTCTTATCTTTCCCATGTTGATGGATAACTAAGGGAATTTGGCCTCTGTGTCACCTCATATTTGTTCCCCAGTTAATCAGGAAATCATGGATTACAGCTTGAAAGTTCCTACACACTCCAATCAACTCAAATGTACAATTTAAATGGGAAACATGCTTCAGTTACATTGTGTTCACTATCATTTCCAGAAGTGTCAATAATGGTGGCACGTGTTTTTGTTGAAAATAATTATTTTTTTTGATGAGAGATTTGTTTTTCTCTGAATAAATTCATTTTAATTAAAGGTTGGATTTTTCTCATTTTTTTCAGTGTGAGATGAAGCGACTTCACCAAAAGGTGGATTTTTTTTAAATAACACATTGTCTTTTTAATTTCAAAACATATTCTTATTTTTTTTTAAATGCAAAAATGGTTGCTTAAAACTAAAAGGTATATTTATCTTTAAACATTTTTTATGAACATTTTTTAAAAATCTGATTTCGTGGAAACATAATTTGTAATAAAAAATTATATATATATATATATATATATATATATATATATATATATATATATATATATATCCCCTAAGAATAATTATATTTAATTATTATAATCATTATGAATGTAATTCAGTCACAGCACTGTTAATGTTTTACACAATCACTGTGGGGAAATAAATACAAACCACTGGATATTAATTTTTGCAATTATTTATTGAATAATATTCAGCTCAGCTGAATGTCAGAGTTTTGAGCTGTTTTTGTTCATTATGGTTAGGGTTTTTTATTTTATTTTTATTTTTTTTACCCCCTGGCATTTTAAATATTTTTTCGTCAGGAAATCACAGAAACACAAATTTTGGTCCAAACTATTTGCCCATCTGTCATTTAAATCCATTTAGTCCTTTAAGTTTTGAAGTGTTGATATGAGTGTAAACTACGCGAGTTAAACACTGATTAAATCTGTCTTCCTCTTAGATTGCACCTTCTGTGTGTGTGTGTGTGTGTGTGTGTGTGTGTGTGTGTGTGTGTGTGTGTGTGTGTGTGTGTGTGTTTTTGCACTGCGTAGTCAGCCTGTGTGTATGAATAGGAACAGTGTGCCAGGAGACACGGTGTGTGTTTTCCTAAGCTCTTTGAGAGTGTGTTCAGCGTGACCATGCATGAAATAAATGTTTCTGTTCATTACTATTAAAAGGACAGGAGGTAGGGCTCAGCGTGGTTGTGTGTTTGTGTATGTTTTGTGGGGTGGCCAGCTGTATGTGTGTTTTAGGATGGGTGTAGCTGAGTGGCTAAGCCATGTGAGCAATATTTTAGCCCTTTTTAAATAATCCTCGTGTGCAGTACGTCACTGCGGCTCTTGGCCCCGAGTGTTGCGGAGCTCAGACAGTTTACAGAGCGAAGAGTGGGTTTGATCTGTGCCTTTTCAGACACTTCTCCATTATGGCTTTTTATAAGAGTTATAGCATTAATAAATCATTTTCACTTCACACGGGTGGGCAAAATGTACAGCCCGGTGTTCACGTCTTACACTGTGTGTGGGTTTGTTTTTTTTGTTTGTTTGTTTTTTCATTCTATGATTTTTATTTTATGTCTTTTGAAATAGTACATCAATTGAAATTATTTATTCTGTGTTAATTTCTTACTGACCTATTTGTTTACACTTATTTTTTTTCTTCCTTGATTTACTTGCTTATTTATTTCATTCTTAATAATTACCTGGTTTTATATTTATTTGTTTATTTGCTTGATTGATGATTAAGTTAAAAAATGTTTTTGTTCTAATTTTCATATTTCGTACAATCCTAAATAATCCAGTACTCTCTGTCTTAGTGCACTTTACAGAGTATGAAATAAAAGCTTCGACTCTGCATTTGGTGCAAGTGTGAACCGAAGTCTAACTTCTCCAAAATGCTTCGAATAACCCGAACGTTGATTTCCTTTAAAAAGAAAACTGCACACCAGTGGGACCTGGGGGAAATGAAGCAGTGTTAAAGGCAAAAGTAGATTTTTGGACACTTCAAATCTTTTTTTTTTAATTAATTATTATTTTTTTATTTAATAGCTTTTTATTGTGGACGGCACGGTGGTGTAGTGGTTAGCACTGTCGCCTCACAACAAGAAGGTCCGGGTTCGAGCCCTGTGGCCGGCAAGGGCCTTTCTGTGCAGAGTTTGCATGTTCTCCCCGTGTCCGTGTGGGTTTCCTCCGGGTGCTCCGGTTTCCCCCACAGTCCAAAGACATGCAGGTTAGGTTAACTGGTGACTCTAAATTGACCGTAGGTGTGAATGTGAGTGTGAATGGTTGTCTGTGTCTATGTGTCAGCCCTGCGATGACCTGGCGACTTGTCCAGGGTGTACCCCGCCTTTCGCCCGTAGTCAGCTGGGATAGGCTCCAGCTTGCCTGTGACCCTGTAGAACAGGATAAAGCGGCTAGAGATAATGAGATGAGCTTTTGAATGCCTATCTATCTGGTTACCTTTTTTTTTTTTCCCTGACTTAAGACATGTCCACCACATGGTATGAATTTCGCTGAAGGCAAAGATTTCACACAACTCAGCATTAATAATCAGCTTTTAATGTAATATAATGGCTTATTGAGTCTTAAATACTTATAGACTGATAAGGATAATTAGAAAGAGATTTTTAAAAAAGGGTTCTCTCTTGCACTGATGAGCACAGATGTGTTCAAACAGCATGGTCATGGTGGAAACTGCATATATACAGCGTTTTACAGTAAGCATCAGGTGCTGGGGGGGGATCTACCACTTTTGTCTGCTTTACTGAAGTTGCTAACACTAGAAAAGTTTACATGCACACTTTTTTTCCCTTCTGTAGATCTAGTTATATACAAGATAGATAAGTTTGTTAATGAATGAATAAATGAATGACATGAACAGCCATTTTTCCCCACTTTTCCTTTTCAGGGTTGAAGACATCAATAAAGTTTCTATGGACCAAGATAAATTATAAATAATAATAATATACAAGAATAGCATATAGTTAGAGCAGCCTTTCTCAACCAGGGTGCCGTCAAAAATTTATATATTCTAATATTGAAATAAATAAAATGAATTAAAATGCCAAAAAAATGATAGTTACACTAATGCAGATCATCCCTGCCTCATGCATCATCAAAATTTGTCTCACGGCTCCCTTTCCCATGTCATAACGTCACTGCCGGGGTCAGCGTATGGTCAGCGTGACTGCGTATATTTTATACGGGGGTGCCTTGAGAATTTGTATACTTCTGAAGGGTGCCGTGACTGAAAAAAGGTTGAGAAACGCTGAGTTAGAGAAAGAGTTTTTTCAAATTTTTTAAAGGGCATAGTTTGAATTATGGTGCATGTAAAGCTTATTTTATATTATCTTTTGAAATGTGCAATATACAGTCCTGGTCAAAAGTTTGGACACACCTTTGACAGTAATTCAGTGGTTTTTCTTTATTTGTATTAATTAAAAGTCACTTCATGTCTTAAAGTAATGATGGATGTTGTTTCTCTTTACTTAGTTGAGCGGTTCTGACGTAATATGGATTACTACAGTTGTGTTATCGGGCTATTTATTTATTTAACCCTGTGTCCGAAATCATTCACTACTCACTATATAGTGGACTGTATAGTGAGTGTGCCATTTTGTAGTGCTGTCCGAATGTATAGTGAGAATTATTACACCCTATATAGTGGACTCATAGTATCCCACAATGCACCATGAAAAGTAGTGTACAACTGATGGTCACTATCTCTATATATCCCATCATGCATTGCAGTCACACTGAAAGAAAAAAAATGTGTTGGGGTGAAAGGATGGGAGAAGAAACACATGATAAACAGACATTTCAAGTTCAATTAAAAATAGTAAGGGAATAGAAAAAAATCTAAAATAGAATAAGACAGATAAAATACAAGAATAAAAGTTACAGTCAGAGTGAGGAATTAATCAAAGGCCTCAAATTTGATGTAATAAAAGGCAGCGGCAAAGAAGAAAGTCTTCAGCCTTGATTTAAAAGAACTGAAAGATGCAGCAGA
This sequence comes from Neoarius graeffei, assembly GCF_027579695.1. Classification (NCBI taxonomy): domain Eukaryota; kingdom Metazoa; phylum Chordata; class Actinopteri; order Siluriformes; family Ariidae; genus Neoarius; species Neoarius graeffei. The sequence continues at coordinate 35,443,269 of NC_083581.1, forward strand.
CACAAAGTACTTTGTATTTATTAATGTGGGAAGTACGCTCAGTATAATATGGATTTATCACAAAAACACACGCGTGTATTTATTCTTTTGAAAACCCACCAGCTGACGGATCTGACACGTTTTCATTGTGCGACAGTAATGACGTAAATAACGGCACGGCGGAGTAGTGTCCAAAAGTGTTTTTTTCATTTTACCAATGAGCTCACTATATAGTCCTCTATATAGAATTCCCTAGATAGTGAGTAGGGAGTAGTGAACAAGTGAGTGATTTCAGACACAGCTTTAGGTTGTTGTTTTTTTTATTTACTATTTACTGTTTGATCTCAAACACATTAAGAAGGCAAGAAATTGCACGAATTAACTTTTGACGAGGCACCTGTTAACTGAAATGGGCACAATGATCATGAAGGATGAATTTTTGAGAACTGATCTGTTTGAGCAGAGTGTACAAGGCAAGGCAAGTTTATTTATATAGCACATTTCATACACAATGGCAGTTCAATGTGCTTTACAGAAGCAAAAACAAAAACAGTAAACAATAGAGAAATAAAATTGCATAAAATAATTTTATTTTTAATCTAAAACAATTAATTAAAAGAAAATAATAAGAATTAAACAATAGTAGAAATAAAATAATAAAACACCAAAAAGAAAAAAGGAGAAAAAGAAAAAGAAACCAGCGGAATAAAATAGAATAAAATTAAAGTAAATTTAAAACATGCAGAGAAAGTAAAGATTATAGATGAGGAAGTGGGGAAGCTGGACAGACTTTGTATTTATTAATGTGGGAAATGCGCTCAGTATAATATGTATTTATCACAAAAACACATGCATGTATTTATTATTTTGAAAACCCACCAGCCGTCCGATCTGGCACGTTTTAATTGTGCGACAGTAATGACGTAAATAATGACGCGGCGGAGTAGTGTCCGAAAGTGTTTTTTCATTTTACCAATGAGCTCACTATATAGTATTCTATTTAGAATTCCCTAGATAGTGAGTAGGAAGTAGTGAATGAGTGAGCGATTTCAGACACAGCCTGAGTATTTTATTATTATTATTATTATTATTATTATTATTATTATTTACTATTTACTGTTTGATCTTAAACGCATTAAGAAGGCAAGAAATGGCACTAATTAAGTTTAGACGAGGCACCTGTTAACTGAAAAGCATTCCAGGTGACTACCTCATCAAGCTGGTTAAGATAATGCCAGTACTGTGCAAAGAGTCATCAAGGTAAACGCTGGATACGCTGAAGAATCTAAAATATGAAACATTTTGGTTTTTAACACTTTTTTTGTTTACCACATAATTCCATATCTGTTCCAGACGTTATTTCATAGTTTTGATGTCTTCAGTTTTATTCTACAGTGTAGAAAATACAAAATGCAGAAAAACCTATGAATGAGTAGGGGTGTACAAACTTTTGACTGGTACCATATTCGTAAAGTTGAATGTATAACCTGTGAATCTTTCTTCACTGTTTTTTGCTTTGTGTATGTATCTGCTCTGCTCTGCTCTACTCAGGCGCAGTATGAAGCGGAAGGCCAGTTTCACGTGTCCCTTTAACGGCAGCTGCACCATCACCAAAGACAACCGCAGACACTGCCAAGCCTGTCGCCTCAAGCGCTGCGTCGACATCGGCATGATGAAGGAGTGTGAGTCTGGTTTTACGTAGCTACACATACAATTGTGTGGAACAGGGAAAACAATTCAACACTCTGAGCTTTGGCTGTTGTGTTTAAAAACAGAACCAACAAATCAAATCCTCTGTTTTTGACTTCCCATTTTTCATGTTACATTAATGAGAAATCAGCCCTGTGATGACCTGGCGACTTGTCCAGGGTGTACCCCGCCTTTCGCCCGTAGTCAGCTGGGATAGGCTCCAGCTTGCCTGCGACCCTGTAGAACAGGACAAAGCGGCTACAGATAATGAGATGAGATGAGATTAATGAGAAATCCAGCATAGACTCTGTGAAGCTGTTAGTGCAAACGCTGGACTCGTAGTACCAGAATGCAGTGCAGCTATCCCACGCAGCTCCTGCAAGTTTAGAGTGGAGATGATGGGCAGGATGACCATGAAGGATGAAGTTTTGAGAGCTGATCTGTTTGAGCAGAGTGTACAGATAAGGAAGTGGGGAAGCTAGACAGACTGAAGGACTAAAGCGCTGCTGCATCACTCTCTTTAGCTAGACATGAAGTGAGTGCTCAATCCCACAGACTCCACTATCAGCATGACTAACAATGTAAACTCAGGATTTTATTCATAAATAAGTCTTGGGTGTGACACAAGATTACTTGTTCATTCGTGAAGAAAATACAGCAATCAAGTAGAAAGAAAGTGGAGCTCATGTTGGGGTGGTTGATTCGATTAACGCATATTTTTGCGGGTTGGGTTTTGGGAATTGGCTCTCAAAGCAGCTTGCGTGGGTTTGGGTATTAAAACAGTACTCTGACTATCACTGCTTCCAAAACCTTCATCTTACCTATAAACCCTACTTGCCTAATTATTTATAAACAAGTGGGTTTTCACTCTGCAAATGGGTTCCATAACATTTATGTAATATATAAAATACTTAGGGGCGGCACGGTGGTGTAGTGGTTAGCGCTGTCGCCTCACAGCAAGAAGGTCCTGGGTTCGAGCCCCGGGGCCGGCGAGGGTCTTTCTGTGTGGAGTTTGCATGTTCTCCCCGTGTCCGCGTGGGTTTCCTCCGGGTGCTCCGGTTTCCCCCACAGTCCAAAGACATGCAGGTTAGGTTAACTGGTGACTCTAAATTGAGCGTAGGTGTGAATGTGAGTGTGAATGGTTGTCTGTGTCTATGTGTCAGCCCTGTGATGACCTGGCGACTTGTCCAGGGTGTACCCCGCCTTTCGCCCGTAGTCAGCTGGGATAGGCTCCAGCTTGCCTGCGACCCTGTAGAAGGATAAAGCGGCTAGAGATAATGAGATGAGATGAGATGAGATGAGATGAGATAAAATACTTATAGAGAAATCTCTGAGGAAAAGGTACAATATTACTATACTATATATGACAGGTGACCTGAATTACATTGATTATGTTGTTATAATGGCACCTGACAAGGGGTGGGATATATTATGCAGCAAGAGAACAGTCAGTTCTCAAAGTTGATGTGTTGGAAGCAGGAAAAATGGGCATGTGTAAGGATCTGAGTGACTTTAACAAAGGCCAAATTGTGATGGCTAGATGACTGGGTCTGAGCATCTCCAAAATGGCACATCTTGTAGGGTGTTCCTGGTATGCAGGGGTTAGTACTGAACAAAAGTGGTCCAAGGGAGGACAACCAGTGGCTAAAACAGAAAGGTGTCAGCATTAACTTTTTCACCAGTTTGTGCTACAGTGGCTCTTCTGTGGGATTGGACCATATGGGCTAGCCTTCGTGCCCCATGTGTGTCAATGAGCCTTCGACACCCATGACCCTGTCGCCGGGTCACCGGTCATCCTTCCTTGGACCACTTTTGTTCAGTACTAACCCCTGCATACCAGGAACACCCTACAAGATGTACCGTTTTGGAGATGCTCAGACCCAGTCATCTAGCCATCACAATTTTGCCCTTGTCAAAGTCACTCAGATCCACTTTAGACTTGCCCATTTTTCCTGCTTCCAACACATCAACTTCAAGAACTGACTGTTCTCTTGCTGCTTGATATATCCCACCCCTTAACAGATGCCACTGTAATGAGATAATCAATTAATCATCACCTGTCAGTGGTCATAATCTTACGGCTGATCGGTGTAAAACAAAACTTGCTCAAATTTAAAATTTAATAGGCTGTTTTTCTTTGACTGCATTTCGTGTCACCTGCACTTAGATATATGGGAAGGCTATATGGTAAGTAACTAGGGTTGGAACTCATGACCAGAAGTGCACTTTCATCTTCACTGTTTATGTTTGAGAAAATGGAGGAGTGACTGTTCTTCAGGTGAGTGAGAATATTGTTCTCAGGATGAGATCAGACGGTCAGTAAGAAAGAGCTTGTCGTAGGATTGCCATGCACGAACTCTTCATTAAAAAGACACAAAAACTATAAACGCAGGTCTACAGAGATGAAATAAGTCATTCTTCAATACATTCTCAACATGTAGGCGAGTAAATGCATCATCTTGTCCCTGTAGAGAGATGCGTCACTGCAAATCAGTACACAGTTCTTCGAACTCATCACCTTTATCCCTTTACTGTATCTCCTGATGGACACGGTCTCTATCACCAGGATGACCCTGCCCATATCCAGAGTGCACGAGAGCTCACTGAATGGTGTGATGAAGAAGGAAATGATGTTATGATGTATGTATGAATGACCTTCACACTTAACAGATCTGAAACCAGTTGAACACCTATGAAGAGATTTTAGAGTTTAAAGTTTTGGAGTTCATCATCATCATCATCATCATCATCATCATCAAAACACCAACTAAAAGGATATCGTTTGGAAGAATGGTGTTCGTCGCTCCGGTACTGTTCCAGAGACATGTAGAATCTGTGCCAAGGTGACTACACACCTTAGTACAAAATCTTTTGTCAATTTTACCCTTTAATTTGTCACCTGACTATGATGTACCTGCATAATGACATCATAAAACCTTGAAAATCTCATTTACTATCATAATATGGTTTATTTGTACAAAAGTTAATGATTAATCAGTGGATTAATCCATGAGGTCAAATACAAGTCACAGGATCCTGCCCTTACACACACACACACACACACACACACACACACACACACACACACACACACACACGAATACTTTGCAGATTTTCAGTACTGCTTCAGGTCTGATGGAGCTTCTGTTTAATTATAGTGTCTAAAATGGACAGCACTGTTATGGACCTCAAACAAAACAGTGTCATAAAAATAGAAAGAGAGAGAGAGGAGAGAGAGCGGGGGGAGTCCAACAACGCCCTGTTTTTCCTCCAGCGCAGTTACACAATACGGCGCCCCAGATTTTCCCCGGCTGGCAGAAGGAGAGCAGCATGGCAGCGTAGCTCACACACAGTCCCGTGGGCCGAAGCGAGCCTAAACCCCGCCTCTCACCGATCCAGCACTGATCTGCTCAGCGCACAAAAGGGCCTCTTTGTTCCACAATGGCAGTCGTTCCAGGACGGGGGTCAAAGGTCAAAACTCTGGAAGTGCATTAGAGCATGCAGCTGGAGGTGGAGAAGAGGAAGTGTCGCTGTGACCTCTCCAGCTGTAGTCAGACTTTTAGAGAAAGGCTGCTTTTGCATTTTAGGCTTGGTTTGGACAAGTATTATGAATTAAATCATCTTTACAGATTAATTTCCCGCAGTGTAATAACCTGAAAGTGACTCATATAACAATGCAGCCCATGTGTACATGCCTATATTAAAATAAACTGCCTGAAGCTAGTTTGAGTTAAAGTGATAACAGGAACTAACTTGTTTCAGTGTTGCTTCATAACAATAAATGTAACTGTAAATGGATTAAAAGTATAAAGTGGTGTTCTTTCATTAATTAAAAAAAAGATCGTGTCAAATCGCTATGGTGTAAATGAATAAAAGACTTCCAGTGATTGTGGATAAATCGTTATAAAGATAAACAGTCTCTCTGTAAATCTCTCTGTAAAGTTTGTGAACCCTTTAGAATTTTCTGTATTTCTGCAAAAATATGACCTAAAACATTATCAGATTTTCACACAAGTCCTAAAAGTAGATAAAGAGAACCCGGTTAAACAAATGAGACAAAAATATGATACTTGGTCATTTATTTATTGAGTAAAATGATCCAATATTACATATCTGTGAGTGGCAAAAGTATGTGAACCTCTAGGATTAGCAGTTAATTTGAAGGTGAAATTAGAGTCAGATGTTTTCAATCAATGGGATGACAATCAGATGTGAGTGGGCACCCTGTTTTATTTAAAGAACAGGGATCTATCAAAGTCTGATCTTCACAACACGTGTTTGTGGAAGTGTATCATGGCACAAACAAAGGAGATTTCTGAGGACCTCAGAAAAAGCATTGTTGATGCTCATCAGGCTGGAAAAGGTTACAAAACCATCTCTAAAGAGTTTGGACTCCACCAATCCACAGTCAAACAGATTGTGTACAAATGGAGGAAATTCAAGACCATTGTTACCCTCCCCAGGAGTGGTTGGCCAACAAAGATCACTCCAAGAGCAAGGCGTGTAATAGTCGGCGAGGTCACAAAGGACCCCAGGGTACCTTCTAAGCAACTGAAGGCCTCTCTCACATTGGCTAATGTTCATGAGTCCACCATCAAGAGAACACTGAACAACAATGGTGTGCATGGCAGGGTTTCAAGGAGAAAGCCACTACTCTCCAAAAAGAACATTGCTGCTTGTCTGCAGTTTGTTAAAGATCACATGGACAAGCCAGAAGGCTATTGGAAAAATGTTTTGTGGACGGATGAGACCAAAATAGTACTTTTTGGTTTAAATGAGAAGCGTTATGTTTGGAGAAAGGAAAACACTGCCTTCCAGTAGAAGAACTTTATCCCATCTGTGAAACATGGTGGTGGTAGTCTCATGGTTTGGGCCTGTTTTGCTGCATCTGGGCCAGGACGGCTTAACATCATTGATGGAACAATGAATTCTGAATTATACCAGCAAATTCTAAAGGAAACTGTCAGGACATCTGTCCATGAACTGAATCTCAAGAGAAGGTGGGTCATGCAGCAAGACAACGACCCTAAGCACACAAGTCGTTCTACCAAAGAATGGTTAAAAAAGAATAAAGTTAATGTTTTGGAATGGCCAAGTCAAAGTCCTGACCTTAATCCAATGGAAATGTTGTGGAAGGACCTGAAGCGAGCAGCTCATGTGAGGAAACCCACCAACATCCCAGAGTTGAAGCTGTTCTGTATGGAGGAATGGGCTAAAATTCCTCCAAACCAGTGAGCACGACTGATCAACAGTTACCGGAAACGTTTAGTTGTAGTTATTGCTGCACAAGGGGGTCACACCAGATACTGAAAGCAAAGGTTCACATACTTTTGCCACTCACAGATATGTAATATTGGATCATTTTCCTCAATAAATAAATGACCAAGTATAATATTTTTGTCTCATTTGTTTAACTGGGTTCTCTTTATCTACTTTTAGGATTTGTGTGAAAATCTGATGATGTTTTAGATCATATTTATGCAGAAATATAGAAAATTCTAAAGGGTTCACAAACTTTCAAGCACCACTGTATACTGATATGCATTCTGCACGTGTGTGTTTGTGACATAAAATGCAAGGGCAAAAAAATGTGCATGCACATAAGGCTTTTAAACAGTGTACTGAGGTTTGATTACATATAAACAGTTGAGTTGGACTCTGCAATTGGAAGGAATTTATTTGGATTGGTGAAAATTGTTGCGTGTAAACTGCGCTGTTAAAAAAGAGTCCAGCAACCAAAAATATCCAGCTAACAGCGGTGTTGTGGTCAGAAAGTGAAACTGATGAAGGGCTTTAGGATGTGCATGGAAAAAAGATGAGCTACAGTTTCTAACTGTACACCTCAAACATGAAGCAACAAGGTAGGAGTGTGGAATAAAGCAGCAGGACGGATACACAGTGTTTAAAAAGCCCAGCAGTCAATAAAGACCCTTAAATATATGGAGAACTTGGAATTATAAGGTTCTACGTGATGCTTTTGGCAAAAAAATGAATTAACATGCCATTAAATATCTCAGGTTTCTTCTATGAGCTCAGTAAAGTCTGTCCATCTGTCTGTCCATCTGCCCATTCTTCCTACCTTCCTTCCATCCTTCCTTCCATGCTTCCATCCTTCCTTTCTTGTTACCTTGCTTCCTTCCTTCATTCCTTCCTTGCTTCCTTCCTACCTTTCTTGTTTTTTCCTTCTTTGCTTCATTGTTTCCTTCATTTCTTGTTTCCTTCCTTGCTTGCTTCCTTCTTTCCTTCCTTGCTTGCTTCCTTGTTTCCTTCCGTCTTTGCTTCCTTGTTTCCTTCATTTATTGTTTCCTTCCTTGCTTCCTTCCTTGTTTCCTTCCTTGATTACTTCCTTCCTTGTTTCATTCCTATCTTGCTTCCTTGTTTCCTTGCATCCTTCCTTCCTTCCTTCCTTCTTTCCTTCCTTCCTTTGTTTTCTTCCTTCCTTCCCTGTTTCCTTCCTTCGTTTCCTTGCTTCCTTCCTTCCTTTGTTTTCTTCTTTCCTTCCTTTGTTTTCTTCCTTCCTTCTTTCCTTCCTTCCTTTTCTTCCTTCCCTGTTTCCTTCCTTCCTTTGTTTCCTTCCTTCCTTCCTTCCTTCCTTCCTTCCTTCCTTTGTTTCCTTCCTTCCTTCCTTCCTTCCTTCCTTCCTTCCTTCCTTCCTTCCTTTGTTGTCTTCCTTCCTTCCTTCCTTCCTTCCTTCCTTCCTTCCTTTGTTTTCTTTCTTCCTTCCTTCCTTGCTTCCTTCCTTCCTTTGTTTCCTTCCTTCCTTCCTTCCTTCCTTCCTTCCTTCCTTCCTTCCTTGCTTGCTTGCTTCTTTCCCTGTTTCCTTCCTGCCTTCCTTCTTTGCTTCCTTCCTTCCTTGACTTTACTGGGAGTCAAACCAGAACCATTGAAGGTCTTGATATAGAGCACTGTTGAATTCTTGATTCTGAATGGCTGGAAACAGTTCATTAATTTTCTATAACAGCAGCTCTGACAGTAGTTAATTATATTAACACGCTCGTTCAAATACATGATTTCTATAGTAACAGGGACGTGTACGGTGGACGCTCCACAAAAATAGATTTTTTAAAAAAATGTGTAATTGTTTATATGGTGAGGTTTTCTGTAAGATGTTTTATTTGACATTGATGGGAGGAATCTCCGGTGTCAGTGTTTTGAAGTCGGTTTGCACATTTTTGTGTGTTTTTTTTAAATTCACTTTAAGAGAGAATAGAGATAGACTGATGAAGGAATTATGATTTATAGCTACTATAGCATAAACAATAATGATAACAGGAACTAACTTGTGGCGGCATGGTGGTGTAGTGGTTAGCACTATCGCCTCACAGCAAGAAGGTCCTGGGTTCGAGCCCAGTGGCCGGCGAGGGCCTTTCTGTGCGGAGTTTGCATGTTCTCCCCGTGTCCGCGTGGGTTTCCTCCGGGTGCTCCGGTTTCCCCCACAGTCCAAAGACATGCAGGTTAGGTTAACTGGTGACTCTAAATTGACCGTGAGTGTGAATGGTTGTCTGTGTCTAAGTGTTAGCCCTGTGATGACCTGGCGACTTGTCCAGGGTGTACCCCGCCTCTCGCCCATAGTCAGCTAGAATAGGCTCCAGCTTGCCTGCGACCCTGTAGGACAGGATAAGCAGCTACAGATAATGGATGGATGGAACTAACTTGTTTCCCAGGTGTGCTACAATATTACATGTAACTGTAAACAGATAAAAACTGCAATGTGTCGTGCTTTATTAAATAAAAATGTTTAGAGTTGACAAATTGCTGTGTATTAGGAATACGTGATTATCGAAAAATAATTGGCCTTGGGGTGGTAACAATAACTCTGCTTCATCACACCAACGAAGTGCTGATCATTTTCCTCTAACAGCACTCCCCCAAAAGTTTTATTTTCAGAGGTGGACAAAGTACCCAGCTTCATTACTTAAGTCAAAGTACAGATCCCACTGGTCAAATGTTACTCCGATACAAGTGAATATTGTACAGTCAAATTTTTACTTAAAGTACTGAAGTACTTGCTTTTAAAAAATACTTAAGTATTAAAAGCAGGGCTTTGAACCAGATTTTTTTTCCTATTGGTTCGTTCCGAACAGAAACGGAATCTTAACGTTTCCGGTTTTGGGTTCCACCATTAAATAGACGTTCCCGAACTGGTTAGAACAAAAAAATTTCGTTCCCGGAACGGTTAATTACGTTCCCTGTCAGCTGTTTAACAAATGGCTATAAAATTATGTCTCTGTCTCATCCAGCTTAAGCCAAATGTAGGCTAATTCTATTACAACCTTCATTAAATAAGACAAGAAATAATTCAAAACAATTATTATTTCAAATGTTGGCAATTTGGATTCTCAGTATGTCTTCCCATCTACACAAACAGAAAAAGTGCCAAAAATGAAAGATAATTCGTTTAGTGTGTTACCAAAGGCTAGTCAGGCCCTATAGAGGGCTACCGCATGACGTCACCGCGCCGTCTGCCCTAATCTGGACCCAGGTGCAACATCGCGCAACCCCCCCCCCAAAAAAAAAAAAACAGTCTAAATCAGGACAACCATCACATAACTATAACTATAACCATTTTATATCAACTATTTTAACTAAATGGGCTATAATAAATCAGCCTGCAGGCAGCCACGGCGGGCTGCCTCAGAAAAGTAACCATTCAATGACACAACTGAAAGCCTGCAGCCACAGCGGGCTGCCTCAGAAAAGTAACCATTTGTCCTACCTTAAAACTCGTTTTGCATTTTCTGCCTCCTTTTTTGTATTTTCGACCCTCCATTTATTTTCTTTCCTTTTCTGAAAACCCGATTTGTGTTCAGACATTTTGTTCTGCTACCAACGAACTAACTCGTCAGGTCTCGTCTCTTGATCCCGCGATGATTCCCGTGGGAAGGGCAACAGTTGATACATTTTTACAAACAGCCAATAGAGAGGTTGCAACGTTCAGGCTCTTCTTTGCTCAGACACTCAGTAATGCACTTATTCACTTATTATCACATGGAGACATGATAGTAGTCCACCCTCCCGCTCTCTCCATTCAGTCAGCGAACATCACACAGGAAGTGAACCCCAGCGGGTCATAGAAACTTGCGCAGGAGAAGAATGACTTTATTTGTACGCTACAGAAACTTTGAGGAACGAAATAAAAACCGGTATTAACCGGTTACCATTATTTTTAATAAGCGTTTCTGTTCCGGAACATAAAAAATAATAAAGTTTCTGGTTTCGTTTCTGTTCCATGTGAAATAGAAAAAGTTCCCGGTTTTCGTTTTCGTTCCTTGAACCGGTTCAAAGCCCTGATTAAAAGTACATTGTCTGTCAACGCATCATTGTATTATTGCCACAATGCTTACAAAACCTAATGCCGTTACCAAAGACAGAAATGTGAATTCACAAAATGAACTTATGCTGTGTCATCATGGTGATTTAACGTGAAGCTAGCTAGTCAGTGAAACTCCACCTGACATGTTACCGTAGCAAACTTTTTTTCAAACTCGAAATCATATTGGGTAGCTAATGCTACTAGAAAAAAAGATTTCTACATTATGTTTATTTGACAAGGTTATGGTAAAACATGGGGCGGCATGGTGGTGTAGTGGTTAGCGCTGCCGCCTCACAGCAAGAAGGTCTGGGTTCAAGCCCCGTGGCCGGCGAGGGCCTTTCTGTGCGGAGTTTGCATGTTCTCCCCGTGTCCGCGTGGGTTTCCTCCGGTTTCCCCCACAGTCCAAAGACATGCAGGTTAGGTTAACTGGTGACTCTAAATTGACCGTAGGTGTGAATGTGAGTGTGAATGGTTGTCTGTGTCTATGTGTCAGCCCTGTGATGACCTGGCGACTTGTCCAGGGTGTACCCCGCCTTTCGCCCGTAGTCAGCTGGGATAGGCTCCAGCTTGCCTGCGACCCTGTAGAACAGGATAAAGCGGCTAGAGATAATGAGATGAGATGAGATGTTAGTGTAACTCCGTGTTTATATGCTAACTAACAGTGTCCAAGTTAACTAGCTATGTGTTATTGTTAGCCATGGACAAGGCTATGGTATCTTGGCGGGCAAATCCATAGAAAGACATTTGACTAACCAGACTGCACAGCTATTGCAACGTTATTGCAAGCTACAAAAGCACATACAACTTTGTTGCAAACTTTCTCTTGGAATAAAACGTTTACATCCCTCAATATACTTCCGCAGTTTGGATAGCAAGTTTTTGTAGGCCGTGATGTGGTTCGTTTTCGGCAAACAAAGCAAACATTTAAAACAAAATGAATCGTTAATCCTTTCAGAAAACTGAAACATGGGTTCATGGGCCATGAGTGCGTTCATTCCCCAGAAGAACCGCCTCCTTCCATTCTACCATCAACTGATAGTGTTCAAATAATGCTGCGGACAAATCACTGAACTTGATTTTATATGGTCTATAATATAGACCATATTGACGTGATGTGACCCTAGTAATTACTGATAGGCTGTCTCAGTGTCACCTGGGGAAAAAACAATCACGTTTTAGAAAAGAAAAGAAAAAAACATCCACTTTCAAAGTCACGTCATAGTAACGAGTAATGAGGACTTTGATAGAAATGTAGTGGAGTAAAAAGTACACTATTTGTCTTTCAAATGGAGTAAAGTTAAAGTCATAAGTTTCCAAAAAATATTAATACTCCAAGTAAAGTACAGATACTCAAGAAGTGTACTTAAGTACAGTACTCAAGTAAATGTACTTCGTTACTGTCCACCTCTGGTTATTTTGTACTTAAATTATACCCTACATAATAAATATCTAAATATGTTTTTAAGCAACGTCCATTTGTTCTGCATGCTTCACTGTAGTCTCTAAAATTCTTCCTGATCATTCAGGAGATTTACAGCCTCAGCTGTCCGGATCCCGAAAGCAGAGCTCTTAGCACATTATTCTCGCATTTCCCCGTAACGATGAGTAATGATCATTCTGCTCCGGCATTAGCATTTCATGAGCATTGCATGTTTGTTTACCTGTGGTTTTGGGTAGGTTTTCCTTTGTTTTTTATTGACCACATACTGTTCGCACCTGTTTGCCAGATTGGTTCAGACTGTCACGTTCTGCTCAGCCAAAACAAACTCACCCGAGATAACCCAAAGCAGTTCTCTCCTAATAACAGCACACGCATCATCAAGTGGATGCAGGAAGTCTGGACTGTGTACTGATCAAACCGTTAATACACAACACATTGAGGGAGTTCGGATGAATCACAGAACGAGTTTGTATCTGTGGCATGTTTATGGCCAATACAATGCCGGTTTTATGTTTGGAAAACAGTTTGGTTTTGAAAAAAGTCTTTTACACTGAAATCATGTTTCGTATTTTTTTTTCATCCATTTTGTCTGAACTAGTGTTTGGGTTTTGAAGTTGCATGATCATTGGCATAGGAACATAAACCGCAGCTGAATGGAAAATAAGAGCTTCCATGTGTTTAGACTTGACATCAAACTCATGTCAGGATATATGTGAGAGGGGAAAAAAAAAATCCCCTTTTTACAGCCTATTTCAACAAAGCTTTTAAAAGAGCCTCTTATGCAGTTAGAGACAGAAGGTAATGCTACAAAGCGATCAGCTACCCCACCGTGCTGCCTGATAGTAAAAGTTTTCATTTAAAACTATAATAGAGCGGCGGCTACAATTATCGACACCTTAATGATCTTTTGGCCATTGCAAAAGTAGAAAAGACTTTCAGTACGTAAATTGTGTATGAATAATTACTCAAACTTCTACTGGGGAGAAAAAAAAAAAAAAAAAGAGTTGATTCCCGATTACTTAGCGTATCAGATCACGTAACACTGTTCCACAGTTATTAACACCTTTGTCCACAGTTATCGACACCGTTCCACAATTATCAACACCCAGATGATTATTTATAAAAAAAATAATTGGTATGTGGTATTAAGTTAACAAAACATAAATTTTATTTAAAATTAGTTTTACACAGACTTATATTTGGTACAAAATATCTTTTATATAAATATATCGATGCCGGTGCTTACGTAAATGAGGAAGTAATTCTAATGTTTGTAAACAAGTTAACCAATAATGTTTAACCTGTCAGAAAATCTTTTTGTTCTACTTTCTACCTGCTTTCTAAGTATTTTCGTAGATCACATTTTGTTAATCATTCGTTGTTGTTTGTATTAATTTCTAGTTTTGTAGTTTACCAATAAATGCCAGCGGGCAATTGACATTGTAACCACATGAAAACCCAGGTCAAAGGTCGCATGTCATTCCTCGAACCAAAATATAAAATGTCTACTGATATTATTATGTGGTCGATATTTACAACAAACTGAAAAAAAAAAAAAAAAAATAGATATATATATATATATATATATATATATATATATATTTTTTTTTTCAACCTGCATGTTCTCCCCGTGTCCGTGTGGGTTTCCTCCGGGTGCACCGGTTTCCCCCACAGTCCAAAGACATGCAGGTTAGGTTAACTGGTGACTCTAAATTGAGCGTAGGTGTGAATGTGAGTGTGAATGGTTGTCTGTGTCTATGTGTCAGCCCTGTGATGACCTGGCAACTTGTCCAGGGTGTACCCCGCCTTTCGCCCGTAGTCAGCTGGGATAGGCTCCAGCTTGCCTGCGACCCTGTAGAACAGGATAAAGCGGCTACAGATAATGAGATGAGAATGAGATTTATTTATTTATTTATTTATTTATTTTTTCCTGAGTGGAATAGAAAAATCTGAATATTTCAAGTGTGTAATTTTTTTTATATGCTAGGAATTTAATTCTGGTCTAATTCTATTTATTGCAACAGGATTCCAAATACTCTATAAACATTCCATTCTGTTATGAATAAAAAAAAATTATTATAAATCACAGCACACTTATTTTTTTAAAGTACTTCATCTACTTCAACAATGTTACACAAAGATCGATCCATAACAGTTGTAAATTTCTAATCTAAAAAAAAAATTATTTCCCTGAGGGAACCCGCCCAAAGGGATCAATAAAGTTTTATCTAATCTAAATGTCACTTAATTCCACAGGGTGTCAATAATGGTGGACACCGGTGAAAGTGATCACTATTATTGACACCTCACGTGACTTCTCAAACATGTGTTTCGATACAAAATGGCGACTGTCAAATGAAAGCGTAAGAAACAAAGTAGGTTTCGACAAGGAGATCATGAAATATCAGTGAATTTGATCAGTAAAAACATGTCCATGATCTTTCCACCATGCTTACCTGTGATGATAACATTCGGGTTTTTCTCAACTTGCTGATCGTGCTTAAAAAATCCCATCTCAGGTAACGAGCTGTGTCATCAGACGACAAGATCAAAAGGTGAGGTGGGTCTTCCGGTTGATTAATTAACCAATAATAACTGTTGTAACTGAAACTCACCTTTGTAAAAAAAAAAATTTGTATTGGTAAATCTGAAAAGATGTCGATAATTTTGTACTGCTGATAATTGAAGCCACTGCTCTAGTGTGTGTTTTTTTTTTCTTTTTTACAAAATTTCAATGAAATGCTTTTCTAATTGCATAAAATAAATGTACAGTAACTTACCTTTTTTAACCTTCTATACAAATTTATGTTTAATCAAACAGTTATTATATTGGTGCAGCACGGTGGTGCCGTGGACTCACTGTCGACTCACATAAAGCAGGTTTCTGGGTTCAAACCTTACAGTCGCCCGGGTCCTTTTTGTGTGAAGTTTGTGCATTCTCTTCATGCCTGCATGGGTTTCCTCTGTGTGCTCTGGTTTCCTCCTACAGTCCGAAGACATGCAGATGAGGTCAACTGTCTACTCTAAATTGGCCATAGGTGTGAATATGAGTGTGAATGGCTGTCTGCCTCTCTGTGTTAGACCTGTGATAGCTTGGCGACCTGCCCAGGGTGTAACCCGTCTCTCGCCCAAAGTCAGCTGGGATTGATTCCAGCTCACCTGAAACCCACAATTGATAAGTGGCATGGAAAAGATAATTAATATTCATGTAAACCCATTTGCTCTTCTTGTGTTATACAATGTGTAAAACAACAACAAAAGACTACTTTTAGTCTGGAACAGAAATTATATAAAAATGCCTGTAAAAAAAACCTAACACAAAAAAATTAACGAAAATTAATAAACACTTCAGGACACAATTCTACAGTGTTTTCTTCCTCTTATACCATAGCAAAATTGTATTACATGACAGGCGTTTAGCAGATGTTCTTATCCAGAGTGACGTACAACAAGGGGGTATATGACAGTGCTCCTGGAGCAGAGAGGGTTAAGGGCCCAACAGTGGCAGTTTGTCAGTGCTGGGGCTTGAACCCATAACCCAGATCAGTAACCGAGAGCCTTAACTGTTGAGCCACCACTGCCCAAATTAAAATGCTTATTATTCGTGTTACAATTAAAATTCTTACCTTTTTTTTTTTTAAAAAAAGGTCACTTTTACCCATTTTTAGTTACATTTAATGTTGTGAAACATGTTACCTCTGTTATCACTTATGTTACAGCATCTATAAACAGTTGTTCCCTCACCGGCCTCTCTCGAAGCTGTTACTATGGTAACGGTTTAGAATGAGTGCAGTAATATATAATGAATGTGTGATTCGCTGTTAAGTCAGCAGTCCCACGCACCGATGATCAGGATGGTCCTTCCTTAAGTTATTTACATCCTCAATATGCTGCAGTTTATACTCACAACGTGTCCAGTGCAAAAATTTACCCCCACCCCTATGCTATTCATTTCCTTTTTTTGACCTGAAGCTTTCGATTTCAGTGTGTTAGAGATTACAGTAACGGCTCAACATACTGATTCATAAATTGTGTCATTGTTGCAAGGTCATGTTTTTTCCACAATAAAGACATCCGTTACATAAAACCAGGAAGTGTGAAAAGAGACTATTAGATAAGGGTCATTATTCAGTAAAGTCACCAAACAACTAGAGAGCTGTAAAAGGGTGTTATTAGTTCTGGCTCATTCACTATTTAGGACACAAACACACACGGACACACTACATTCTGGCAGTCCATATGGCGTGAGGTCATTACAGTGTCACTGTGGCCCAGTTGGCAGACTGCTGTAGTCTCCACATGCTGATAAATGTCTGCTAGCTTCATACATTTCATCCAACACTGCTCTGAGATCAGCCATTAGAAAAATAAATTCCTCTCTGCATTTAACCCATCTGAAGCAGTGAACACACACACATACCCTGACATACATGTCAACCCCTTTGGGCGCCCACCTGTAGTATCAGAGGAAGAAGTCCATAAAATCAACATAAAATCCTTATAGCCTTCGAATCGCACCAAACTTAATAAATAAATAAGTAAATATAACTTGCCTGAGAACTTCGTCCAGCCAGTGGCGCCAGCAGAAAAAAATTCTGAGGGTGGCTAGTGGGGGCTAGGCAAATTCTTGGGGTGGCATAACCGACCAAAAAAATAAATAAATAAAAAACTATTTATTGATATACTTTATTTATATTTATATATTTAAACACACTTATTGCAATCACACTTTAATTATATTAACTTAGAATATATTTAGGTTATTATTCATGACAGAATACAATGGCCATGACGTATTTGACAAGACTACTGCTAATGTTTCTTGAGGCCAGCATCAGGGTATGGAGGTATTTCATCCTCTGTACTAGATTGACAGCAATTCAGCAAAGTGGTTAGTTAGCTATGCTAACTTTTCCGCTTAGCATGCTAACTTCATAGAGCATGCAAACGACTCACACATTCAGTATGCACATGTATAAAGTATATCCACGTATTTCCACTAAAAATTGTACTGCCTAAACATTGCAAACACTGTATACCACACATACCTACACAAGTCGTCTTCAGAATTCGTTGAATCGTTGTATTCGTTGTAGTTTTCCTGCTTCCATGCCATCAGTTTCCAAAACGACTTTCCACAGCTCCAAACATCAACAAGAGGGGGAGGGGGTGGGGGAGGTGAACGGAGCAACGCTGCTGCATCTACTTTTAGATGGGGTGAAGGGACCCCATTGTGCTCTGTTTCTTATTCTTACTATTGTATATTATTATTGTTTTGGCTTTTGTGTTAAACCTTTTCACATCATTAACTTAGTGTGATTTAAAATATATTTCCTAGCTCTACAGAAATCCAATGCGCCTCCTTGCGGTGGCTAAAAGGGTGGCTCAGAGTAATCTGGGGGTGGCTGCAGCCACCCCTAGCCACCACATGGGGGCGCCCCTGCGTCCAGCATGTCGAAAATCGCCTCGCCCGTGCCGATATTGCACACGGGCATGTCTATGATTCTTGACTTCGCCCCTCTGTTTATGTCGAAGATCCGCACCCAAACGGCCAGTCGCTTGTCCGTCTTTTTGTCATTGGATTCGTCGATCATCAAGGAAAATGGCGACGTCCGGCAGTGCTGGATGATCGGTAGTGTAGCTTTGGGGGCCAAGCTCTTTTTGATTATTTGCGTTGTTTTGGTGCGCCTACAGCTGATAGATTTCGCAATCGTACTGTCCGTGCAAATTCGCGGCAACAGTTCTGTCAGGTGGTCCGCAACGGCTAGCAGCAAATTGTGCTGAGCAATAAAATTACAGATCGTAACTTCTGCTCTTATTACACTTGTTGGTTGATCATCGGTCTTAGGTTTTGCAAACATCGTCATTTGCGGCTGATTCTGTTTCTGGTGCAAATTTCGCTGATGTAGTTTGGACCTCATGTGTTCCCTCATGTCGTAAACTCCAGACGCCGCAACTTTTATATCTCGCACACAAACTGTGCAGTGTGCGTACTCCTCAGTTTTCGCCTGAACAATGACACCATTAAATGTCTCCTTCCATTCAGGAAGATACCGCCCACCGTATCTCATTTTCTTTCTCAGTGTTCCCATTCTTTCACTCAGCAGATGCTATTCAAAATCTCTCAGGTGTAAACAATGTCGCTCTGCACAATGATAAAATCGTTCGAACAATGACCGTTTGGCGCGTTTAAATGCAGATCGTGCGCATTACCGGAACGAGCGAAGTCTCGCAGTCGCGATACTGCACGAGGCTTGAGGAATAAACATCCGGTTTCACATAGTCTGGGTTATCTGCCCCTGCATACACGCTGTTCTTTGTCTATAAATCGAGCTTTTGTATGTTTTTGCGACGATCAGCTGACAATGTTCAAGTAAGATACACAAAATAAATTTAGGTCAGAAAATACTGAAAATCCGTAAGACTTTGTTTATACGCCCGTACGCCCTTGAAATTAGCTAAAATCTGTATAATTTCCGGACAATCCGTATAGGTTGACATGTATGCCCTGAGCAGTGGACAGCCATGTTAATAGCACCGAGGGAGCAGTTGGGGGATAGGTGCCTTGCTCAAGGGCATTTCAGCCTAAGCATGTCTTTGAATTGTGGAGGAAACTGGAGCACCTGGAGGAAACCCACACAGACACGGGGAGAACATGCAAACTCCACACAGAAAGGCCCCTGTCGGCCACTGGGCTCGAACCCAGAACCTTCTTGCTGTGAGGCGACAGTGCTAACCACTACACCACCGTGCCACCCCACACACTAAGGATAGAGAAGGATAGCTCTCTGTCTAAAAGATTTATTCAGTAATAATCTGATCTAGGATCAGCCTTTGGACTTGGTGTTGGCTAAGAAGATTGTTTTGTAGATAAATAAACTGTACTCTTTAAATATTCAAAATAATCATTAAAGGTGCTTTAGTCAAGATTGGCGCTCTGGTGGTGAAATAGGTGAATTACAACAACATTAGAATGAATTCGTTTACTCCTTGAACCTGTGTCTCATTCTCACCTGTGGAGGCAAAGCCACGTCCTCAAAATATATTCTCTGTCTCGCATTGTTTAATCAGCTGGGAGATGGAGATTTTACCATGACCTGTGTCACCCAAAGCTATTCAACTGCTTGAAAGCCGAGTTATAACACTAGTCGTCGTTTTACTGTTTTCCAATGAAAGTGTTTAAAACTTCTTGAATAGACTAATCATTTTGCCATGCAGATTTCATGGTTGCCCTTTTTAAGAAGAAGACGACTTTATTTGTCACATGTACACTCAAGCATAGTGAAATCTGTCCTCTTCATTTAACTCATCTGAAGAAGTGAACACACACATGCACACACAAGTGAGCAATGAACACATACACACATACCCAGAGCAGTGGGCAGCTATGCTACAGCACCCAGGGAGCAGCTGGGGGTTCAGTGCCTTGTTCAAGGGCCCCATGTTAACCTAAACGCATGTCTTTGGACTGTGGGGGAAACCGGATCACCTGGAGGAAACCCACGCAGACATGGGGAAAACATGCAAACTCCACACAGAAAGGCCCCTGTCAGCTGCTGGGCTCGAACCCAGAATCTTGCTGTGAGGCGACAGTGCTAACCACTACTGTGCCGTCCAAATGGCTGTTCAGTGGATGTTCTAGATGTTCATCCAAATGGATGTTCAGTGATTATTTAGCCTTCCATGACCTAGAAATGTAGTGACGTGGCCCTCAGGGAAAATGAGTTTGACACCCCTGCTATACTCTATTATGATAGATTATAAGACACTACACTGTCAGAAATCGGGGTACAGTAGGAGTCCATTTCTGTACCCCCAAGGTACAATCTACACTAATGTACCCTCTAAGGCTCATTATTGAACCTCAAGGTAACCATTGCCCCTTTTCCACCAAATCAGTTCCAGGGCTGGTTCGGGGCCAGTGCTTAGTTTGGAACTGGGTTTTCTGTTTCCACTGACAAAGAACTGGCTCTGGGGCCAGAAAAAACGGTTCCAGGCTAGCACCAACTCTCTGCTGGGCCAGAGGAAAGAACCGCTTACGTCAGCGGGGGGGGGCAGAGTTATTAAGACCAACAACAATAACAAGACCGCGAAAAATCGTCATTTTTAAGCGACGAGAAGCAGCAGCTGTACAAACGCGAAGTCATCCATTATTATTATTGTTGTTGTTGTTGCTGCTGCTGCTTCTTCCGTGTTGTTTTTGCTTCGATATTCGCGCCAAGGTTTATGCAAACGTAGCGACGTAACTGATGTATACAACGACGTAACTGACGTATACAGCGACGTAATGACATGGCTTCCCTTAGCACCGCGAGCTATGGAAAAACAAACTGGTTCTCAGCTGGCTCGCAAGTTGAACGAGTTGTGAACCAGCACCAGCACTGGCCCCGAACCAGCCCTGGAACTGATTTGGTGGAAAAGGGGTAGAAGTGTACCTTTTTGGGGCCAAAAAATGTATATACATGTTCCCAAGCAGTATATACAGGGTATAAATAAATACCTGAGAGGGTGCTGCCCTAGTGACAAGCCGCTGTACCCCAGAGTACAGCAATGTACTTTATTTTCTGAGAGTGTATAATACTCAGGCTGATTTCCTTCTGCGAGAATGCTCCAGAGCAGCTCCGCTGTCCTGTTTCACTTTGTAAATGAACTTCCATCATTTTTTTCACCTGCAGCTACCTAGTCAGACTGGCTGAAAGATTAGAGAAGCAGCTTTGGGCCCAAAGGGTCGCCAGTGTGATTTTCAGGACTGGCAAGAAAAATGTGAGGGGAGTTGAGTGAATGAACAGCACTTTCCCCTCCCTCTGTATCATGGCTGAAGTGCCCTTGAGCAGAGGTGGACAGTAACGAAGTACATTTACTTGAGTACTGTACTTAAGTACACTTTTTGAGTATCTGTACTTTACTTGAGTATTATGTTTTTAGGAAACTTATGACTTTAACTTCACTACATTTGAAAGGCAAATATCGTACTTTTCACTCCACTACATTTCTATCAAGGTCCTCGTTAGTCGTTACTATGGAAGCAGCTTTGAAAGTGGATGTTTTTTTCTTTTCTTTTCTAAAATGTGATTGGTTTTTCCACAGGTGACACTGAGAGCCTATCAGTAATCACTAGGGTCACGTCATGTCCATAGACTGGAGTTCAGTGATTTCTCTGCAGCATTATTTAACACGATCAGTTGAGGGCAGAATGGAAGGAGGCAGTTCTTCTGGGGAATGCACACACCCATGGCCATGCCTAGAACCCATGTTTCAGTTTTCTTCAAGGATTAAATATTTGTTTTGTTTTAAATGTTTGCTTTGTTTGCTGAAAACAAACCACATCACGGCCTACAAAAACTCGCCGTCCAAACTGCGGAAGCATATTGAGGTATATAAACATTTTATTCCAAGAGAAAGCTTGCAATGAAGTTGTCTGTGCTTTTAGAGCTAGTGATAATGTTGCAAAGCTGTGCAGTCTGGTTAGTCAAATGACTTTCTGTGGATTTGCCCGCCAAATTGCCACAGCCTTGTCCATGGCTAACGTTAACACATAGTTAACTTGGACACTGTTAGTTATCATGTAAAAACAGAGTTACGCTAACATGAATAATGCTAACTTATCTGAAGTCCTTTCAGAAATATATTTTAGCATAATCTTTCCAAATAAACAGATAACCATACACATACACGTGTTTCTATGAAGGTGGTTCATCCAAAGTACTGCATTACCTGGCTATCTTAAGTGATTAAAAATGGATCGACTTGATTCGTTATGTAAAGCCAGCCTTTCAAACACTATATATAACACCATAGATTGTGTTTCCAGGAGACAACGCTAACTGTCAGTAATACTTTACTCTATATTGTGCTAGATTTCTTGTCATTATATTGTTTTGGGAAGCACAGCATGGTTTTTTGCTGAGCTTGGTGCTTTTCGGAAAAGACTGAGATGTGGGCGGAGTGAAGAGGCGTGTGGGTGTGTTTTATAAAATGACTGACACAATGCCTTTATAAACATGGATAGATTTCCAAATGGATTTTCTCATCTATATGGTACACTTGTGATGATGCCATTTATTACCTCGCCTGCAACAGAGTAAGCGGGACGAGGTATTGTAATCAGTGCGGTTTGTTTGTTTGTTAACAATCTAGCATCTAGACAGTTGCACTGATTGACTTCAGATTTTCAGGGTAGGTGCGCAATGGTCTGTAGATTACCTGATTAAATTTTTGGGGTAATCGGGTCAAGGTAAAGGTCAAGGTCACCAGAAAGGTCAACCTTTCAGTCAAAATAACATATTTTCAATTATAACTCAAAAACAGTTGCCGAAAGACAGATGTTTACTATTATGAGCATATAGGAACTCCCATATGGCCTTTCATTTGGCACCATGATCTTTGACCTTGAGTAACCTTGAAAGGTCAAGCTCAAGGTCACGGATTTTCAGAGGGCTGTAACTTGAAAACGGTTGATGGTAGACAGATATTTACTGTTATCAACTTATAGGAAGTGCCATATGGGCTTTCATTTGGCACCATGATCTTTGACCTTGAGTGACCTTGAAAGGTCAAACTGAAGGTCATGGGTTTTCAAAGGGCTATAACTTTAAAATGGTTCATGATACCCAGATGTTTACCCTTATTAACATATAAAAAGTCCTATATGGGCTTTCAGTTGCCACCATGACCTTTGACCTTGAACGACTTTGAAATGTCAAACTTAAGGTCATGGATTTTCATAGGACTGTAACCTGACAGCTGATGATTGAGAAATATTACCATTATCAACATATAGGTAGAAAATAAGTGCTGCCGGGCAAGGTTTGTTTTGCAACACTTGTTAAACCATTTTAATCAAGTTCTACTTATTTCCAGGTTATTTGTTTTAGCAAAGTAGAAAACGTTGGCAAAAAATCTGCACCTTTAATTCAAAACTTGGATTAAAAAAAACGAGCAATAAATTCCACGATACGTTGACTCTGTGTGCAATTTATGTTTAGCTTGTGTAAAAGTTCAAGTATTCAAGTTGTAAACTTCACTTAAAGCTGTAATTAATCATGCAGGAAGACAGAAGTCTTCCAGAGCCGAGTATTGATGTGACTGGAGTTTATTAGGTGGTGTAACATACGTTTCCGAGCGGGACGGATTTTCTCTGTTTATCTCAGGACTGATGATATTGTTATTAAGAGCTGAAGAGGAAGCCCTTTATTTCAGGTTGTCAGTCAGTTCTGGGCAATGTTTAAGAGCTTAAAGAGCTTTTGAACAAATCCACTAAGAGAAGCTGTTAAGATAAGGAAGCCTGGGTTAAGCAAGATCAGGAGCAGCACGAGACTGAAGTTACTGATGAACTGCTAGCTGTGCTGTAATGAATCACACTAACTCCTGTTGTTATTGTTTTGTTTTTTATTTCTCTGCAGTCATTCTGACTGATGAGGAGGTACAGAGGAAGAAGGAGCTGATCCTGAAAAGAAAGGAAGAGGAGGCGATGCGGGAGGCGCAGAAGCCCCGGCTGACTGAGGAGCAGAGTCAGATCATCAGCACGCTGGTGGAGGCACATCACAAGACCTATGATGACTCCTACTCCGACTTTGTGAAATTCCGAGTCAGTACTGCACTCTTTAATTTCTCCAATTGTTAAATAAAGAAAATGAGCTCTCGTGCATAAAAATACAACGTGGTCACGTTAAAGCTTTTTCAGTTACAGATAAAACTGTAGTGTTAAAGGAGAACTGAAGGCAAATTTTTTATTATCAAAATTCTATTTCTCATTAAATATAGGAATACATTTTTGATAGCTATTTTGTCACTGATATAACAAGTTATGAGTGTTTGAAATATGCTCTGTAATATATCAGTCCATATGTCAAAGCAATGGCCGTAAACGAGATTCATTGAGACCTGTGCGAGACATCGTAGGACGGAAGTAAAAGGTACAGCGGAAATCAAAGTGACCAACATCTGCCAATGTCAAAAGACGTGCGCGCCCTCTTTCGAATGCTGATGTAATCAAGCCGAAAGTTTTGTTTGTTTTGATAGCAATCAGGAAAGTTTGAAAAAAGTCGGCAGTAATCGTCATTTAAACTCGTTTTTGTGCAATATTTCGTTTGGAAAACAGTTTTCAAAATGGCGGCACTGACACCCGGCTGACACTTCACATTTCGAAGTCTCGCACAAGTCTCGTGAAGATCACGCAGATAAGTAACGCCTACCATGGACCAAATGAACTAAATTCAACATGGCTAAAAACCAAATAGGCCGATAAGTATCATATTTAATTGCAATTAGTTGCCAATACGAGTCGCGATATAAGGTTACTAAAACCGAAAACGTAATTGAATAACACGTTAATTAAGAAATAAAGCAAGTTTAAAAATGACTTCAGTTCTCCTTTAAGTTCTCTGACATGGGGAAAGTCTTCAGGATAGAGGCCTTTACGCTTTAAGGTTTTTTGTAACATGACAAGCAGTGGGTTTTTCTTTTTTTTTTTGACTTTTTAACTTCAAGACAGAGGTTGTTGAAGGGAGCGACTGTTTATAATTTCCAAAGTCATAATAAGAATTAACTTGTTTCACAGATTTTCCGCAACATTAAACGTGCCTACAACCCCATTTCCAGAAAAGTTGGGATATTTTCCAAAATGCAATAAAAACAAAAAGCTGTGATTTGTTAATTCACGTGAACCTTTATGTAACTGACAAAAGTACAAAGAAAAGATTTTCAATAGTTTTACTGACCAACTTAATTGTATTTTGTAAATATAAACGAAGTTAGAATTCGGTGCCTGAAACACACTTAAAAAAAACAGTTAGGACAGATGCAAAATAAGGGTGAAAAGTTTATAGGATATTCAAGTAACACAATTTTGGAAGATTCCACAATAAGCAGGTTAATTGCTATCATGATTGGGTATAAAAGGAGCAGCACCAAAAGCTCAGTCTTTGTAAGCAAAGATGGGTTGTGGCTCACTCCTTTATGCTAAAATTTGAATTGTGAGTAAATTCAAAAAGAACATTTCTCGACAAAAGATTTTAGGTGTTTCAAAATTTACAGTCCATAATATTGTGAAAAAATTCAGGGAATTCTGAGACATCTCAGTACGTAAAGAGCAAGCTTGGAAACCACTGTTGAATGTGCATGACCTTCAAACCTTCAGGTGGCACTGTCTGAGAAACCGTTATGCTTACGTGACAAATATAGCCACATGGGCTTGGGAGTACTTCTGAAAACTGTTACTTAACACAATCTGTCACTGCATCCAGAAATGCAACCTGAAACTGTATTATGCAAGAAGGAAGCCATTCATCAGTTCTATGCAGAAACAACGCCTCTGATTTCTCTGGGCCTGAACTCATCTCAGATGGACTGAAAGACAGTGGATACGTGTGCTGTGGTCAGAAGAGTCCACATTTCAGCTTGTTTTTGGGAAAACCAGACATCGAGTTCTCAGTGCCAAAGGTGAACACGACCATCCAGTTTGTTATCAGAGAAAGGTGCAAAAACCAGCATCTGTGATGGTATGGGGGCATCAGTGCCCACAGCATGGGTGAGTTGCATGTGTGTGAAGGCACCATTGATATATTGGGGCATATATTGGGATTTTAGAGAGACATATTCATCAATGCAACATTTCTTCCCAGGAAGTCCATGCTGATTTCAGCAGGACAATGCCAGGCCTCATTCTGCACGGGCTACAACAGCATGGCTTCATAAACACAGAGTGCGTGTGCTTGACTGGCCTGCTGCCAGTCCAGATCTGTCTCTTATTGAGAATGTATGGTGCATCATGAAGTGGAGAATCAGACAACGGTGATCACGGACTGTTGATCAGCTGAAGTCTTGTATCAAAGAAGAATGGACAAAAAGTCTAATAGCAAAATGGCAACAGTTAGTATCCCCAGATCCCATATGATTAAAAAGTGTTATTAAAAGGAAAGGTGATGTAATAAAATGGTAATAATGCCTCTGTCCCAACTTTTTTTTGAGTGTGTTTCAGGCATCAAATTCAAACTTTGTTTATATTTACAAAATACAATTAAATTGGTCAGTTAAACTATTGAAAATCTTTTCTTTGTACTTTTGTCAGTTACATAAAGGTTCACATGAATTAACAAATCACGTTTTTATTGCCTGGTAAATATCCCAACTTTTCTGGAAATGGGGTTAGTATGAACAGACACAAAGTACTTTTTGTCCTATAATAATAATAATAATAATAATAATAATAATAACATTTTATAAGTGTTTTATTATTTACATAATCCTAAAGCACATTTTAACATTTCAGTGTTACACAGTGTCCACTGTTTATTCATTAATTCCTCTTGAAAGATCAGACATAGAAACCGCTTTTAATCCGGAAGTTTAAAAAACCAAAACAAAACACAAATTTTATCAAAACGATAATTTCAGTATGGAGTTGTGTTTCATGGAAAGTACACACACACACACACACACACACACACACACACACACACACACACACACATTCACTCTATGGCTAAAAAATTAATTTGGTGATGTGTAAGGCATTTTCCATGTGAGGTTTTTATTGAAAACGTTTGTGTTAAAATGATGGGACGTGCTCCAGTAGATTTATTAGTGAATCCAGGTTCCTGATTCACTTTGTAGTATTAGCACAGTGACAGTCTAATAGTGATCAGGGACTTTATTAGCAGGTGCTGGTCTCGTAAGAAAGCCTTGTATTCATAAGTACGTTAACAGGAAAAGGAAATACAGTATATTCCTAACTAATTGTGAGCGGATGATAATTGGTGTAATGCCTTTTCATTAATGATCAGTTAATTCAAGAAAATGTCAAATTGCCTCAGACAGAAAACGGCTTGTGGTTATGGTCCTGATATTAAAATATGCTAATGAAAATGCCGTTGAATCATTTATACAAATAGCAGCTCTGAGAGTAGTTCTCACTTGAATGCAAATGTGTAGTCGTTTCTATGGTAACAGCTCAATGACATTGACTTGTTTGATGAATAAAGGGATCAAACGTATGAAATGTCTGTCATTCTTTAATACTTAAATAATTGTTGACAAATTGCTGGAGTATGAAAGGAATAAAACACATCAGGAGGTGCTGGTATTAGAAAATAATCAGTTTTGCGTCAGGCCGCAGCACGTAACCCGGTCGTTGATTGTTTTCCTCTAACACCACACCCCTAAGGGTTTTATTCCTTATTTAAATATAAGGCAGAAGCTGATTTGAAATGGTTTCAAGCAAGTGTTTGCTTGTGTACCCTTGTTATCGTGTAGTTCTAATGTGTGTGTGTGTGTGTGTGTGTGTGTGTGTAGCCCCCAGTGAGAGAGGGTCCGGTGACGCGCAGTGCCAGTCGTGCTGCCTCTCTCCACTCACTCTCGGATGCCTCTTCAGATTCATTGAATAACTCGCCAGGTAACACACACACACACACACACACACGCACACACACATTCACAAATTCACTGTGAAATTGAGGAAGGAATTTAAGTTTAATCTCCAGGAGGCCAGTCCACAGCTGGTAGTGCACGAATTGTTTTGGCCAAAAGCACTGAACTTTTGAAACTGGATGCTGACTAAAAGTTTTTATGCGTACACACACACACACACACACACACACACACACACACACACACACACACACACACACACACACAGCAGGAAAAAATGGTGTTTTGAGAACCGGCTTGTTTTTCTGCCCAGACTCTGTTCTTCTTTTACACTTATGTTTCTCTGTTACCAGTTAATCCCTGATGGTCAGCCATTTTGCACCAATCTTCAGCTCTTGTTCTCCACAAGTGCCACTTCACTCATCTCATCATGGAAAAAACAATTATATTCCTACCCCCCCAAATTTTCTCATATTTTAGTCGTTGCCAATTCCCCAAGACATGGAAAATCAACATTTTAGAATTTCTGCTCGTGCAAACTCACCGTGCATCTTTACACGCTTAGAGGAGAGACTTGTTCTGTTTACACGAACAAGATGGATGCCCATAAAGGCGCCTTTTCCACTCAGAGTTCAGGCCAGTCATGACCACGGGTTGGCTGTGTCTTGTGGAATTTGTCCCGTATCTATGTCTCTAATGCCGGAATGGGACGGCGAGGCTTGTTTTTTTCCTTCATCCCCTTCTAGATTACAGCATTTACAGACATTATCGTTTGCGCAGGTTTGCGTCATTACTGTAACAGGAATAAGAGCAACAAAAACTTTTTTGTTTTTGTGTCTTTGGGCTACGATTTTTTGGGGAAAATAACACCACAAGCACCTTCTCTTTTTACACATTCACAAAAACAAGAACCCAGTCAGATCTGTCAAAAGTTCACATTCTTTGCTATGACTATAAGGAAAAAAATAGATTTTTTTCAAAAATATGCCATAAATACATAACGCTGTGGTTTTATTTTGTGCCGTCCTCTTGACTGCTGTGTGTGAAAATGTTATTGAAATTATCTAAATCCTGAGTTCACCTAAACACTTATTATTGTGCAGGAAACATTTGTTATGAGTTTGTTAGATTAATAACAGATCATATTTATGTCCACTTTGTTTTGATTTGAAAATTAAAAAAAAAAAAGCATTTGAATGTATTTTTTGAATCAGGTCTGTAAAATATTACATAATTTTTGGGCAACACAGCCTCATGGCTCCAGCATCCCCAGTTTGATCCTGAGCTCAGGTTACAGTCTCTGTGGCTTTTCCCGTGTTCTCCATATCCATTTGGGTTTCCTCCATGTTCTCCATCTTCCACAAACCTTCTAGTAGACTGACTGCCTCTCAGTTGCTCATAGATGTGAATTTGCATGCAAGGATTTATGGTTTGTTTCCTATTAATGAATTAGATTCTTCTCTGAAACACATCACTCCCCGTGCAGTCTTTACACTTGTAGCCTGAGATGAGACTGAAATGAGACACCAGTGTTGGTGGATTCGAACAGAAAGAAATTCATTTACATTACATTTATTTCATTTGGCTGATGTTTTTATCCAAAGTGACTTACAGTTGAGGGAGATTACAGTTGAGCAGTTGGGATTTAAGGGTCTTGCTCAAGGACTCAACATGGCAGCTTGGCATTGTTCAGATTAAAAAAACACAACTTTCCAATAAGTATCACAAAGCCTTAAAGTCTGAGTTACCATTTCACCATGATGAGATGATTGTGTTTTAGGTTTGTTTGTTTTTTTGGGGGGGGTGTTTACATATTTTGTCTTGTTGCATTTTTGATGTCATATCCTAACAAGGATTTGGCTTGATGGTATTCTTAGCCTGACCTACTAAATTTGCTAACTAGTCCCTGACCAATTGAACTAGCTTTTCCCTTAACTATGGAATTAGCTACCCAGTCCATATCTGTAAAACTATTTAGCTAGTCACTGACCTATTGAACTAGCTAATATCTGACCTGTTGAACTAGCTAACTAATATTTGACCTATTGAACTAGCTAACTAGTCACTGACCTATTGAATTGGCTAATATCTGACCTATTGAACTAACTAACTAGTCACTGACCTATTGAACTACAGTGGTGCTTGAAAGTTTGTGAGCCCTTTAGAATTTTCTATATTTCTGCATAAATATGACCTAAAACATCATCAGATTTTCACACAAGTCCTAAAAGTAGACAAAGGGAACCCAGTTAAACAAATGAGACAAAAATATTATACTTGGTCATTTATTTATTGAGGAAAATGATCCAATATTACATAACTGTGAGTGGCAAAAGTATGTGAACCTCTAGGATTAGCAGTTAATTTGAAGGTGAAATTAGAGTCAGGTGTTTTCAATCAGTGGGATGGCAATCAGGTGTGAAAGAACAGGGATCTATTGAAGTCTGATCTTCACAACACATGTTTGTGGAAGTGTATCATGGCACGAACAAAGGAGATTTCTGAGGACCTCAGAAAAAGCATTGTTGATGCTCATCAGGCTGGAAAAGGTTACAAAACCAAGTTTGGACTCCACCAATCCACAGTCAGACAGACTGTGTACAAATGGAGGAAATTCAAGACCACTGTTACCCTCCCCAGGAGTGGTTGGCCAACAAAGATCACTCCAAGAGCAAGGCGTGTAATAGTCAGCGAGGTCACAAAGGACCCCAGGGTAACTTCTAAGCAACTGATGGCCTCTCTCACATTGGCTAATGTGAATGTTCATGAGTCCACCATCAGGAGAACACTGAACAACAATGGTGTGCATGGCAGGGCTGCAAGGAGAAAGCCACTACTCTCCAAAAAGAACGTTGCTGCTCGTCTGCAGTTTGCTAAAGATCATGTGGACAAGCCAGAAGGGTACTGGAAAAATGTTTTGTGGATGGATGAGAGCAAAATAGAATTTTCAGTTTAAATGAGAAGCGTTATGTTTGGAGAAAGGAAAACACTGCCTTCCAGCATAAGAACCTTATCCCATCTGTGAAACACAGTGGTGATAGTATCATGTTTTGGGCCTGTTTTGCTGCATCTGGGCCAGGATGGCTTGCCATCATTGATGGAACAATTAAGTCTGAATTATACCAGTGAATTCTAAAGGAAAATGTCAGGACATCTGTCCATGAACTGAATCTCAAGAGAAGGTGGGTCATGCAGCAAGACAACGACCCTAAGCACACAAGTCATTCTATGGCCAAGTCAAAGTCCTGAGCTTAATCCAATCGAAATGTTGTGGAAGGACCTGAAGCGAGCAGTTCATGTGAGGAAACCCACCAACATCCCAGAGTTGAAGCTGTTCTGTACAGAGGAATGGGCTTAAATTCCTCCAAGCTGGTGTGCAGGACTGATCAACAGTTACCGAAAACGTTTAGTTGCAGTTATTGCTGCACAAGGGGGTCACACCAGATACTGAAAGTAAAGATTCACATACTTTTGCCACTCACAGATATGCAATATTGGATCATTTTCCTCAATAAATAAATGACCAAGTATAATATTTTTGTCTCATTTGTTTAACTGGGTTCTCTTTATCTACTTTTAGGACTTGTGTGAAAATCTGATGATGTTTTAGGTCATATTTATGCAGAAATATAGAAAATTCTAAAGGGTTCACAAACTTTCAAGCACCACTGTAGGTAATATCTGACCTGTTGAACTAGCTAACTAATATCTGACCTGTTGAACTAGGTAACTAATCACTGGCCTATTGAACTAGCTAGCTAGTCTAAAACCCTGATTCCAAAAAAGTTGGGACAAAGTACAAATTGTAAATAAAAACGGAATGCAATGATGTGGAAGTTTCAAAATTCCATATTTTATTCAGAATAGAACATAGATGACATATCAAATGTTTAAACTGAGAAAATGTATCATTTAAAGAGAAAAATTAGGTGATTTTAAATTTCATGACAACAACACATCTCAAAAAAGTTGGGACAAGGCCATGTTTACCACTGTGAGACATCCCCTTTTCTCTTTACAACAGTCTGTAAACGTCTGGGGACTGAGGAGACAAGTTGCTCAAGTTTAGGGATAGGAATGTTAACCCATTCTTGTCTAATGTAGGATTCTAGTTGCTCAACTGTCTTAGGTCTTTTTTGTTGTATCTTCCGTTTTATGATGCGCCAAATGTTTTCTATGGGTGAAAGATCTGGACTGCAGGCTGGCCAGTTCAGTACCCGGACCCTTCTTCTGTGCAGCCATGATGCTGTAATTGATGCAGTATGTGGTTTGGCATTGTCATGTTGGAAAATGCAAGGTCTTCCCTGAAAGAGACGTCGTCTGGATGGGAGCATATGTTGCTCTAGAACCTGGATATACCTTTCAGCATTGATGGTGTCTTTCCAGATGTGTAAGCTGCCCATGCCACACGCACTAATGCAACCCTGTACCATCAGAGATGCAGGCTTCTGAACTGAGCGCTGATAACAACTTGGGTCGTCCTTCTCCTCTTTAGTCCGAATGACACAGCGTCCCTGATTTCCATAAAGGACTTCAAATTTTGATTTGTCTGACCACAGAACAGTTTTCCACTTTGCCACAGTCCATTTTAAATGAGCCTTGGCCTAGAGAAGACGTCTGCGCTTCTGGATCATGTTTAGATACGGCTTCTTCTTTGAACTATAGAGTTTTAGCTGGCAACGGCGAATGGCACGGTGAATTGTGTTCACAGATAATGTTCTTTGGAAATATTCCTGAGCCCATTTTGTGATTTCCAATACAGAAGCATGCCTGTATGTGATGCAGTGCCATCTAAGGGCCCGAAGATCACGGGCACCCAGTATGGTTTTCCGGCCTTGGCCCTTATGCACAGAGATTCTTCCAGATTCTCTGAATCTTTTGATGATATTATGCACTGTAGATGATGATATGTTCAAACTCTTTGCAATTTTACACTGTCAAACTCCTTTCTGATATTGCTCCACTATTTGTCGGCGCAGAATTAGGGGGATTGGTGATCCTCTTCCCATCTTTACTTCTGAGAGCCGCTGCCACTCCAAGATGCTCTTTTTATACCCAGTCATGTTAATGACCTATTGCCAGTTGACCTAATGAGTTGCAATTTGGTCCTCCAGCTGTTCCTTTTTTGTACCTTTAACTTTTCCAGCCTCTTATTGCCCCTGTCCCAACTTTTTTGAGATGTGTTGCTGTCATGAAATTTCAAATGAGCCAATATTTGGCATGAAATTTCAAAATGTCTCACTTTCGACATTTTGATATGTTGTCTATGTTCTATTGTGAATACAATATCAGTTTTTGAGATTTGTAAATTATTGCATTCTGTTTTTATTTACAATTTTTACTTTGTCCCAACTTTTTTGGAATCGGGGTTGTATGACCTATTAAGCTAGCTAACTAATATTTGGCCTATTGACCTAACAGGTGGCGGCACGTTGGTGTAGTGGTTAGCGCTGTCGCCTCACAGCAAGAAGGTCTGGGTTCGAGCCCCGTGGCCGGCGAGGGGCTTTCTGTGCGGAGTTTGCATGTTCTCCCCGTGTCCGTGTGGGTTTCCTCCAGGTGCTCCGGTTTCCCCCACAGTCCAAAGACATGCAGGTTAGGTTAACTGGTGACTCTAAATTGACCGTAGGTGTGAATGTGAGTGTGAATCGTTGTATGTGTCTATGTGTCAGCCCTGTGATGACCTGGCGACTTGTCCAGGGTGTACCCCACCTCTCGCCTGTAGTCAGCTGGGATAGGCTCCAGCTTGCCTGCGACCCTGTAGAACAGGATAAAGCGGCTAGAGATAATGAGATGAGACCTAACAGCTTAGACGCTGACCTTTTGAACTAGTTACCTAGTTCCTGATCTGTTGAACTAGTTAACTAGTCCCTGACTTATCGATTTAGTTAACTAGTCACTGATCTGTTGAACTAGCTACCTAGTCCCTGACCTGTTGAACTAGCTAGCTAGTTTCTGATCTGTTGAACTAGTTAACTAGTCACTGACTTATTGAACTCGTCCCTGACTTATTTAATTAGTTAACTAGTCACTGGCTTGTTATACTAGCTACCTAGTCCTTGGCCTACTGAACTAGCTAACTAGTCCCTGACTTATTGAATTAGTTAACTAGTCACTGGCCTGTTGAACTAGCTACCTAATCCCTGACCTGTTGAACTAGCTAGTTCATTTCTGATCTGTTGAACTAATTAACTAGTCCCTGACTTATTGAATTTGTTAACTAGTCACTGGTCTGTTGAACTAGCTACCTAGTCCCTGACCTGTTGAACTAGCCAACTGATGTATTGAAATAGCTAATGAATCACTGACCTACTGAACTCGCTAAGTAGTCACTGACCTATTGAGCTAGCTAAGTAGTCCCTGACCTATTGAACTAGTTAACTAGTCACTGGCTTGTTGTACTAGCTACCTATTCCTTGGCCTACTGAACTAGCTAACTGGTCCCTGACTTATTGAATTAGTTAACTAGTCCCTGGCCTGTTGAACTAGCTACCTAGTCCCTGACCTACTGAACTAGCTAACTAGTCACTGATGTATTGAAATAGCTCATGAATCACTGACCTACTGAAATTGCTAATTAGTCACTGACCTATTGAGCTAGCTAAGTAGTCCCTGACCTATTGAATTAGTTAACTAGTCACTGACTTGTTATACTAGCTACCTCGTCCCTGACCTACTGAACGAGCTACCTAGTCACAGACCTGCTGAACTAGCTAACTAGTCACTGACCTATTGAACTAGTTTACTAGTCACTGGTCTGTTGAACTAGCTACCTAGTCCCTGACCTGTTGAACTAGCTAACTACTCACTGATGTATTGAAATAGCTAATGAATTGCTGACCTACTGAACTCGCTAACTAGTCACTGACCTATTGAGCTAGCTAAGTAGTCCCTGACCTATTGAACTAGATAACTAGTCACTGACTTGTCATACTAGCTACCTCGTCCCTGACCTACTGAATGAACTACCTAGTCACAGACCTACTGAACTAGCTAACTAGTCACTGACCTGTTGAACTAGTCCCTGGCCTTTTGAACTGCCGAAGTGTTTCCTGGCCTGTTAAATGTGCTAACTAATCCCTAACTAACCTAGTAACTTAGCTAATTAATCACTGACCTCTTGAACTAGCTAACTATTATCTGACCTGTTGAACTGTAGTTTTGATAGAGACTACAGTGCACTTCTGTAAGTCACTCTGGATAATGGTGTCTGCTATAAGCTGGAAATGTAAATCTCTCTTTTGCTCTTTGGTATGTAATCATCTTTTGTCTGTCTGTCTGTCTGCAGAGTCTATGGACAAAAAGCTCAGCAGTCTCTTCTCCATGTGTCAGGACGGCGTGATAAGCCCAGAGTCCAGGGATGAGAACTCCCGCCTCTCCATGCTGCCCCACTTGGCTGACCTCGTTAGCTACAGCATCCAGAAAGTGATCGGCTTTGCCAAGATGATCCCCGGCTTCAGGTGGGCCGATCCGCTTGGCTTCCTGTTCAACAAGTCTGATTACTCAACGGGTTTTCATGATCTGTTTCATATGACTGTTTTTATAGCTGCTCTAACGTACGTGATTACAGGACTAGCTTTGTAACGATAACTATAAATGGATACACTGCAAAAAATTGAAAACTGAATTTGAGGAGGAAATTACTCAATACTAGTGAAATTATCTTTCTGCATGGACAGATATTTTTACTTGGTAAGACATCTTGGAATAAGTTGGTTGCAGTCTACGAGAACTAGGTTTAATAATCTCAGAATTGGTGTCTTGTATTCTTCTAAGAGGAAATGCTAGATCAGTTCAACTATATTCAATATATTCTCACTTGCTAGGAATTTTTTTTGCAGTGTAAAAAGTGATTTTGTAATAAAAGAAATTTCTGTTTTATAATGTCGTATGAGAGGAAAAGCAGTTCAGGCAGTGCTACTATTGGAAAATAATCAACTTCAGGGTGGAAACCGTAACTCAGTTTCATCACAACATCTTGTTGTTGATTATTTTCATATAGTGTAATGGCCCAACCCTGTGTGTGCGGGGGGGGGTGCACGTATGTGTACATGTGTTGTGTACGCGTGTGTGTGTTGATGATGTAGAGCCCAGTGGTCTGAGTAACCAAAAAAAGACTCTGAACATCCTGTTCCTGTGGAGAGAAAAATATAATATTGATGTAAAGCATCCCTCGCGCGCGCACACGCACAGAGAGCAGTTCTCTCGTCAACATCCTCCAATATCCATCTCCTGGCTTACATTTATTAATGTTCAGAGGATACCTGCTGACTAATACACACTTGTGCTAACAGTGCACTAACAATAAAACAGCAGAGTTTGTCCATTAACCTGCACAACTTTGTCACGTTGACCTGCACACACCCACACGCAACACTCATTATATGCGCACCAGTGTATTTTCAGTGTTGATTGATGAGTCCATTAGGATGATGTTGTACGGCAGACGTGAGGTGAATGCAGCCTTTAACAGCGCCGTCCTCCGAGCTCGTCTCTGAATTAATCCTGAATGAAATAAAGTCTGAATACTGTGCAGCGTCGTGCACAAACCAGCGAACTGGATTAAATTGGTTATTTCTATTTCAGTCGTCTTTTCCTGGGACTTAACAATAGTCTGTATTTCTCTGAGAGCAGCGGTCATCGAACCAAGTACATGGAAACATTCTGTAGCGGAAATGATAAACGTATGATAAAGAACTGGCGTACTTTAGTCATCCAAATAGCCCTTCTTCTGTAGCAGATCTTCTCGTGTTTTTATTCAGTTACACGCATTTGTGTAAGTCGTGTCCCTGAAGAAAACTCATCAGAGCAAGGAGAAGCTACATGGCGAGAGACCCCAACTAATGTTTTCACAAACTTCTCTCGATCCGAGAATCATGGAATAACTGATTTTATTGGCTTGTCCACTTAGTGTATGCTCTCTCTCTCTCTCTTTGTGTCTATCTCTCTTCCTGTCGCTCTCTCTCTCTCTCTCTTTGTCTATCTGTCTGTCTCTCTCTTCCTCTCTCTCTCGCTCTTTGTCTATTTGTCTCTGTCTGTCTCTCTCTTTCTCCATCTGTCTGTCTGTCTCTCTCTTATGTCGATCTCTCTTTGTCTCTGTCTGTCTCTCTCTTCCTCTCTCTCTCGCTCTTTCTCTGTCTATCTGTCTGTCTCTCTCTTTCTCTGTCTGTCTCTCTCTCTCTCTTTGTCTCTGTCTATCTACCTGTCTCTCTCTCTCTCTTTATCTCTGTCTGTTTATCTCTGTCTGTCTCTCTCTCACCCTCTCTGTCTGTCTGTCTCTCTCTCTCTCTCTTTGTCTCTGTCTATCTACCTGTCTCTCTCTTTCTGTCTGTCTCTTTGTCTCTCTCTCTCTTTGTCTCTGTCTATCTACCTGTCTCTCTCTCTCTCTTTATCTCTGTTTATCTCTGTCTGTCTGTCTCTCACCCTCTCTGTCTGTCTGTCTCTCTTTCTCTGTCTAGCTACCTGTCTCTCTCTCTGTTTATCTCTCTGTCTCTCTCTTTCTCTGTCTGTCTCTCTCTCTCTCTCTGCCTCTTTGTATCTCCCTGTGTTTCTCTGTATTTGTTTCTGCTGGTTTTTTCCCTCTCTGTCTCTCTC
This sequence comes from Neoarius graeffei, assembly GCF_027579695.1. Classification (NCBI taxonomy): domain Eukaryota; kingdom Metazoa; phylum Chordata; class Actinopteri; order Siluriformes; family Ariidae; genus Neoarius; species Neoarius graeffei. Next base: position 35,480,648 of record NC_083581.1, read on the forward strand.
TGTATCTGTCTCTTTCCTCCCGTCTCTTTGTGTGTGTCTGTTTCTCTTTCTCTCTGTATGTCTGTGTCTGACTCTTTTTTTTTCTGTCTTACTGTCTTTCTCCCTTTCTTTTCTCTCTCTGCCCCCCTCCTCCTCCTCTCAGGGATCTGACTGCAGAAGATCAGATTGCCCTGCTGAAGTCCAGCGCTATTGAGATCATCATGTTGCGCTCCAACCAGTCCTTCAGTCTGGATGACATGAGCTGGAGCTGTGGAGGACCCGACTTTAAATACTGCATTAACGACGTCACCAAGGGTGAGAGAAACGAGTCCACACTGTAGAATCCCAAATTAGGTGAAGGATGTGAAGCAGGGTATTATCTAGAAATTGAGAGAAAGGTGTTGGCAGGGGTGCCTGCTGGGGGGGTCCGGGGGCATTCTCCCCCAGGAAAATTTGAAATATTGAAGCACATTTGGGGCCCTCTGGTGCAATCTTGGCATGAAAAAGCAGTTGGGAGAAGCTCTTAAAATAAGGTGTTTTAGGGAGTGAATATCTGAAAAAGGAATCAGTCAACTCAAATCATTTCAAGAAAATTCTTTATTTTATGCCATGTTATAGCACATGTAGCCTTTGTGCCTAATTTTGCAATGCTCAGTCCTGATTAGCATGGTGTGGTAAATTGGTAATGGCTGTTCCAACCACAGAAGCTAACTTTTCCATGTACATATTGAGTATGTGTAAGTATTAGAGATTTCACACACGCCTCAGATGAGGTTACATGAAAAGTTCTGCGACTTCCTCAACATGGCACCAGCATGGCGGGCAGCCAGGGCCGGCAGTTTCATAGCCCTGGCTGTAGTATGAAACAAGGACTATGGTTGGTTGCTGTGCCGTGCGCTTGCCAATGGGAGCGCACTATCGGGTCTGAGCAGCAAATCATGTCCTGCTTCAGAAATAAGGAAGAGCAAACATTGTTCCAGAGAAACATGCAGATTTATTTTGTTGTTTGGGTCCCCACTCGTCAACTGCCGTTTATTTTTGATCTGCCAGTGCAACTAGCATTGCTCATTTTTGTTTCACCATAATTTTCTCTAATAGAGGCTTTGCACCATCACGTGACCCCATAGCAACGGTAACTACACTGCCATGGCAGGGGGCACGCTTGTAGTGCTTCAATCAGCTGAGTTAGTTGTTATTGACCGGTATGGGAAGATTTTGCTGCGTTTTTGGATGTGCAAATCGTTTTAAAGACAACAGATTTTTTTTTTTATTTATCAAAAGTAAGTCATCATGAGGGAAAAAAACTAGAGAGATTTCTAAACGGAGAAGGGAAAAATCAGAAAAAAAAACCCATTCAGTGGGACTCAGTGTCGAACAGAGAGGTCAGAGCCCCGTGGTATGCTCAATTCATTTCCACGAAGGCAAGAATTCCAATAATAATAATAATTATTATTATTATTATTTCAGAACTGGAGCGTGGTGCTCATTCTTATCCAGTGAAGTGAACTTGAGTAACACAGCAGCTCCGCAGAGCCTAACCTTCACCGGGACTTAAAGTGCCTTTCCATTCAGGGATCCTTCAGAGCGCGTTGTGTCATTATGAGAAACACCTGGTACCGATCTGAGTGCAATCAGCACACGCATGTAAGGGCACAGAGGCTTTGTGAAGTATCATCATCACTGTCACGTTTGTTTGTAGCCATGTTTACTGTATGACTCTGCTTTCAGTTTCATTTTTGTAAATATCATGCCTGCTAATAAACACACTTCCTGCACTTAGATTCGTCTACTGCCACATACCTGCAGGCTTGTAGTAGTTGAGTCCAGGACTCAGACTCAAGTCCAACTCATGCCCTAATTTTAAGGACTTGTGACTCAACTTGGACTTGAGCACTGATGACTCGGACTTGGACTCGGACTCGTGCATTAACTGCATTCGGACTCGTAAATTGGAGAAGAGGACTCTGATTTTTTCTTTATTTTTTGTAACATGCCATAATAATTTGGCGTAAGATATTTATATCTACGTTAATTTTTATACTACTTTTGTGCAAGAGTGTCACATCTGTGCACCTTGGTGCGTGTACACTACCGTTCAAAAGTTTGGGGTCACTTTGAAATGTCCTTATTTTTGAAAGAAAAGCACTGTTGTTTTCAATGAAGATCACTTTAAACTAATCAGAAATCCACTCTATACATTGCTAATGTGGTAAATGACTATTCTAGCTGCAAATGTCTGGTTTTTGGTGCAATATCTCCATAGGTGTATAGAGGCCCATTTCCAGCAACTCTCACTCCAGTGTTCTAATGGTACAATGTGTTTGCTCATTGCCTCAGAAGGCTAATGGATGATTAGAAAACCCTTGTACAATCATGTTAGCACAGCTGAAAACAGTTTAGCTCTTTAGAGAAGCTATAAAACTGACCTTCCTTTGAGCAGATTGAGTTTCTGGAGCATTACATTTGTGGGGTTGATTAAATGCTCAAAATGGCCAGAAAAATGTCTTGACTATATTTTCTATTCATTTTACAACTTATGGTGGTAAATAAAAGTGTGACTTTTCGTGGAAAATGCAAAATTGTCTGGGTGACCCCAAACTTTTGAACGGTAGTGTATCAGATAGACTCTTGGGTGCGCTCCGGACAGTGCGCGCGCCAAGCAGACTCTCGCGTGCGCCATAAACGACTCGCACCTGCACAGGATTAAAGGTCATAGGCAAGGGTCGGAAGTGGAACGTAGAATATCAACTTTCTTTTCTAGAAGAACGACCCAAAGAGCGAATTCAATCTTCCTGGTGTCTAATTTGCACCCTAAAATTGAATAAAACGGTTAAAATATACTGGTTTGCGCAAGTTCCGAATGTTTGTTTACATCTCACTTATGCGCACTTTTACCGCCAGGGGACAGTTGTCCTGATGTCATTCACGGCAAACAGACCGGGAGCAGTTCTGTGTTTACTTGCGAACTAAGCACACCTGTACGGACTTTGGCCGTGAGAGGTTGTGTAAAATGTCTGAAAGCAATAGTGATTTTGAAGTAGGAACTACCCAAATTGAATATCGAGAGGTGAAACCATATATGTATGAACCTATGGCCGTTGCGAAGCAATCGGTGAATGTGGCTCACTGTTTTGACCGTGCGGCCTCAGAATCGGACAGCGACTCGGCCAACTCTGATTGCGGTGACCCCGGACCTCAACAAGACTCACGCCCAAACAATTTATCCTGGTAGTTATGATAAATTCCTATTTTCGTCGTAATACTAAATAAGAGCCCTTTTGAAGAATAATTAACCCGCCCTCCCAAGTGGATATAGGGAACGATTACTTGACAGTGCGCCAGTAGGCCACATTAGCCTGCCATCCACGGCATTATACTATTTGTAGCCTACTCTGAGCTAGGAAATATCCCTTTGTCTCAATTCCACAATGATTGTACAGGATCCCTCAGGATTCTTGACTTGTCAATTGCAAGCAAAGGTAAAAATGTTTACCTCCAATCTTCTTCTTTTTGCTTGAGCGTTGCTGCTCCGTTTCTTCTTTGACTGCTTGATTTCGTTTCACGCACACAATCCACTCGCTCCGCCTCGTCTCCTCTTTCAGAAAAAGCCAACCCTCTGGCTTCACGCGCACAATCTGCTCTCTCCGCCTCATCTCCTCTTTCAGAAAAAGCCAACCCACTCGCTCCGCCTCTTCTCCTCTTTTGGAAAAAGCCAACCCAGTCGCGCCGCCTCTCCTCCTCTTTCAGAAAAAGCCAACCCACTCGCTCCGCCTCTTCTCCTCTTTTGGAAAAAGCCAACCCACTCCCTCTGCCTCTTCTCCTCTTTAACAAAAAGCCAACCCACTTGCTCTGCCACTTCTCCTCTTTTGGAAAAGGCCAACCCACTTGCTCCGCCTCTTCTCTTCCGGAAAAAGCCAACCCACTCGCTCCGCCTCTTCTCCTCTTTTGGAAAAAGCCAACCCACTCGCTCCGCCTCATCTCCTCTTTCAGAAAAAGCCAACCCACTCGCTCCGCCTCTTCTTCTCTTTCGGAAAAAGCCAACCCACTCGCTCCGCCTCTTCTCTTCCGGAAAAAGCCAACCCACTCGCTCCGCCTCTTCTCCTGTTTCAGAAAAGGCCAACCCACTCACTCCACCTCTTCTCCTCTTTTGGAAAAGGCCAACCCACTCGCTCCACCTCTTCTCTTCCGGAAAAAGCCAACCCACTCGCTCCGCCTCTTCTCCTGTTTCAGAAAAAGCCAACCCACTCACTCCGCCTCTTCTCCTCTTTCGGAAAAGGCCAACCCACTCGCTCCGCCTCTTCTCTTCCGGAAAAAGCCAACCCACTCGCTCTGCCTCTTCTCCTCTTCCGGAAAAAGCCAACCCACTCGCTCCGCCTCTTCTCCTCTTCCGGAAAAAGCCAACCCACTCGCTCCGCCTCTTCTCTTCCGGAAAAAGCCAACCCACTCGCTCCGCCTCTTCTCCTCTTTCGGAAAAAGCCAACCCAGTTGCTCCGCCTCTTCTCCTCTTTTGGAAAAAGCCAACCCACTCGCTCCGCCTCTTCTCCTCTTTTGGAAAAAGCCAACCCACTCGCTCCGCCTCTTCTCCTCTTTTGGAAAAGGCCAATCCACTCCCTCGCCTCTTCTCCTCTTTTGGAAAAAGCCAACCCACTCGCTCCGCCTCTTCTCCTCTTTTGGAAAAAGCCAACCCACTCGCTCCGCCTCTTCTCCTCTTCCGGAAAAGGCCAACCCACTCGCTCTGCCTCTTCTCTTCCGGAAAAAGCCAACCCACTCGCTCCGCCTCTTCTCCTCTTTCGGAAAAAGCCAACCCACTTGCTCCGCCTCTTCTCCTCTTTCGGAAAAAGCCAACCCACTCGCTCCGCCTCTTCTCCTCTTTCGGAAAAGGTCAACCCACTCGCTCCGCCTCTTCTCCTCTTCCGGAAAAGGCCAACCCACTCGCTCTGCCTCTTCTCTTCCGGAAAAAGCCAACCCACTCGCTCCGCCTCTTCTCCTCTTCCGGAAAAAGCCAACCCACTCGCTCCGCCTCTTCTCCTCTTCCGGAAAAGGCCAACCCACTCGCTCTGCCTCTTCTCTTCCGGAAAAAGCCAACCCACTCGCTCCGCCTCTTCTCCTCTTTCGGAAAAAGCCAACCCACTCGCTCCACCTCTTCTCTTCCGGAAAAAGCCAACCCACTCGCTCCGCCTCTTCTCCTCTTTCGGAAAAGGCCAACCCACTCGCTCCGCCTCTTCTCTTCCGGAAAAAGCCAACCCACTCGCTCTGCCTCTTCTCCTCTTCCGGAAAAAGCCAACCCACTCGCTCCGCCTCTTCTCCTCTTCCGGAAAAAGCCAACCCACTCGCTCCGCCTCTTCTCCTCTTCCGGAAAAGGCCAACCCACTCGCTCTGCCTCTTCTCTTCCGGAAAAAGCCAACCCACTCGCTCCGCCTCTTCTCCTCTTTCAGAAAAAGCCAACCCACTTGCTCCGCCTCTTCTCCTCTTTCGGAAAAAGCCAACCCACTCGCTCCGCCTCTTCTCCTCTTTCGGAAAAGGTCAACCCAGTTGCTCCACCTCTTCTCCTCTTTTGGAAAAAGCCAACCCACTCGCTCCGCCTCTTCTCTTCCGGAAAAAGCCAACCCACTCGCTCCGCCTCTTCTCCTCTTTCGGAAAAAGCCAACCCAGTTGCTCCGCCTCTTCTCCTCTTTTGGAAAAAGCCAACCCAGTCGCTCCGCCTCTTCTCCTCTTTCGGAAAAAGCCAACCCACTCGCTCCGCCTCTTCTCCTCTTTTGGAAAAAGCCAACCCACTCGCTCCGCCTCTTCTCCTCTTTCGGAAAAGGCCAATCCACTCCCTCGCCTCTTCTCCTCTTTCGGAAAAAGCCAACCCACTCGCTCCGCCTCTTCTCCTCTTTTGGAAAAAGCCAACCCACTCGCTCCGCCTCTTCTCCTCTTTTGGAAAAAGCCAACCCACTCGCTCTGCCTCTCCCTCCCTTTCGGAAAAAGCCAACCCACTCGCTCCGCCTCTTCTCCTCTTTCGGAAAAAGCCAACCCACTCGCTCCGCCTCTTCTCCTCTTTCGGAAAAGGCCAACCCACTCGCTCCGCCTCTTCTCCTCTTTCAGAAAAGGCCAACCCACTCGCTCTGCCTCTTCTCTTCCGTAAAAAGCCAACCCACTCGCTCCGCCTCTTCTCTTCTGGAAAAAGCCAACCCACTCGCTCCGCCTCTTCTCCTCTTTTGGAAAAGGCCAACCCACTCGCTCCGCCTCTTCGCCTCTTTCGGAAAAGGCCAACCCACTCGCTCCGCCTCTTCGCCTCTTTTGGAAAAAGCCAACCCACTCGCTCCGCCTCTTCTCCCCTTTCGGAAAAAGCCAACCCACTCGCTCCGCCTCTTCTCCTCCTTCGGAAAAGGCCAACCCACTCGCTCCGCCTCTTCTCTTCCGGAAAAAGCCAACCCACTCTCTCCGCCTCTACTCCTCTCTTGGAAAAAGGTAAAAACTTCTTCCTGAACCGGTCCCGTTGTTACAGTTCACTGCACAACAATAAGGCATGGTTTTTCTTTGGAAATTCCCGAATGCACGTCTGCATTCATGCCGAACGGCAATGCAAGTACACGGAAGTGGACTCAACTCAAGCGTTTTGTTTGTCTTGAATGACGTTACGTGCTGAGTGGTCATGAAAATCGCTGAACAGAAATTCGCCGTGATCCGTGCTATCTTATTTTAATTATTACTTATTAACAGTACTTCCTGGGACCAGAAGAAAATTACAGAGTTTTTTTTAACATATAAAGTTTCAAATGTGCATAAATTGAAAACCGTTGCCTATGACCTTTTGGCCGCAATCAGCGCACATATACAAAAACTGTGAAAAAACACTTCCTGAAGTATTGAGTTGCATTGCTGACACATTACCAAGCCTTATTTCCTTGTTTGGTTTCCTGATCCCTGATTTCCTGTTTCTCATCTTTGATTCTGCCGAATCTACAATAGCCTGTGCCTTGCTCAACCTATTGCCTGTTTCACCGTTTTACGATTTTGGATTGTTTACCTGTCTTTACTTGTATTAATAAACACACCTTCTGCACTTACATCCGTCTCCCAACCAATTCTGACAGAATATTTCACACTCCCTGACAAAGAGATGCACATTCACCTGTTCATACGTCATGTTCAGGAACAAACTAATGTTAATGGTGCTAAAGCAGCCATCATCAAATGGTGCAGGTGGAGTTTTGTTCTTGGGCTCGACTCAAAATTTTTTTTAATGACTTAGACTTGATTCAGACTTGAATACTGGGTCTCGAGACTGAACCCAGACTTGAGGTTTAGTGACTCGACTACAACACTGCGCACCTGACAGAATACTTGCAAAGACTCTGTGAAAACAGCGTGTTGATTGCGCTCAAATCAGTAACGGGTGTTTTCCATAATGACTGGGTCCCAAGCGCGTGCACAGCATGGGTCAAGGGTCCCTGAATGAGAATTTTGAAGCCCGTCGTTGCAGAAAATTACCCATCGACTTCTAGTATTGGCTGTCAAAAAGACAGGTCGATGGGTCTCTAGATAACACTCTGATGTGAAGACCTCAGCAAGTGACCACAGCAATCCATCACGACAACATAATCAGTGAATCTTCATCAAATACATTTTATAATGATTCAGATCCAAGTACAACCTCGATTCCAAAAAAGTTGGGACAAAGTACAAATTGTAAATAAAAACGGAATGCAATAATTTACAAATCTCAAAAACTGATATTGTATTCACAGTAGAACATAGATAATATATCAAATGTCGAAAGTGAGATGTTTTGAAATTTCATGCCAAATATTGGCTCATTTGAAATTTCATGACAGCAACACATCTCAAAAAAGTTGGGACAGGGGCAATAAGAGGCTGGAAAAGTTAAAGGTACAAAAAAGGAACAGCTGGAGGACCAAATTGCAACTCATTAGGTCAATTGGCAATAGGTCATTAACATGACTGGGTATAAAAAGAGCATCTTGGAGTGGCAGCGGCTCTCAGAAGTAAAGATGGGAAGAGGATCACCAATCCCCCTAATTCTGCGCCAACAAATAGTGGAGCAATATCAGAAAGGAGTTCTCATCTCATCTCATTATCTCTAGCCGCTTTATCCTTCTACAGGGTCGCAGGCAAGCTGGAGCCTATCCCAGCTGACTACGGGCGAAAGGCGGGGTACACCCTGGACAAGTTGCCAGGTCATCACAGGGCTGACACACAGACAACCATTCACACTCACACCTACGGTCAATTTAGAGTCACCAGTTAACCTAACCTGCATGTCTTTGGACTGTGGGGGAAACCGGAGCACCCGGAGGAAACCCACGCGGACACGGGGAGAACATGCAAACTCCGCACAGAAGGGTCCTCGCCGGCCCCGGGGCTCGAACCCAGGACCTTCTTGCTGTGAGGCGACAGCGCTAACCACTACACCACCGTGCCGCCCCAGAAAGGAGTTCGGCAGTGTAAAATTGCAGAGTTTGAACATATCATCATCTACAGTGCATAATATCATCAAAAGATTCAGAGACTCTGGAAGAATCTCTGTGCGTAAGGGTCAAGGCCGGAAAACCACACTGGGTGCCCGTGATCTTCGGGCCCTTAGATGGCACTGCATCACATATAGGCATGCTTCTGTATTGGAAATCACAAAATGGGCTCAGGAATATTTCCAAAGAACATTATCTGTGAACACAATTCACCGTGCCATCCGCCGTTGCCAGCTAAAACTCTATAGTTCAAAGAAGAAGCCGTATTTAAACATGATCCAGAAGCGCAGACGTCTTCTCTGGGCCAAGACTCATTTAAAATGGACTGTGGCAAAGTGGAAAACTGTTCTGTGGTCAGACGAATCAAAATTTGAAGTTCTTTATGGAAATCAGGGACACCGTGTCATTCGGACTAAAGAGGAGAAGGACGACCCAAGTTGTTATCAGCGCTCAGTTCAGAAGCCTGCATCTCTGATGGTATGGGGTTGCATTAGTGCGTGTGGCATGGGCAGCTTACACATCTGGAAAGACACCATCAATGCTGAAAGGTATATCCAGGTTCTAGAGCAACATATGCTCCCATCCAGACGACGTCTCTTTCAGGGAAGACCTTGCATTTTCCAACATGACAATGCCAAACCACATACTGCATCAATTACAGCATCATGGCTGCGTAGAAGAAGGGTCCGGGTACTGAACTGGCCAGCCTGCAGTCCAGATCTTTCACCCATAGAAAACATTTGGCGCATCATAAAACGGAAGATACGACAAAAAAGACCTAAAGACAGCTGAGCAACTAGAATCCTACATTAGACAAGAATGGGTTAACATTCCTATCCCTAAACTTGATCAACTTGTCTCCTCAGTCCCCAGACGTTTACAGACTGTTGTAAAGAGAAAAGGGGATGTCTCACAGTGGAAAACATGGCCTTGTCCCAACTTTTTTGAGATGTGTTGTTGTCATGAAATTTAAAATCACCTAATTTTTCTCTTTAAATGATACATTTTCTCAGTTTAAACATTTGATATGTCATCTATGTTCTATTCTGAATAAAATATGGAATTTTGAAACTTCCACATCATTGCATTCCGTTTTTATTTACAATTTGTACTTTGTCCCAACTTTTTTGGAATCGGGGTTGTACAAAATGGAGTTTTTTCCAGAAATAGAGATGCAGTCTTTATTTAAAAGTGAGAAATCTGATTGGTCTCGTGTCTTTAACACTGATTAGTACATCATTGCTAACAGAGCAGTTATTTTTTAATGTTAGTCTAGTGTGGTCAAAGCATTCAGTAAGAGAGGGCTAATACACTTGGGGGGGGGGCTGTAATGGAAAAATAATCAATGACAGGATAGTGATGTGGCCCATTGTTAATTTTCCCACCCTGAAGTTGATTATTTTCCAATAACTGCATGTCGTGATACATTCTGTTCCTGTTATACCACAGCAATTTTTGAACTAAAGACCTACATGTCCTTTTTATCCATTTATAGTTACATGGAATGTTGTGGAACGTCTGTGAAACAGGTTAGCTGTAAACAGTTAAAAACTGTCTCTTGAAGTTAATGAGATGAAGAAAGCATTGCACAAAACTGAAAGTTGAAGCGTTACTCTGTTACCATGGAAACAATCATGTATTAGATCAAGCACGTTATTATAAACCTGTAATTTTTCCCGCAGCTGGAACTATTGTTCGAACAGCTGGTATGGAAAATTAATCAACACCTTCTGACCAATCAGTTTAGAGAATTCAACAACGCTGTGGTATAAATGTGATTATTAAAAACAAAATGCATGCATAATCCAATATTGAGCTGTGTGAGCAAATCAATAGCCGCTGTCTGGAGAATTTCTCAACTGAACAAGAAGTAACAGGAAAAGTGTTTTCTTTTCCCCCAAAAAAGCTCATAGTGATGAAAACGATAGTGAATGTAATCAGACGCACATCTGTTATTCTTCTATTGAACGGATTTTATTAAATGATTAGATGATGATTACCCACAGATTAGAATGTTCTGTTCTGGGTAACGCGTCAACTGGAGCATTGTTTATTATTACTATCGACTGAAAGTGTTATTCAGCTTCATGGAACCCTGGATCCTGTTATTCACTGATAGTGATGTTATTAGCAGCTCCTCAGCGCATTATGTAACACACACTTCGGTTTTTTTTATTAGTGTAGAATGACACAATGTTGGAGAAATGCTGTAGTCACTGAGTCGTGTGTGTGTGTGTGTGTGTGTGTGCTGCAGCTGGTCACACTCTGGAGCTGCTGGAGCCGCTGGTGAAGTTTCAGGTGGGGCTGAAAAAACTCAACATGCATGAAGAGGAACATGTGCTGCTAATGGCCATCTGCCTCCTCTCTCCAGGTGTGTGTGAGTGTGTGTGAGAGAGAGAGAGAGAGAGAGAGAGAGAGAGTGGGGTGGAGTAGTGGTTTCACACAACCCTATCACCAGACCTGGTGGTTTTGCTGTGGGGTTAGTGAAAGGTTACTGACGGACCATATTTCTGTCTCCGTCTCTGTTTTTCTCCATCCGTCCCTCCATCTCTCATACTCTTATCACTGTTTTGATCTCTCTCTCTCTCCTCTATCGTTCTCCTTACTCGTTAACTTTTTCATTTTCTGTCACTGTAATTTGATTTTTTTACACAAACTTTTCTTTCTTTCCCATACACATCTATCTATCTATCTATCCTCTTCCCACTTTCTCATTTGTCATTTTTATTCTTCTTTCTTTCTTTCTTTCTTTCTTTCTTTCTTTCTTTCTTTCTTTCTTTCTTTCTTTCTTTCTTTCTATTCATTGTTTTATTTTCCTCACCTTTTTACTATTTCCTTCTTTCACTTTTTGCTGTCTTGGTTTTACTTTGATCCATTCTTTTTTCTGTCTATCTCTCAATCTCTCTCCCCATGCACTCTCATATTTCTTTCGCTCTCCCTCTGTCTCTCTTGCCCTTGCTTACGCTCTCTCTCTCTCTCTCTCTCTAACCCTCAACCAACCCCCACCCCCCAACAGATCGTCCCGGCGTGCAGGACCACGTTCGGATCGAGGCGATGCAGGAGCGTTTGTGCGAGACGCTGCAGGCGTATATCCGTGTGCACCACCCGGGTGGGCGGCTGCTCTACGCTAAGATGATCCAGAAACTGGCCGACCTGCGCAGTCTGAACGAGGAGCACTCCAAGCAGTACCGTTCGCTGTCCTTTCAGCCTGAGCACAGCATGCAGCTCACACCGCTCGTGCTCGAGGTGTTTGGCAGTGAGGTGCCCTAGCCAGCGAGGATGGTGTCTCCCACAGTGCCAGTCCAGTGCAGGGGCATGAGGGAGGAGGGGCAACAGGGGTGCAGTACAGGGCAGAGGTGGGCCAGAGGACATAGAGAGGGGTCCTATTACTGCAGACTGTGTGTGTGTGTGTGTGTGTGTGTGTGTGTGTGTGTGTGTGTGTGTGTGTGTGTGTGTGTGCGCGCGTGCACGCATGAGTGACTACGAATGTGAGACTATGTATGTGTGTGTCTCCAGGGCAGAAGTGTCCCGAGGGATGTCTGGTATCCCCTTTTCGGGGAATTTGTAGAGGTGTGTGTGTGTGAGTGTGTGTGTGTGTGTGTGTGTGAGAGAGAGAGAGAGAGAGAGAGAGGGGAGGGAAGGGAAGGTCACACGTGTATAAGTCCAGTGAAGGGCTATGGGTTTTGGAAGCTAAAGGGAATATTAAGAATGTACTTATGCATATATGAACAGAAATATAAATATAAGCTAATATCTATATTTAAGAGAGATGCTTTCTACTAAATTTAAGCGTATGGATGAACAGTGTAAAATAGGATTAGCAGGCCTTGGTTTGAGTGTGTGTGCGTGCTTGTGCGGAGAGATGTTTTGTTGTGTATATGAAAGAAAAGGACACTAACAAGCAGGCACATACACTGAACGAAGTACAGGGGGTGCTCTATTTTTGATGTTTGTATAGCTAGGATATTTAATGACCACAAGAGAGCGAGCCCACCAGTACACGCTAGCGCTAATCTGCTAATAACAGGCCCATTACGATTCTCTGGTGACTGGCAACTGTATCATTTTATTACAGCTTTACATTTGGCACAAACTTTCACACGCTGTTGATCTCTGGACTGTTCTACTCAACACGAAAGTGCCAAAGGATTGTGCATGAGACACTTTTTAAAGGTGTTTTAAAAGGATTGTCATTTTTATTGTGATTCTTCACATATTATTTAAATGCAAAGATCATTTTGGAAAAACTCTGATTTGTAACTTTTCCCAGATGTGCCTTTGTTTCTTCGGCTTTTTCCCGCAGCCTGAAAACAGGCTCCGTCCAAACCAAACAGAGCTGCTTGACTGAAACTCATGAAATGATTCCAGAGCCATGATTTCATTCCGTATGTTGACCGATTTAAACACCAGCCCATAGCGCTTGAGATGTACACCTGCTACATCCATCCAAGCTTGACAGTATTTTGCCGAAATGGCTAAATATGGAGAGTAGCGAATAGTTTAGCCAGAGCTTTGTTTTGTTTTTATAAACGGTGGAGGAGTTTTCACTTTGTACGACGTTGCTCACACAGCCGTCACATAACATCCAATGTCCGATTCAACTCTTGCCACCTTTCTCAAATTGAATAAACTTCAACTACACTGCAACTGTGCTTTAACAAACTCTTTTACTACGAACTTTCGCATATAACGAACCAAGTTCGTGTCCCCTGCCTTTAATGACAATGAGTCGGAGTCTTCAAAAAAGCATCACTGTGTCACGTCCATGAACGTTGGTGCTCAAAGAGTGTGCAGGGCCATTAGGACTCGTTACAGAGATGGCCATTAGGACTCGTTACAGTACTATGCACCTGTTCCACATTAGAGTGCAATCACAGCATGTGCTTATAAGGACTTTCTAAACACACAGACTTGGCAACATATACACGCTGCAACTAGTGTCTCACATTACCAAGCCTTATATCTGTGTATTGCTTTAGTGGTTTTGACTTTGTTTAGTGTATTTGGATTCTCCCTTTCGTCTTTGCCTTCACCATTCTGTTTGGGCCTCACGTGACCATTGCCCGTTTCACAACCCTGCCTTTGTCTTAGGTGTTTGAACTGTATGCCTGCCTGTTTGTAAATAAACACTCTTCCTACAATTACATCCATTATTCGCCTGCTTACATGACACATTAAGCCATGCATTCCTCTTCTCACCAGAGACAAACAATAAGTAATCAAGTTCGCAGTCATGTTAACAAGACATGTTCACGCCATAAAACAAAGGCTTAATGAGCCTCACTTAGGTGTCAATCACGAACAATTACTGAAAACGATGATCAAAGGATTGATAAAAGGATGAAACGACTGCTGATACCGCTAAGCTTAACAGCTAGTTTAAGCACATCGGCGGTGTTTTTATACCCCCTGCCCTGCCCTGCCCTGCCCTGCCCAGCCCCGTGGCGTGATATAATGGACATCATCGGTAATTTGCAACACACGAATGAACTGAATGGTGAAGATTTAGAAAACGTCGCTAGTCAGTCAATGGACATTGACAACGATACACCAGTAACCTCCGTCTTTTCCGTAACAGACGAAGAAATCATCGCCTCCATTCGTGATCCTTTAACTCAGTCAATAAACTGCGATAGTGACTCAGAAGGAGGAATCCATAATAAGGAGAACATGCCTAAAATTTTGCATATACTATAAATGTTTGGTGTGACAAGTGGGTCCATTTCAGTATTACAAACTTTTCCGTATACCAAACTATTTGGACATCCCCCAATGAGTTCGTTATAGTGGGGTTGCAGTGTACGTTTTTTTTTTTTTTCAGTTTGAAAAGGGTATGGTGGTGTGTGGAATGGCACAAAGCCAGAAATACACAGACCAACCAGATTTGCTGCTAATGAGCTGCTACTGTACAGAAAGACACACCTCCGTGGGCAGGATATACACATTCTAAAGAGCATTTAATTAGTAGAACACAAGACTAGTACAGGATGAGTCATGAAAACATTTGGAGTCATTTTCCAAGAAGTAACAAAAGCATACACTGAAAATGAGAATATCTCCAAAACATTTTCTTAAATCTTTTTTTTTCGAGATATACTTTTGTACTGGTGTCCATAACACTAAGGGACCGGTACGTAAAACTCTGAAACACGTAATTTGATGTCCGGTGTGCTTTAAACACAAGCTACAAGAGGTGCATTCAAATTAGCAAACAAATGCAAACGTTCGTGAACGTTGTTGGAAAAACGTTTCATTTACTTTGAGTTTACTACAAGCATTCACGAACACACCAACAGTCTGAGAAGGTAGTTCTTGGTGAACAAACATGGACGTTGGACTAAAGGAGATGTGAGTTATCTGAGAAAATATATGCGCGTGTTTTATTTTATATTCTTACAATAATTCAAGTGGTTAACTTGTCTAACTGTCAGTTATGTTGATACTTTTTTGAAAACCTCTTTGTTTGTATGCTATCATTATTAGTCCTTAGCATTAGCTAAGCGAATGCATTACTCTGTGGTCGTTAGCTTAGGCTAACTCGCATACATCACATACAGCTAAAGTGTTAGGTATTTACATTTTGAAACATTGGTAGCCTGTAGGATTAATGTTGTCGGAGTACGTTTACACAAAAACGTTCAGATGAAGACCCGTTCACCTGGAACGTTCGCCTCAGTTTGCTGAATTTGAGTGCGCCTAAGGTAAATGTAGTTAACGCAGATGGAGTGGGTTGTAATAGGATTGATTCTAACTGTAATTCACTTCACAGGCAGTAGAGGGCTCTAAAAATGACAATCTGCACCTTTAACTAAGTATACGGTGTTGCTTACTACCAAACCTGTGCATTTTACAGATGTCCATTCAACGCCACAAGCAGCACGACAAAACCCCGCCAGGTCTCTGTTACTTCGCCAGCACACGCCATGTTTCAGTCTCATCGCTGCTCACCATAGAATGACTTGATTAGGGAATACACACAGAGCTAATGCTTTGTTTTTAAGACTGCTTTAGGCAGTTTACTTTTTACAAGACGTATTATGACCCGTCGGTTTACGGATTAATGCCGCTCTCTTGTGGTCGTACATTGTAAATACCACTTTTATTATTCCTGTACATAGTGAGTCTAATGAAAAGCATAGGCAAGTACTAAGATGATTCATTAGTTCAAAAGACGCTTGGGAGAAATATGCAAATATGATATTTTCCTATTATTTGCTCTCTTTTTTCCCCTCTGAGGTGACAATAAGCTTTGATGACTCTTTCATGATGTTAGGTGCAAATTCATGGTTTGCTCTTACTTTAATCAGTATGATCTTTCTTATTATGGTTCAGTTTTTTACACATTTGGATATCCAGATATCCTGAATCAAGAGATTTTTTTTCTGCCTTTTTTTTTTTTTGGTAAATCAACAAGACATCTCAAACCATACTCTTGCTGCTGCACAAAGCCTTGCTAGAACTCTCAGATTTTGGAGAAGGGACAGAAACATCACTTCTGTCCTCACCACAAATGCTGCCTGAAACCAGTCAATCAGTGGGGACGAGCCCCATGTGTATATCTATAGAACTCTACCGTTACACCTGCACGCCTCCTCTTATGCCTATACTTCTGCCGTAATACCGTAGCCTCATGTGTGAGACTCTTCAAAGCTTTAACTGCTCTGTGGAATAAATGGAAACAGGAGGAATGATGGTGTCTGGCTGCTACAGGACGGAGCTGTGATTTTTATTTTATTTTATTTTTTAAACCCCAGCTCCTCTGTCCGGAAATCTTTTGTGTTAAAACTGCATCATGAGAATGAAAAGCTGGAAAGGAGCTGTAATGTTCTGCAACTGGAACGTTCTTCTCGTTGTGAGGTACAAACAGGAGCTTTGGTGTGGATTTCGGAAATGGACACGCACCTGACTCTCTTGACTGAGACATTGGGACAGGACATCAGCGCCATATAATGGACTGGATCAATCCACACATACTGTGTACATTCTACTATATATATATACATATATAAATTAAGCTTCAATCCGGATTCTTTCTCATGACTAAGGAGCATGTGCTTTGTCATCTAGCGCTGTGAAAGGATACACACAGAAATGGCTGCCGTTTCTACGTACACACCCTGTTTCACCTTTTCAGACCCAGTGTTGTTGCCTCCGTAGCCTTATAGAACTCACAGACAGCCGGGAGAACTCTCAGAAACTCAACAAGGAAAATGAGGCACACACACACACACACACACACACTTTTTTAGGACTATGTCCACAATGGTTTCAGCAGGGAAGAGTTCAGCGTTATGGGAATTCTGTTGCCTCAGCTAAGCTCAATAAGGGTGCTTTCACACTTTGCGTTTTTTTTCTTTCTCCATCTCACAAAAAAAGCACTAAGTTACTGTTTCTATAGTAACGGCTAATACAGGGACTTGCATGGTGCATATGCCACATAACCTAGACTTAATAATAAACAGATTTTAGCGATTTATGGAAGGAGTCTCCAGTGCCAGCATTTTGTAAGTCAGGAAAAGCTGTAGCTTTCTGGCATCTTCAGGATGGAGGACTTCTGGTTTCTTGCTAACCAGAATAAAGAGGCAAACTGGCTATTGTTGTTGTAATGTAAGGAACTAACTTGTCTTGTGCCTGGTCCCACAACACCGATAACTATTAACTATACCTATTACTACAACTCTGACTATACCTCTGCCTGAATTTAGTTCCAGTCTGGAGCAGAAACACCACAACTATAATCCCGACTATAATATCGCTTGGTCCTGACACTCAGGGAAATAAATGCATGCAACTTAGGAACAGTCATGGAAGTTTTTTCCAAGTAGTAGCACATTATTCTGGGTCATACTGTACAACTTGGACTTCAAAACAACCCATGCACACACTCCCGTGGTTGATATAATACAGATAGGTCATGGATTATGGAAATATAATAAAAAAAGATACAAAATACGGAGTGGTGACACATTTTAATACAGATGCTAATAATTTACAGATTGGTCACCGATTTCATACAGATGATGCATCACGGATAAAAAATTAAGAAGTCTGAAACAAATGTTTGAACTGCTTAAGTTCATAATTAAAATATCTTACCTGCATTTATATGTTTACTTAATTAGTTTACGATTGATATTTCATGGAAAAATCACATATCCGTGAACAAAAGATCTGTACTTTGTATTATATATTTTTTTATTTTCTATGAATCTGTATTCCATGATGTCATGAAGCAGCAAGGATGTACAAAGATGCCTGGGGAGAATAGCATATGCTCAGACAACGTCACATGTAAACAATTCCCTGATTGGTCAGATGTTTTATCGGATCAGGTCCAGGCCTGGAAAAATTGCTCCAGAAACAATCTCACCGGGCGGCACGGTGGTGTAGTGGTTAGCGCTGTCGCCTCACAGCAAGAAGGTCCTGGGTTCGAGCCCCATGGCCAGCAAGGGCCTTTCTGTGTGGAGTTTGCATGTTCTCCCCGTGTCCGCGTGGGTTTCCTCCGGGTGCTCCGGTTTCCCCCACAGTCCAAAGACATGCAGGTTAGGTTAACTGGTGACTCTAAATTGACCGTAGGTGTGAATGTGAGTGTGAATGGTTGTCTGTGTCTATGTCTATGTGTCTGTGTCTATGTGTCAGCCCTGTGATGACCTGGCGACTTGTCCAGGGTGTACCCCGCCTTTCGCCCGTAGTCAGCTGGGATAGGCTCCAGCTTCCCTGCGACCCTGTAGAAGGATAAAGCGGCTAGAGATAATGAGATGAGAATGAGACAATCTCACCGATACGGATAAACCCAAGCCTGGGCTGTAGGTATCGCTGTCGGTCTAATGCGAGCACCAGTTGATTTATTTATAGTTGTAGTTATAGTTATTGGTATTGTGGGACCGGGCCTTTAATGTACCTAGAAACAGATTATAGAAAAAGCACTGTAATTGTAATCATTGGCAGATTGTTGTGGTATAAGAAGAATGAGATGCTTTTGGATGTGCTGTTATAGGAAAATAATTCAATTCAGTCTGAAAACGGATCAACACCAGCCTCATGTTGATTATTTTCCTATAACAGTATGCAGCCAACGTGTTTTATTCCTTGCGTATGAAATATTTTCAATTTAGCATGTCTGCTTAAATCTCCTTATATTCAATGACTAATAAGAATCCTTTTCACCAGCAACCTGATTGGTCAGGAAATTAAAAAAAAAAGCACTCACCACTTTTCTGAAAAATTTAACCTTCGCAATGACCAAAAAACTTTTTAAAAAGCCTCTAAATTCTACCTGCCTTGCAGCCCTTTCCTGCAGGATTACAACTGAAATGTGATTTTAAAAAAAAGCCTAGTGTGAACGCACCCTATGAAAGGATCACAATGTATCTGGCACACGAGGGTTTTCCCCCCTCTTAAGTTCTTAAAGGTACAGTTAGTGATTTTGGTTGTATTTAGCTGAATAGTGGTATTCTGAACACCCTGTTTTCAGTATTCCGTCCAAAGCGACAACCCCGAGTTCCTTATCGTAGAAAGCCAGAATGTTGTGCAGACGTGGGCACTTTGACCAAACAGGCAAGTGAAGAAAGCAGACATGCAGAATTCTTGTCGTGTTTGGTGTTTTGTTTTTTTGTTTTTTTTCCTCCTGGTTAGAAAAATTCTGGGGTGCTCCAGAGACCAGAGTTGCTCCTCTGAGCAGACACATAAAAAAGTGTTCATATTTCAAAATCACAGGTCATACTGCAGTAGTTAATGGTGAAGCACCTGAACTGAAAGCTCAGTGTTACCCCTTTTCCACCGACAGGGGACGGGTTCTGTTCTGGTTCACGCACCACGTTTTGCCATTCAAAGCATTTCCGCGTCAAATAAATTGGTTTGAAAACTGGAATGCTGGTTCCCAGATGGAACTGAAAAATAGCTGGTTTTTCTAGCATGGGCGGTGGTGAAATCAGTGAGCGTGGCATTAGTTAGAAGAGGAAGCAGAGCTCAGCAATGGAGAACACAACGGAAAAGGATACATCTTGAGAAAAAATGGAGTGAAAACAAATATTTGTAATTATAGAAAAAAGCTCACAGGTAATCAATACGCTCTGCAGTCTTGCTAGTGTTGTTTACTCCCATTGTGAATTCTTCATGTGCAACTACATGACAAAAACAGTGCGACGTATGCACGCGCCGCCATGTTGTACGATGTTCAAATCCAGAATGCCATCTCGTGCGAACAATAACTGTGATGCATCTCCGACTTTCTTGAAATATTATGAGCCCTTTGCCAAGTCAAGATTCAGAGAAAAAGTTGAAATTTGTGGTTTTAACCCATGTACGTTAAGGCCGTCTGATTATACAGAGTATTTAGCCTCATTACCATATTATGAAGTCTCTCGTTTTACCAAAAAAAAAAAAAGTGTATAAGTAAACCAAAGTTACTGAGTTACTGAAACACCATCGTGAATATCTCACCTGGCAAAGCTGAACCACGTTGTTCTCCTTGTGTATCCAAACTCACTAAGGTTTGCGCTGCTTCTAATCTGGCTTTCTTCGCAGATCTTTCATTTATTTTCATTTGCTTCTTGATACTGCGAGATGAGTTTTCGTCTTGATCTCATCATGTCCTAATTTGAGTTTGGTGCCCAATCTGGATTTGTTTTATTGCGTACTGTAGGTTTGCCGGTGCTCCTGCAAGCTGAGAAGCAGAGTGTTCGCACTAAAGCTCAAAAGTTCAATTTAATCAGCAGAAAACAGCTTTAATTAGCAATGAACTCTTACCAGATATAACGTAGTCACCACACACACACACACACACACGGGTGGAATTAGCTTTTTCCTCAGTTCAGTACTTACGATGTATGTTTTTGAACCACAGTGCTCTCTGGACAGTTCATCTATTTTGTCGCCGTTTTTAATTATTTTGCGAATTCCGAACAACCGTTTCTCTTCGTCACAAGTAGCATTATTACGGCAATTATATCCTGCATTGTCTTTCTTCAAAGGCACACTGCCAAAAACTGAAACCTGAATTTGAGGAGAAAATTCCAGTCATCTTGCTGCATGGACAGATAATTTTACTTGACAAGACATCTTGAAATAAGTTGGTTACAATCTAGAACTAGTTTTAATAATCTCAGAGTTGGTGTCTTGTATTCTTCTAATAAGAAATGCTAGATCATTTCAACTATATTCAAGATATTCTAACTGGTTAAGATATCATTTTTGCAGTGTA
Organism: Neoarius graeffei; assembly: GCF_027579695.1. Classification (NCBI taxonomy): domain Eukaryota; kingdom Metazoa; phylum Chordata; class Actinopteri; order Siluriformes; family Ariidae; genus Neoarius; species Neoarius graeffei. The sequence continues at coordinate 35,501,303 of NC_083581.1, forward strand.
GAAGAATACAAGACACCAACTCAGATTATTAAAACTAGTTCTAGATGGTAACCAACTTATTCCAAGATGTCTTGTCAAGTAAAATTATCTGTCCATGCAGCAAGATAATTTCACTAGTGTTAAGGAATTTTCTCCTCAAATTCAGTTTTCAGATTTTTGCAGTGCAGTGAAATCAAAAGAAAATCACGAAGTGTTGCAGCAGCTCACGCTTGAAGCGCTGGTTCCTGGTTGTTGTTCATCATTGAAACATGGCAGACTTCCAGTTTGGGAAATGAGCATGACATCATGCACACACGAAGAATTGTGCAATGCCCTCCGTTCATGACTCATCCTTGATTACAACAAATCCGCTCAGAACTGGTGAAAACATGGCTTGGCACCAAGGTTCAAAGAATCCTGAATGGAACCGGTTCAAGAACCTGTTCCCTGTTGGTTGAAAGGGGGTACAAGTGTCAGCATTTAGAACTGAGGGTGACCTTTTGTACACTATTCCTTTCTGAATTGTCATAAGCTAAAGGAAGGGGATATCGTTCATGACTGAATTACTAGCGTCTACATTCATATGCTAACAAGACTGATTATGATATGATTAAGGTGGGGCTAGGAAGAGGAACACTTTATTAGTAGGACAGGATGGCTTTGGGATTTAGGGATACGTTTTGCTGGATTGTACAGGAGAATGAGCTAATCTAGCCCCACCGTGGTATTAGGCTCTGAGTTAGACTGAGTGTTCTAGTCTAGAGAAATCTAGGAAAAAATCTGGTTGAGTTGTGTCTAGTGTTTTGGTAGGAGCAGACAAAAAGAGCGGAGGACTCTGAAAGCTGATTGTTTAAGGAGACACACCGTCAGGTGCCGTTTTTAACCAAAATTATCTACCTCTCCCATCCGCACATGTATTCAGTACACGATTGTGTTTCATTCATTGTTTTTTGGTTTTTTTTTATTTAAAAGAACTCAAACACACACACACACTCACTAATCTCTTTCTTATTTATTCCTCTCCAACTTAAATGCTGGACTGTTTACCTCAAGCCTATAGTTAAGGAGGTGCTCCACCTCTTGCCAGTTGACTAAACCCTGTTTTCTTACATTCTGTGTGTAGCGTGGCAATGCAAGCAGTATTTCAGCTGGTCGCAGTGTGAATTCAGAGACCCATTTTGCTACTCGCACTCAGTATTAGCTTTTTCTGGTGACAACTGGTGAAGCATTGACAACCAAATCAACTATGCTAATTGTGCTAGCTAGACTATTTGCAAGTTTCTGCGATTGATGCGTGTCCTTTAATTGGATGATGATGTGTTATGCTTCATGTTTGTGGTGTTACTGCTTTGTGTTAAAGGGTGTAAGGTTCGGGTTTGCTCGAGTTGTTTTGCTACGCTGCTCCGTCTGTCCGTTTGTCTCTAATCACACATTCTGTTATATAACCCTACGTTCATACTAGCAAGTGGCAGGTGAGCGTTCGTTTTCTGTGATTTTAACAACATGATGTTTCAAGTGAGATTTCCTCAATTCTATGCAAATTAGGTAAAATGTAGTGAAGTCGCAAATCCAAATGACTGGCTTGAACGATTCCTGCAATGTATTAATTTCTTAACGGTTTCATCTTATCTGGTCATATGCTGTATGAACTCTCATTAAATGTGTATAGGGACATTATGAAGCAAAGGAAGGAAGACGTAGAGATCATTGGTGTCTCTGGTGAGTGTACATAGCTAGTACAGTCAGCTTGGGCTGCTAATCTACCAATGATGCAAGAACAAAATTTAGCATGTAATATGTTTGTTAAACAACCAGTTTTCACCCTGATAATTAGTGTGTTGTTTAATACATGTTTCATTTCTCAACGGCCCGCAGGACAGCCAGACTTGTCACCTGCTAGTGTGTACGTAGGGTAAGACAGATATCGCCTTGTGTTCAGTTATGCAGTTAAGAAGATAAACAAGGAAACATTTCAAGCCTCATGTCTACCAAACTCACTCTGATTGTATTTATCGTTGACTCACACCTTGGCGGATTCATTCAGTCGTCATGGCATTGCTGCTCTCATTTTGGGAGGCTTCCTGGCTGGTTCAATCCTCCTCTGCTACCTCCGTAAAATGATCGTTCTCTCTCTCACACACACACACACACACACACACACACACACACACACACACACACACACACATATGCACACACACCATGTATCAGCAGTCATGCTCATGTTTATGGCTCTCTCCTCTTATCCGTCTTTGGAATTGTGTTTTTATGATTATCTTTTGTTCAAATCAAATCGGCATCTGATCTGACTTTATTTTTTATTTATTTTTTTTCCACATCTACATGCTAGCTCAGTTACAGTACCTCTGTGTGCCTAAAACCCAAAGCCTTATTTGGGGAGAGTGTCAGGGTTAAAGTGAGGAGTTGTGACGCAAGAAGTAGTAGTAGTGCAGGTCAGGTCCAAATGGTTTTGCCAAACACATTTACATATAAACCTGCACTCCATAGCAAGACTGAACCACTGAATCTAGAGTTACGGAATTCCCAGCCCATTGTTCTAGTGAGAGAATGAACACTTTTGTGTGAGGGTTCTAGAACTGGGGACTACAAAATAGTGAGAGTTCTATAGTCCTGTAGGCCTGGTTGAGTCTAGATGATAGCCTAGGGATGCATCGATACCAATGGTATTGCATATTGGTCCGATATAGCGCGTTTACTCATACTTAGACTCATTCTCATAAAATTTGCTCTAATACTAATATCTGATACACTGCGAATGTAAGCCAAGTGTGCATTATCATGTTAATGAACAGATGACAGCAGGCAGTTTGTTCATTGCGAGCACCACGTTGTAGCAACCAATGCTGCACCAAACACTGGCAAGCTGAGAAAAAAAAAAGAAGTCTACAGGCAACGCTAGGCGAAAGAAAATCACAGCTCTTACCCAGTATGCTCTTACCTTCTTGACAATTAGCCACTAACTGTCTTTGACAACGAGGAATTTCAAGCAAAACCTTCTCTCCACTGCAACTGTCCTCAACCCAAGTTAACATGACAATGTCCCCTTGGTTTTCCAAGTGCACAAAGATACTCGTGTACACTTTCCATAGCCACTATTTAAACCAGGGAAACATAAACATAAATTGTTCCACGACGCCCCAGATTGAATCATACTAATCCGGTTACTTATTTCGCAATCAGTATCGAAGAGTAACGATAAAACCAGTGGTATCGATGCATCCACAGTATTGTTTGAAAGAAACTGCAATGGTCCAAAGCTAAACGTGGGAGGGAAAGCTCATGAAGGAAACCTGCAGATCCACGCACTCGTCTCAGACAGACACATGGAAAAACAAAGTCCTGGAGTCAGCTGCCTTACTTTTGGTCTTTAAATTTTAACCTTATTTTCTTCAAAGCTGTGTGCATTAAGTCTGTCTGATACATGACTGACATACATACATACATACATACATACATACATACATACATACATACATACATACATACACTGCATATTGTACAGCTGCATGTGCGTTCTCTCAGGTACAAAGCTGAGCATGGTGTTTTATTATCATTTTTAAGCAGAATAGTCAAAAATATCTTGGAAAAAAATGTTCAGTGTTTTCTTACAACGTCATATTCATGCTGCCAATAAGAAATACCATCCAGTGAAGGTCAGATATGCAATATGTAAGACTTACTGCGCATCATTATAATTGTGAATTTATGACTCAGGCTTAAAACGACAACATACAAAGACAGAAACAAACCATATATATATATACTTGTATCACTGTTATAGCATTTTCAGAATGTGCTCATATGTACAATGTGGATCATCAAACTTCAAATCAGTATGACTTTTGTGCTGAGCCTCACACGGTTCTGTCTGAGACTGATTCGCTGGACATACAGGTGGGCTGTGAATGGTCAGGTTTTCTCCGGACCTTTTTGCATCAGCATATTTACTGAACACACATACTTACAATAAAACGGTGCCTACTGCCACGCTGAAGCATCCAGATTTGTACTGAACTCTCAGCATTCAGGATTTAAGGAAACATTATTTAAGACTGTGGTCTTAAGACACCTTTCAGAAGAAATGGTATTAAACTGAATCTTTGTTTGTTACTGGAGTGGTACCCTGAAGGGTTCATCTTTTCTACCATGAGTATGCATCTTCTATATAAAGATACGTTTGCATGTGTACCTTTAAAGTATGACCCGATAAGCTAATTATTAGGTACAGGAATGTTACATCAATGTTATCATGTAATGGTAAAGATACACAAGATGTATACTTCCCAGTACTGCCCCAGTGATAAGCAAAGGTACGGTTTAGTACCCTTTTTTCTGATTGTGTACAACCAGCATATCAATGTGAACTGTTTCCTGGATTTCCTGATTACTCAGAGGAGGAGAGCCTGACCATTAAGTTCCACCTGGACCAGTTGTGGGTGATGTGGATTTTAGTGGACCATTCCTAGCTTTCCAAAATACAACTTTATGAACATTTTCGAATTATCTGGTTTCTCCAGGAATGGCTCTTAAAATGTCTGGTTAACAAATTATTGAATAATCAAGGTCATTGATGGTTAAAAAACAAGGATGTGAACCCTAATGAAGATGACTAAAGCGTAACTGGAAGAAGGTTCTCCACCCAAACCAGGTTGCCTGCTGTTAAAAACAAACAAACACTAGGTTGATACAGAAATCTAAATTATATAAGATTTCAGTGCAGTTGCTCCTGGATCTCACAAAGTTTCCAAATACTGAAGTTTTCATCAGCCCATAATTAGGCGATTTACAAATCATGAGAAGATCCTTAGCACAGCTGTTGCTATGGCAAGCCTACAGATATCTCAAGAATCCTCATACAAGTGATGAGGAACCCTCGAGAAAAATGGGTGTCCACTGGAGATTAAGAAACCACATTGCGCTTTGATAAATGTAGCTGAGCAGTCATGGTTGGGTTCGGACAAGTAACCAGAACCACCAGAAAGCCAATGGTGTGATTTCAAGAGAGGTGTGTAACCCACAACTGCATGGTTGTAACCCACAAATGCTTGGGTTTTGTAGAGCCTAACTTGCAAGTGATGTTGGATTAAAGCACTGACCAAATGAATCAAGGAAATGTGTTCTCAGAAAGTTCTACAACAAAACAGCAAGATGTCGATCCAAGATCTAGAACTCAAACACTTTTGATCTCAATCCCAGTCCTGCTCTATCTATAGGGTGTGTAGGTCATTTCAAAGATTTAATATTCAATACTGAAAGACATTAATGTCCCAAGATGCTTCAGAAACACAGTATATGGTTGATAAGGAGCGACAAAAAGCATCTGGTTTAATTTGAGTTTCCTCAAATTAAGAGTTCACATGTATTACCATCAGTGGCTTTGTTTTATTTGTGTGGTTTTCTTAAAACAACTTATCTATTCTAGATAAGATTCTTTTTAAATTGTTTGCATATATTTTTTAATTTATTTACTTATTCCTATGAATAGAGGAAGATCCTGAGCCACATTTTAGGATCTGTTTCTGAAGAAATCCAGATCGTTGCAAAGGGTTCACAACTCTTGTTTTTTCTTTTTTTTCCTAATGCCTGTACAAGCTAACTCATATACATGTAATCTCATCTCGTGTATTTCTCCAATCTCAAGCAAGCTACTCGACATTAAGCTAAAACACTCACATAGAGCTCATGTCAAATACCATGCAGACTCAAACTGTTAGGCGTAACATTGTAAAGATATTCATGCTCAAATCAACTAGAATTGCCATATTTCCATAGATTTTTGTCCTTGTCCATTTTGTGTTAATGACTCTCTTACCTTCCTGAAAGTTGCTCCATTACACCTTTATTTTGTGCTTTGTATGTAGTAAAATAAATGTTTTAAGAAAATAAACAGCTGTATATAGTGATGCTAAAGGTGTGGAGTTTATTGTGTGAAATAACTCATGTCCAGTGGAGGAAAATAAAAGTGACATTTTATAACTGAAGTGCACTAGAAATCCTGTATATAAGCTTCTATATTAAAAGGTGTATACACATTTTTAGCCTTATATTTTGCACTCACATAAATGTGTTTTATTCAGTAACTGCTTTATCCTCATCAGGGTGGCACTGAATCCAGAGTCAATCCAAGGAACACTGAGCATGAAGAATACACCCTGGATGCAATGCCACTCCATCACAGTGCATCATACAGGCACACATTTACACACACTCCCACTCACACAATTTACTGTCTCTAGTCCAACTTCCAAGATGTTTTTGCAGGGAAAATGGATAACCCGGAGGAAACCCAAACAAACACAGGGAAATCATGGAAAACAGTAACCTGAGCTCAAGGTTGAACCAGGAAGCAATGCTACCTTCCAAACCAGTGTTTCTCAACCACTGGGCCGCGGCCCATTAGTGGGCTGCAAAGTGTTTTTCACGTTGAAGCTAATTTTTACTCGTAGTAGGGTACAATTGCTGGGTTGCATCCGACATCACATCCACCTCAAGTTATGGTCACCTTACAGCTCACGATGCTTTGTGATGGATTATCAATGAAAATGAGGCATTTTGGTGTCAATATACACGTGAGCTAAAAGTTGTGGTCACACAGTAGGTGAACACTTGAGTTTGGCACACCTCGAGCGGCCGCGCTCACTCACAGAGCACATTGTGCACGGTCTTGGGACCTAGTCATTATGGGAAACACCTGATACTGATTAGAGCACAATCAACGTGTGCATATACAGTGGGTACGGAAAGTATTCAGACCCCTTTAAATTTTTTCACTCTTTGTTTCATTGCAGCCATTTGCTAAAATCAAAAAAGTTCATTTTATTTCTCATTAATGTACACTCAGCACCCCATCTTGACAGAAAAAAACAGAAATGTAGAAATTTTTGCAAATTTATTAAAAAAGAAACTGAAATATCACATGGTCATAAGTATTCAGACCCTTTGCTCAATATTGAGTAGAAGCACCCTTTTGAGCTAGTACAGCCATGAGTCTTCTTGGGAATGATGCAACAAGTTTTTCACACCTGGATTTGGGGATCCTCTGCCATTCTTCCTTGCAGATCCTCTCCAGTTCCATCAGGTTGGATGGTGAACGTTGGAGGACAGCCATTTTCAGGTCTCTCCAGAGATGCTCAATTGGGTTTAGGTCAGGGCTCTGGCTGGGCCAGTCAAGAATGGTCACAGAGTTGTTCCGAAGCCACTCCTTTGTTATTTTAGCTGTGTGCTTAGGGTCATTGTCTTGTTGGAAGGTGAACCTTCGGCCCAGTCTGAGCTCCTGAGCACTCTGGAAGAGGTTTTCTTCCAGGATATCTCTGTACTTGGCCACATTCATCTTTCCTTCAATTGCATCCAGTCGTCCTGTCCCTGCAGCTGAAAAACACCCCCATAGCATGATGCTGCCACCACCATGTTTCACTGTTGGGATTGTATTGGGCAGGTGATGAGCAGTGCCTGGTTTTCTCCACACATACCGCTTAGAATTAATGCCAAAAAGTTCAATCTTCGTCTCATCAGACCAGAGAATCTTATTTCTCATAGTCTGGGAGTCCTTCATGTGTTTTTTGGCAAACTCTATGTGGGCTTTCATATGTCTTGCACTGAGGAGAGGCTTCCGTCGGGCCACTCTGCCATAAAGCCCCGACTGGTGGAGGGCTGCAGTGATAGTTAACTTTGTGGAACTTTCTCCCATCTCCCTACTGCATCTCTGGAGCTCAGCCACAGTGACCTTTGGGTTCCTCTTTACCTCTCTCACCATAGCTCTTCTCCCATGATTGCTCAGTTTGGCTGGACGGCCAGGTCTAGGAAGAGTTCTGGTCGTCCCAAACTTCATCTGTTAGGGTTTTGCTGGGATTCGAACCTGGTTCGTTGGTGTGATAATCCAGCAAACCCCCACTAGGCCACCAGGGGGATGACTCAAATGCAGCGGCGTGAGGCGGAAGTAGAAAAAGAATCAAAAGGTTTATTTAAACTATATACACTATATACAGGGCAAAACAAAAGACAAAAAAAAACCAAAGAGTATAATCCAAAAGAAAAGCAAAGTGCAAAAATTCAAAAGCTAAGAAGATCAAAAAACACAGTACAAAGGAAACTGGAGATAAACATAACAGCACAAAGACTCCGTGACAAGAGGACTGAACTCAGGGGTATAAATAGACAAACTAATTAAGGACACAGGTGAAGATAATTAGGCAATTAACACAAACACAAGACACAGGAACAGTGGCGGCCTCTAGAGGCCAAAATAAACACGACATGAAAAGGAAATAACAGCGGCCTCTAGAGGCCAAAACAGTCCTAGTCCTAACAGGACCCCCCCCTCTAGGAGCGTCTCCTGACGTTCCCAGGGCGATCCGGATGGGCCGAATGGAAGTCCCGACATAGTTCTTTATCAAGGACATCCCGAGCAGGAACCCAGCAGCGCTCCTCAGGACCATAGCCCTCCCAGTCCACCAGATATTGCAACCCGCCGCGGACCCGGCGGGAGTCAAGCAGGCGATTCACAGTGAACACAGTCTGCCCCTGGAAGATGCGGGGGGGTGGGGGGTTCCTAGGGGCAGGGGCATACGTAGACGTCAGTACGGGCCGTAACAGGGAAACATGGAAAGTGGGGTTGATCCTCAGAGTCCGGGGCAACTGGAGCCGGTAGGAGACAGGGTTCACCCTGCGCACCACCTTGAAGGGGCCAATGTAGCGAGGAGCAAGCTTGCGGTTCTCCACCCGCAGTGGAAGGTCCTTAGTGGACAGCCAAACACGCTGCCCAGGGCGGAAAGCGTGTGCAGGTCTTCTATGGCGGTTGGCCTGAGTCTGGTTGGTTCTGGAGGTCTGTATGAGGGTCTTCCTGACCTTGCTCCAGGTCTTGCGACACCGTCTCACATATTGGTTGACCGAGGGCACCCCCGCGTCCTCCTCCTGGTCCGGGAACAGAGGTGGCTGGAACCCGAATTGGCACTGGAATGGCGACAGCTTGGTGGCCGATGACTGCAGGGTGTTGTGGGCGTACTCCGCCCATGGCAGCCAGGTGCTCCACGATGTCGGGTTATCCATAGCCAGGCCTCGCAGGGTGGTTTCCAGGTCCTGGTTGAGCCTCTCCGTCTGACCATTGGACTGTGGGTGAAACCCAGAGGAGAGGCTGGCAGTGGCTCCGATGACCTTGCAGAACCCGTGCCACACTCGGGAGGAGAACTGGGGCCCTCGGTCTGAGACGATGTCCTGTGGAAGACCAAAGACTCGGAAGACATGATTAAACAAAAGTTTCGCAGTTTCAAGAGCAGAGGGGAGTTTGCACAGTGGTATGAAGCGGCAGGCCTTGGAGAATCTGTCAACTAAGACCAAAATGACCGTGTTACCTTGTGACTCAGGGAGACCCGTGATAAAGTCGACTGCCACGTGGGACCAGGGACGCCGGGGAATGGTCAGAGGATGCAGGAGACCCTGGGGACGCTGTCGTGGGTTCTTGGTTCTGGTGCAAACCTCACAGGACAGGACAAATGACCTTACTTCCTTCTCCATGTTAGGCCACCAGAAGCGTCTTTTCAGGAAGTCCAGGGTCCTCCGAGCTCCCGGGTGGGCGGTGAGAGGGGAAGAGTGACCCCACTGGAGAACCTTGGCCCGGGCTTGATGTGGGACGTACAAGAGGCCTGGTGGCCCCGTCCCAGGACCGGGGTCCTGGCGTTGGGCTCGTCGGACAGCCTCCTCAATACCCCAGCGGACAGGGGCCACAATCCGGGACACAGGGATAATAGGCCCGACTTCATTCTCCCTGTTAGTGGCAGAGAACAGTCTGGACAGTGCGTCAGGTTTGGTGTTCTTGGAGCCGGGGCGGTATGAGAGGGTGAAGTCAAACCGACTGAAAAACAGGGCCCACCTAGCCTGTCGAGGGTTCAGTCTCTTGGCTTGCTGGAGGTACTCCAGGTTCTTGTGGTCAGTCCAAACCAGGAATGGATGTTGTGCTCCCTCCAGCCAGTGCCTCCACTCCTCAAGGGCCAGTTTGACCGCTAGCAGTTCTCGATCCCCCACATCGTACCGGGACTCAGCAGGACTCAGGCGGTGGGAGAAGTAAGCACAGGGGTGCAGCTTTCCTTCCGAACGTTGAGAGAGCACCGCGCCGACACCACTGTCCGAGGCGTCCACCTCCACGATGAATGGTTGGGAGGTGTCCGGGAGAACCAGAATGGGTGCCGTGCAGAAGCGGTCCTTGAGGTCTTTGAATGCCTTTTCTGCCTGAGGAGACCAGCCATAAGATCCACCTGTCCCTTTGGTGAGGTCTGACATGGGTGCTGCCACAGAACTGAAGTTCCTGATGAACTTGCGGTAGAAGTTAGCGAATCCTAAGAACCGCTGAACCTCCTTAACGGACTTGGGAGTAGGCCAATCCCGGACGGCCAGGGTCTTGGCAGGGTCCATTTGGAGTTGGCCTGTCCGTACAATAAATCCCAGAAAGGAGACCTCGGGAACATGAAATTCGCATTTCTGGGCCTTGGCGAACAGATTGTTCTGTAGCAGCCTCTGGAGAACCTGGCGGACATGGTGGCGGTGCTCCTGCACGGTCTTGGAAAAGATAAGGATGTCGTCGAGGTAGACAAAAACGTATAGGTTAATCATGTCCCTTAAGACGTCGTTGATTAGGGCCTGAAAAACAGCTGGTGCGTTGGTGAGTCCGAAGGGCATCACCTGGTATTCGTAGTGCCCAGACGGGGTGTTAAAGGCAGTCTTCCACTCGTCTCCCTGTCGGATACGGATGAGGTGGTATGCGTTCCGTAGGTCCAACTTGGTGAAGACGGTGGCGCCTTGGAGCAGGTCGAAAGCTGTGGACATCAGCGGAAGGGGATATCGGTTGCGCACAGTGATCTTATTCAGGCCCCTGTAATCAATACATGGTCGGAGCCCCCCATCCTTCTTGCCGACAAAGAAGAAGCCGGCTCCAGCAGGTGAAGTGGAGGGTCGAATAAACCCAGAGACCAGGGCATCTTTGAGGTATTCCTCCATGGCCTTGCGTTCTGGCTGAGAGAGTGAAAACAGTCTGCCACGAGGAGGGGTAGTCCCAGGGAGCAAGTCGATGGCACAGTCGTAGGCCCGGTGCGGAGGAAGAACGGCGGCCCTGCTCTTGCTGAATACCTCCTTGAGATCCCAGTACTCTGTGGGAACTTGAGATAACTTGGTGAGATCAGGGGGCTCGGCAGGAGACACAGGAGAGCTAGAGAGCAGACAAGAGGCATGGCATGCAGGGCCCCATTCCACAACCTGGCTTGTTACCCAGTCTATGCGAGGGTTGTGGCGAGTAAGCCAAGGAAGGCCTAGAATAACTGGGAACTCAGGTGAAGGAATCAGGTGCAGGGATATTTCTTCCTTGTGACCTTGAGACTGGAGGAAAACTGGAGAAGTAACTTGGGTGACTCTTCCATCACCTAACGCTTGGCCATCGAGGGCAGACACAGACAGTGGGACTTCAAGAGGTGCAGTCGGAATATTGATGCTTTGGGCGAAGTGAATATCCATAAAGTTCCCAGCCGCCCCTGAGTCTATCAAAGCTTGACAAGAGTGGACAGACTCACCCCAGGAGATGGAGACCGGGATGTAGATTCCTTGGCCAGGGAGTCCGGGAGAGAGGGTAGGCCCCGTCACAACCCTCCCTCGGCTGGACGGGGCGGTCCTTTTCCCAAGAGTTCGGGACATGATGCTCGGAAGTGACCAGGCTTGCCACAGTAGATGCAGCACTTGTCCCTCCTTCTGCGCTCCCTCTCAGATGCGGAGAGGCGAGTACGACCCACTTGCATGGGTTCTGGACAGTCACTGAAGGAGGTAGATGGTCTCCAGGTAGAGGTAGGGAGGCTGGGGGGGCTCAAGGCTTGGTGGCGTTCTCTCATCCTGTTGTCCAGACGAATAGCATGTGAGATGAGGGTTTCGAGGTCACTTGGGCATCCAATAGAGGCCAGACCGTCCTTGATGGGGTCAGACAGACCATGGTGGAAGGCTGACACCAGGGCAGTCTCGTTCCATCCACTTACTGCTGCGAGTGTTCGGAACGAGATGGCGTAATCTGCGACGCTTCCTCCTTGCCGGATGGACATGAGCTTTCGGGCTGCGTCGGTACTGATGTCTGCCTGATCGAAGACCCGAAGCATCTCTTCAGAAAACAGCTGGAAATCAAAGCACTCAGGTCCCTGTCTTTGCCAGATAGCAGTAGCCCAGGCTCGCGCCTTACCAGCTAATAAGGTGATCACAAAGGCAATCTTGCGGCGATCCGTAGTGTAGGTGGTAGGCTGAAGCTCAAAGGTGAGTTGACACTGGGTAAGGAACTCTCGGCACTCACTGTGCTTGCCGTCATACCTCTGTGGTGCAGGAAGGCTGGGTTCGCGAGGTGAAGAAGGCAGCATTGCAGGAGGCACTGGAGCAGGAGTGGGAGCTGGATCAGGAGCAGGAACTGGATCAGGAGCAGGAGATGCAGGCAGAGATGTCAGCTGTGCCAGGGTTTTCCCAATTTGCTGAAGCAGTTCCTCGTGGCGAGCGAGGGCCTCACGTTGGCTGGTGAGCGTACGTCCATGAGCGTCCATGGTCGCTCCGAAGCGTGTCAAAGCTGCCATAATTCCCTGAAGGTTGGCCGGGTAGACAGTTGAAGCAGCCTCTGCTGAGTCGGTCATGACGGAGTCTTTCTGTTAGGGTTTTGCTGGGATTCGAACCTGGTTCGTTGGTGTGATAATCCAGCAAACCCCCACTAGGCCACCAGGGGGATGACTCAAATGCAGCGGCGTGAGGCGGAAGTAGAAAAAGAATCAAAAGGTTTATTTAAACTATATACACTATATACAGGGCAAAACAAAAGACAAAAAAAAAACCAAAGAGTATAATCCAAAAGAAAAGCAAAGTGCAAAAATTCAAAAGCTAAGAAGATCAAAAAACACAGTACAAAGGAAACTGGAGATAAACATAACAGCACAAAGACTCCGTGACAAGAGGACTGAACTCAGGGGTATAAATAGACAAACTAATTAAGGACACAGGTGAAGATAATTAGGCAATTAACACAAACACAAGACACAGGAACAGTGGCGGCCTCTAGAGGCCAAAATAAACACGACATGAAAAGGAAATAACAGCGGCCTCTAGAGGCCAAAACAGTCCTAGTCCTAACATCATCCATTTAAGGATTATGGAGGCCACTGTGCTCTTAGGAACCTTGAGTGCTGCAGAAATTCTTTTGTAACCTTGGCCAGATCTGTGCCTTGCCACAATTCTGTCTCTGAGCTCCTTGGGCAGTTCCTTCGACCTCATGATTCTCATTTGCTCTGACATGCACTGTGAGCTGTAAGGTCTTATAGAGACAGGTGTGCGCCTTTCCTAATCAAGTCCAATCAGTTTAATTAAACACAGCTGGACTCCAATGAAGGACTAGAACCATCTCAAGGAGGATCAGAAGAAATGGACAGCATGTGAGTTAAATGAGTGTCACAGCAAAGGGTCTGAATACTTATGACCATGTGATATTTCAGTTTTTCTTTTTTAATAAATTTGCAAAAATTTCTACATTTTCTGTTTTTTTCTGTCAAGATGGGGTGCTGAGTGTACATTAATGAGAAATAAAATGAACTTTTTTGATTTTAGCAAATGGCTGCAATGAAACAAAGAGTGAAAAATTTAAAGGGGTCTGAATACTTTCCGTACCCAATGTATGGACACTGTTTTCACAGAGGCTTTGCGAAGTGTTATCATTATCATCCTCATCACCGTCCCATTTGTTTCTAGCTGTGTTTATAACGCTGTTTAAATGATTTATGATTCTGCTTTCTGTTTTGCTTTCATTTGTGTTTTGTTCTTGTAAATATCATGCCTGCACTTAGATCGGTCTACCGCCGTCTATCTTGTAGTGTCCTGATCCCCAGATCTTTAACACAGCCACATATAAAAAGTTATATGCCTCCATGCTCTTCCAGGTTTTCTCTGTGTGACCGTGTAGAATGATGTCTGCAGCACCAGGTAGTTTGAGATGTCAGGGAACTCAACGGATGGATAATTTTCCAACTCATAGGAAAAATCCTTCTTTACTAGTGTGTAAGGATCTATCCCATTGAGTGGTTTCTATATCCACTTCTTTTGAGTTTACTTCTTGGTTTTAATAGCTTGCTTGTTTGCTGTACACAAACATGGCAATAAGTTCTTGTGTTAATAGACCAGACTCCACTTTTGGATCATTAATCCCTTTTGACTGAGAATACCCTGCATGCATGGTTTTATGTTGGCTTCTGGCACATCCATACAGTTTTAAATACAATACCTACAATTAAAAACAAACAGTTTGTTATTATTGCATTTATTTAATTCCTGGGCTCCCATCTGTAACAGGGAGTGATGTTGCAGCCCATTAATACACTTTACAGTAGATTATTAGATTCTAATATAATAGATGAGCCAAAATAATTGGGGATCTTTTTTTAATGGGCCTCGACTCGTAACAAGTATGAATAGGTGGGCCTTAAAGTATAAAAGGTTGAGAACCCCTGTTCTAAACCACTGTACCATTGTGGATACCACTTCCTAAACATTACTAAAGTCATCTTCTATTAGCTTCAAAAACTTTACAGATTTGTAATCATGAAACAATGTTGGTGGTTTAGGCTTAGAATGTAGTTTGCTAGCTATGAATGAACCCTTTATTGTCACTGTTACCAGTGAAATTGACCATCAACCTGTCCTTACAGAGGGGGAACAGGACAGGAAGACAGGGATAAAAGAAAAAGAAACACAGTAGTAACATGAGGAAAGATAAGGAAAAAAAGAAACCCCCCTCCACCCCCACTATGCTCCTATCAGGAGTACAGTGTGGGAGCATTTAAAAACCTCTGCACGAGCACACAATAACACAAGTACACTTTAAAACATGGGACTTGAGGGGGGGAAAGGGGGGAAGGAGGGGGCAATCAGGGGTGGGGGGAAGGGGGGAGGAGGGGAGGGGAGGAGGTAGAGGTACAGTGGTGCTTGAAAGTTTGTGAACCCTTTAGAATTTTCTATATTTCTGCCTAAATATGACCGAGAACATCATCAGATTTTCACACAAGTCCTAAAAGTAGATAAAGAGAACCCAGTTAAACAAATGAGATAAAAATATTATCCTTGGTCATTTATTTATTGAGGAAAATGATCCAATATTACATATCTGTGAGTGGCAAAAGTATGTGAACCTCTAGGATTAGCAGTGAATTTGAAGGTGAAATTAGAGTCAGGTGTTTCCAGTCAATCAATGGGATGACAATCAGGTGTGAGTGGGCACCCTGTTTTATTTAAAGAACAGGGATCTATCAAAGTCTGATCTTCACAACACATGTTTGTGGAAGTGTATCATAGCACGAACAAAGGAGATTTCTGAGGACCTCAGAAAAAGCACTGTTGATGCTGATCAGGCTGGAAAAGGTTATAAAGCCATCTCTAAAGAGTTTGGACTCCACCAATCCACAGTCAGACAGATTGTGTACAAATGGAGGAAATTCAAGACCGTTGTTACCCTCCCCAGGAGTGGTCGACCAACAAAGATCACTCCAAGAGCAAGGCTTGGAATAGTCAGTGAGGTCACAAAGGACCCCAGGGTAACTTCTAAGCAACTGAAGGCCTCTCTCACATTGGCTAATGTTAATGTTCATGAGTCCACCATCAGGAGAACACTGAACAACAATGGTGTGCATGGCAGGGTTGCAAGGAGAAAGCCACTGCTCTCTAAAAAGAACATTGCTGCTCGTCTGCAGTTTGCTAAAGATCACGTGGACAAGCCAGAAGGCTATTGGAAAAATGTTTTGTGGACGGATGAGACCAAACTAGAAATTGTTGATTTAAATGAGAAGCGTTATGTTTGGAGAAAGGAAAGCACTGCATTCCAGCATAAGAACCTTATCCCATCTATGAAACATGGTGGTGGTAGTATCATGGTTTGGGCTTGTTTTGCTGCATCTAGGCCAGGACGGCTTGCCATCATTGATGGAACAATGAATTCTGAATTATACCAGTGAATTCTAAAGGAAAATGTCAGGACATCTGTCCATGAACTGAATCTCAAGAGAAAGTGGGTCATGCAGCAAGACAATGACCCTAAGCACACAAGTCATTCTACCAAAGAATGGTTAAAGAAGAATAAAGTTAATGTTTTGGAATGGCCAAGTCAAAGTCCTGACCTTAATCCAATGGAAATGTTGTGGAAGGACCTGAAGTGAGCAGTTCATGTGAGGAAACCCACCAACATCCCAGAGTTGAAGCTGTTCTGTACGGAGGAACGGGCTAAAATTCCTCCAAGCCGGTGTACGGGACTGATCAACAGTTACTGGAAATATTTAGTTATTGCTGCACAAGTGGGTCACACCAGATACTGAAAGCAAAGGTTCACATAATTTTGCCACTCACAGATATGTAATATTGGATCATTTTCTTCAATAAATAAATTACCAAGTATAATATTTTTGTCTCATTTGTTTAACTGGGTTCTCTTTATCTACTTTTAGGACTTGTGTGAAAATCTGATGATGTTTTAGGTCATATTTATGCAGACATATAGAAAATTCTAAAGGGTTCACAAACTTTCAAGCACCACTGTAACCCAGCGCAAGCAAGCAGCCGTCCGCTCCTGCAGCCATGCAAGCGGTGCTGGTCACGCACCCGCTTGTCACACTGGGGGTGAAAAACGGCGACTGCGGAAAATTGGGGAAGGAATGCGAAGAATGCGAGAGTGTCTCTCAGCAGTGACCTTCTGGGGGAAATGTTTCCCCAGCAACGGCCTTGATCGAGGCCGGTGCTGTTCAGGGAGCCGAATGTCGATAAGATAAAGATTGTTTGGTCTCTCGAACAGATGCAGTCTTTACACGTCCACACCACTCATCCATATCTGTCCATTTCATCCATATCTGTCCATTTCTGTCCATTTCTGTTCAATTCAATTCCATTTGGTCTCCAAAATACTTATTCCTTGCAAAGCCGAAAGCGTCTCCGAGATGACAACCATGTTGTGGTTCAAGTTCTCCCACAGTCTGAGTGCCGACAGCTTTGCCCACCGCTCAATCATATCGGGCAGCTTTGTGGGGCTTTGAACAGCTGTCACCGTTGTCTGATTTCAATGCCTAATCCAATCAGCAAAAGTCTGGTAATCATGGTTCCGAATAGGTAGGTATCTCCAATGTCCTCCACAGACGTTCCGGCAGGACAGGTGGGTTCCCCCGAACCCAGAAACTGTGTCAATTTCGTTAGGAGACCAGTTTATCAAATCCATGCTTTTTTAGTTTAGAAATTCAATGCGGAGAGAGTCTCTCAAAAAAAAAAAGTATAGACAGACAAGACGAAACAAAGAGCACAAGCAGGAAAAAAAAGGAGAGGAGAGCAGAGAAATGCAACCGCCTTCATGTGAGAGCACAGAGAAGAGCTAAGCATTGGGTTTGTAAATTATTACTAGTAAAAGTGTCACACATGCTGCTTGTTGTTCTGTTTTTTTTTTTTTTGGTGGTTGGCAAACAGCTTTATGGTGCATTACGGCCACCTTCTGAATAGGACTGGATCAGAAAACACATGCTTGTTAGCTGAGGGATTTCTTTTTTTTTTTTTTTTTTTTTTTAAGCTGCTGGAACCCTATTGCTTTTTTAAGGAGGAGGATTGTTGTTTCCTTTTTTCATAAAAGTATGTGAGCAGCAAATCTGTAAGTCATATAGGCACCAAACTTGGTATACAGATTCCTGAACTAGGCGAGATCTCCAAAAAGTGTAATTACCTCTGTATGACTCTAGGGGACGCTATAAGTGTATTTACCTTTTTACTCATATCTAGGGAACCATGTGGGTTAGAACAAAACTTCTTTTTCTTCTGATTCCTTGCCACCAATGCACCAACCCTGCAAATTTTCTCGCCATTAAAAAAAATGAAAGTGGAAGTAAAATGAACTCCTCAGAGGCCGTTCATCTACTTCTCACAAAATTTGGCAAACATCATCTACAGACAATGCTGACAAAAAGTTGTACAAAGAATTTTGATCTGAGTATCCGTTACAAAGTTATGTCAATAAATTTTTAAGATGTGCCTATAATGACTCTACAGCCAATAGCTTGTGATTTCATGACCAAAACTTACTGGAAGTTGTTATTCACAATCACTACCAAATTCTTTGGTTGCACCTCAAATTTTGTGAAGTTTTGTCCATAGGGGGCACAACAACAGATATGTCCATATCTGAAGAACTGCTTCAGCTGAAAATCTGAAATTTAAAGGACTTGTACTTGGCCCCATTTGCCTAAATGTCCTAAAGTGCTGGCTCACCAAAACGACCACCAAACGGCCAATCAATATTCAGCAGCCAATATTTGCTATGTTTAATGCTCACTTTTCATGAAACTTTAAAGCCTCATGCTTATTGGCAGACAGAAGCTACATACTAAATAAACAAGTCGACCAGAAGGGGGCGCTGTAAGAAACCCCTTTTATATTTTGCCTCATATCTCAGCAAACACATTACACCAAAACTTTTTTCTTTCTTCTGATTCTGTATAATTTCCCAAATCAAATGGGCCTATAACAGTCAATTTCCACCCCCAACTTTTCCAACCATTTCAATTTCATGAAAAGGGTGGAAAAACAAACTCATCTGAGGTACTTCATCCATTGTTGCAAAATTTGGTCTGCTTCATCTACAGACCCTTCTGATAAAGTTGTACAATGAATTTTGATTTGTCCAAGAGTTTCAAAGTTATGAACCAATTAAGTTTTAATGCGTGGCCCCATGGACTCCATGGCCAATATCTTGTGATGTAAAGTTTCACA
Source organism: Neoarius graeffei (assembly GCF_027579695.1). Lineage (NCBI taxonomy): Eukaryota > Metazoa > Chordata > Actinopteri > Siluriformes > Ariidae > Neoarius > Neoarius graeffei. The sequence goes on from NC_083581.1 coordinate 35,520,077, forward strand.
CTTGGTTAAATTTGACTCCCTGCATCAAGACCAAAGTGTTTGGAGGCACTCCAAATTTCATCAAATTACATCCATAGGGGGCGCTGCAACTGACATATTTCAATTTCTCAGGAAACAAATTGGTGGTGTTCTTGTTGCCCATGTTTGCAAACATGTCCTATGGTACAGATTGGTTCTCTCAACAAAAATGGTTGGGAACAGACATCATACATACATACATACATATACATACACACAGGGCTCGAAATTCGTATATTTTTTCACCAGCTAGCCAGACTAGTTACCTTCCAAAGTAACTAGCCAAACAAAAAAATCAACTCGCCAAAATTTGTTCATGTATGAATTTTACTTCTGTCAAAAATAACACAAAAGAGAGTAGTTACCATTGTTCATGACTAATGTGCATTTATTTCAAGACCCGAGTATTTTGATACTGTTGTTAAATACATAAATGAAAACAACACAGAGCACCATGATATAATATCAACAAATAATAATATATTGGACTTTTTTCCCCATCAGCGGGGGGTCTGCAGATTGGGATGTCTGTCACGAACAGGCACACACGCAGGCTCTCTCGTGCATTCTGTCATATGCGTGATGCAGACATTAATGTTTTGTGTGGACGCTCTTGCTCTAGATTCCGGGAGATATTCTCCAATTTGCGGGCATCAGTGAGCCACTATCAATATGCAGGAGACTCCTGGAACTTCCGGGAGACTTCCAGGAGTCTGTTACAGTGAGAGTAAAAAGTATTTTATCCCTTGCTGATTTTGTTGGTTTGCCCACTAATAAAGACATGATCATTCTATACTTTTAATGGTAAATGTATTCTAACATTGAGACACAGAATATCAAAAAGAAAATCCAGAAAATAACTTTAAAGAATATATATTGATTTGTATTTCATTGAGGGAAATAAGTATTTGATCCCCTAGTATGCATTAGGAGTTCTGGCTTTCACAGACCAGTTAGACACTCCCAATCAACTTGTTACCTGAATTGAAGACACCTGTTGTAACTAATCACCTGTATGAAAGACACCTGTTCACAGAATCAGACAATCAGACAGATTCCAAACTCTCCAACATGGGTAAGACCAAAGAACTCTCTCAGGACCTCAGAGACAGGATTGTTGACCTGCACAAATCTGGAATGGGCTACAAAAACAAGATGCTGGGTATTAAAGTAACAACCATTGGTGCAATTGTGAGAAAATTTAAGAAGTATAACATGACCATCAGTAGACCTCGGTCTGGTGCTCCACAGAAGATTTCACCTCGTGGGGTGGTAATGATCATGAGAACTGTGAGAAATCGGCCTGCAACCACACAGCAGGAGTTAGTGAATGACCTCAAGGCAGCTGGGACCACAGTCACCAGGAAAACAATTGGCAACACTTTGCACCGCAATGGATTAAAATCCTGCAGTGCCCGAAAGGTACCTCTGCTTAAGAAGGCACATGTGGAGGCCCGCCTAAAGTATGCCAATGATCACCTCAAAGATGTACAAAGTGATTGGAAGAAGGTTCTGTGGTCAGACGAGACCAAAATTGAACTATTTGGCCTAAACTCTACTCGTCATGTGTGGAGGAAGAAAAATGCTGCCTATGACCCCAGGAACACTGTGCCCACTGTCAAGCATGGAGGTGGAAGCATTATGTTTTGGGGGTGTTTCTCTGCCAAGGGCACAGGGCTACTTCACCGCATCAGTGGGAAGATGGATGGAGCCATGTACCGTGTAGTCCTGAGGGACAACCTCCTCCCCTCTGCCAGGAAGTTGAAAATGGGCCGTGGTTGGGTCTTCCAACATAACAACGACCCGAAGCATACAGCAAAGGCAACAAAGGAGTGGCTCAAGAAGAATCACATTAAGGTCATGGAGTGGCCCAGCCAGTCTCTGGACCTCAATCCAATCAAAAATCTATGGAGGGAGCTGAAGGTCCAAGTTGCCAAGTGACAGCCCACCAACCTTAATGATTTAGAGAGGATCTGCAAAGAAGAGTGGGCCAAAATTCCCCCTGATATGTGTGCTAACCTTGTGGTTAACTACAACAAACGTCTGTCTGCTGTGCTTGCAAACAAAGGCTTTGCCACCAAGTATTAAGTGCTTTTGGCTAGAGGGATCAAATACTTATTTCCCTCAATGAAATACAAATCAATTAAAATATATTCTTTAGTTATTTTCTGGATTTTCATTTTGATATTCTGTCTCTCCATGTTAGAATACATCTACCAGTAAAAGTATAGAGTGATCATGTCTTTATTAGTGGGCAAACCAACAAAATCAGCAAGGGATCAACTACTTTTTACTCTCACTGTATAGGCATGCGCAGTAGTGAAAAAAACGACAGCCTGACCATCCTGCCGATAAACACATCGATTAACACAGACACGGCACTCGCTTAATATGTGGCAGCTTTAGTTGATGGTGTGTCTGAATCTTCGCTTCATATATATTTTTTATTTTCAACTAGCCAGCTGGGCTGGTTAGTGACAGGAATTACTCGCCAAATGACAAATTAAGTCACCTCGGGCGACCGGACCACCACGAATTTCGAGCCCTGATAGTGGTGTAGTGGTTAGCGCTGTCGCCTCACAGCAAGAAGGTCTGGGTTCGAGCCCCATGGCTGGCGAGGGTCTTTCTGTGCGGAGTTTGCATGTTGTCCCCGTGGGTTTCCTCCGGGTGCTCCGGTTTCCCCCACAGTCCAAAGACATGCAGGTTAGGTGACTCTAAACTCACACCGTAGGTGTGAGTGTGAATGGTTGTCTGTGTCTATGTGTCAGCCCTGTGATGACCTGGCGACTTGTCCAGGGTGTACCCCGCCTTTCGCCCGTAGTCAGCTGGGATAGGCTCCAGTTTGCCTGCGACCCTGTAGAACAGGATAAAGTGGCTAGAGATAATGAGATGAGATGATATATACACAACCCCGATTCCAAAAAAGTTGGGACAAAATACAAATTGTAAATAAAAACGGAATGCAATGATGTGGAAGTTTCAAAATTCCATATTTTATGGAATACAATATAGATGACATATCAAATGACTGAGAAAATGTATCATTTAAAGAGAAAAATTAGGTGATTTTAAATTTCATGACAACAACACATCTCAAAAAAGTTGGGACAAGGCCATGTTTACCACTGTGAGACATCCCCTTTTCTCTTTACAACAGTCTGTAAACATCTGGGGACTGAGGAGACAAGTTGCTCAAGTTTAGGGATAGGAATGTTAACCCATTCTTGTCTAATGTAGGATTCTAGTTGCTCAACGGTCTTAGATCTTTTTTGTCGTATCTTCCTTTTTATGATGCGCCAAGTGTTTTCTATGGGTGAAAGATCTGGACTGCAGGCTGGCCAGTTCAGTACCCGGACCCTTCTTCTACGCAGCCATGATGCTGTAATTGATGCAGTATGTGGTTTGGTATTGTCATGTTGGAAAATGCAAGGTCTTCCCTGAAAGAGGTGTCGTCTGGATGGGAGCATATGTTGCTCTAGAACCTGGATATACCTTTCAGCATTGATGGTGTCTTTCCAAATGTGTAAGCTGCCCATGCCACACACACTAATGCAACCCCGTACCATCAGAGATGCAGGCTTCTGAACTGAGCACTGATAACAACTTGGGTCGTCCTTCTCCTCTTTAGTCCGAATGACACGGCGTCCCTGATTTCCATAAAGAACTTCAAATTTTGATTCGTCTGACCACAGAACAGTTTTCCACTTTGCCACAGTCCATTTTAAATGAGCCTTGGCCAAGAGAAGACGTCTGCGCTTCTGGATCGTGTTTAGATACGCCTTCTTCTTTGAACTATAGAGTTTTAGCTGGCAATGGCGGATGGCAGGGTGAATTGTGTTCACAGATAATGTTCTCTGGAAATATTCCTGGGCCCATTTTGTGATTTCCAATACAGAAGCATGCCTGTATGTGATGCAGTGCCGTCTAAGGGCCCAAAGATCACGGGCACCCAGTATGGTTTTCCGGCCTTGACCCTTACGCACAGAGATTCTTCCAGATTCTCTGAATCTTTTGATGATATTATGCACTGTAGATGATGATATGTTCAAACTCTTTGCAATTTTACACTGCCGAACTCCTTTCTGATATTGCTCCACTGTTTGTCGGTGCAGAATTAGGGGGATTGGTGATCCTCTTCCCATCTTTACTTCTGAGAGCCGCTGCCACTCCAAGATGCTCTTTTTATACCCAGTCATGTTAATGACCTATTGCCAATTGACCTAATGAGTTGCAATTTGGTCCTCCAGCTGTTCCTTTTTTGTACCTTTAACTTTTCCAGCCTCTTATTGCCCCTGTCCCAACTTTTTTGAGATGTGTTGCTGTCATGAAATTTCAAATGAACCAATATTTGGCATGAAATTTCAAAATGTCTCACTTTCAACATTTGATATGTTGTCTATGTTCTATTGTGAATACAATATCAGTTTTTGAGATTTGTAAATTATTGCATTCCGTTTTTATTTACAATTTGTACTTTGTACCAACTTTTTTGGAATCGGGGTTGTGTGTAATGTAATATTATTTATATATATATATATATATATATATACACACACACACACCGGTGTGTGTGTGTGTGTGTGTGTATATATATATATATATATATATATATATATATATATATATATATATATATATATATATATATATATGTATATATATATATATCTTCAACCATTTGAAATTTGGCCTATATTATCTACAGACCATATTGATAAAAGGTTATAAAAAGAACTTTGATTCATGAAACAGATTCAAAGTTATAAGCCAATGAAATTTTAAGATATGTCCCCTATGACTCTATGACCAATATCTTGTGATGTAAAAATTTCATGAAACTTAATAAACTTCATCATCATCATTATTATCATCACATTCTTTGGAAGCACATCAAATATTGTAACATATTGTTTGTAGGGGATGCTATAATTGAAACATTGCAATATCTTAAGAACCGCTTAAGATAGAAATTTAAAGTTGTGTGTGGTTGTAATTGGTCACTTATGCTGTCAAATGTTAAACTGCTTCTAATCCCACCATTGTTTTTGACTTTTTTGACTTCTGCAATGATGCTTGGACCACAGCGATCACCACTTGTGGCTATATATATATATATATATATATATATATATATATAAAATCTCATCTCATTATCTCTAGCCACTTTGTCCTTCTACAGGGTCACAGGCAAGCTGGAGCCTATCCCATCTGACTACGGGCGAAAGGCAGGGTACACCCTGGACAAGTCGCCAGGTCATCACAGGGCTGACACATAGACACAGACAACCATTCACACTCACGGTCAATTTAGAGTCACCAGTTAACCTAACCTGCATGTCTTTGGACTGTGGGGGAAACCGGAACACCCGGAGGAAACCCACGCGGACACAGGGAGAACATGCAAACTCCGCACAGAAAGGCCCTCGCCGGCCACGGGGCTCGAACCCAGACCTTCTTGCTGTGAGGTGACAGCGCTAACCACTACACCACTGTGTGTACACACACACACACACACATACACAGGTCCATATATATTTGGACACTGACACAAATTTTGTTTTTTTACCTGTTTACTGAAACATATTCAAGTTATAGTTATATAATGGACATAAAGTCCAGACTTTCAGCTTTCATTTGAGGGTATCCACATTAAAATTGGATGAATGGTTTAGGAGTTTCAGCTCCTTAACATGTGCCACCCTGTTTTTAAAGGGACCAAAAGTAATTGGACAATTGACTCAAAGGCTATTTCATGGGCAGGTGTGGGAAATTCCTTCGTTATGTCATTCTCAATTAAGCAGATAAAGGCCTGGAGTTGATTTGAGGTGTGGTGCTTGCATTTGGAAGATTTTGCTGTGAAGAAAACATGCGGTCAAAGGAGCTCTCCATGCAGGTGAAACAAGCCATCCTTAAAGGGCTGATGACATGAACCATGAACATGACTCTATGCAGTTTCTTAAATAAACTATACAACATGGCAAACATGTTAGATTTCTGTTATAATTACATGAAAAGAAGCTGTTGTTACGCGAATATCCAACTTTTAATTGCACAGCGCAAGAAAACTGGGTCCGTGGCTCGTGGCCACGTTGTGACATCAGCGGAAGAACACGCTGCGGTTCACTGGCCGTCTACTCAGTGGAAATGGCGCATGAAAACGCCGGTGAACTCTCTAGCTCTTCCTCTTCTGGGAGTCTAGAATTGTGTTGTGAGTGGGATAGATCGGAAGAATCAAGTGATAACGAACACGGGTGCATCCAACCGTACAGGTTTGAACCTGTTACTGTGCAATCTGAGAGTGACTCCGACCCCGAGATGGACAGCGGACAGGCAGACAGCCCAGCATTGAACACCACAAGGTTGGATAACATGGATTGGTAGGTCAACCCGTATTTGTTCAAAATGTTATGGAATCAATATTTTAATATTGTGTATTGTTGTCTTGCATGTGTAAACACTGCTTATATCATAAGCAGTCTAGAAAGCCGTATGCTACACTGAATACATCGTTCCTAATAGAGCATGCAAACGGCTAACATAATAAGCTTACGACTATGCCTGATCCGTGATACATTTAGGATAATATTGGCAGGCACGTCTTCTAGTTTATGGCTTCTTAGTTTTATCCTTGAATGAAGCAAAATATTTGATAACCTACATCAGCGTAAGCAAATGACAATCTGTAGCCTACTTGTCTGGCTAAGTTAGCTTTCCCTCAGTGTTTGCTTTGAGAAACAAGCTTTCACAAGCAAATACATGACTGATATCACACCGACTTTATGATTACATTTATGATTATCATGAATGTGTACTCTATGATGTGTACTCTGTGAGCGCTCTGGAGCGAGTCACTTCTAAGATGACCGCGCAGACCGCAGTGTTACTATTTTTAGCATCATGTCGGAGCACTCTATAGCTCTACATACCTTTATCTTATGTCGTTTCTCAACACATGTTCTGACAGGAGGACTGTCTTTGGAGGAGTCGCCTTGTCCCAGGCGACTGCTGGATCCGGCATACTGTAGCTACTAGTAGACCCCCTCCGGAATACTGTAGGCACTGCTGATGGTAGCAGCACACGTTTGTGCTGAACTGAACACCCAAGAGATTCCTTTAAGCTGGGAAGGGTGTCAAAACAATCCAAATCGAAGTGTTCAGAGCACAGGACGGATGTTGGTGAGGGCTCCCACTTGTCTCGAGTGCGCCTGACTTGCTTCACCCACTTCGCATGCAGCTCGGGATCTCTGGGAAACTTGAATAAACTTACCCCATCCTTGTGGGTTTTGGAGCGAAAGCCGGCAACACAACGCGAAGGCATAATAACTATATATATATATATATATATATATATATATATATATATATATATATATATTATAATAATGTATAATAATAATACTAATAATGATAAACTGAACACCTGTCACATCAACAACAAACTGGTAAGTGAGGAGGAAGATTATTTCGCTGACGTCATATAGCCCCTCCTTCTCTTTCATCTCCTGGGTGCTGCAGCCCCGTCAAATTTGCCCAAATAGCCGTGTTTTTTATCATAACTTGTAAAATAGGCGCCTTCATGAATTAATATATGGATCATCGGGAATTACTTTTTATGTTATAAAACATTGCTAAAGATGTCAAAAACGTGTCATCAGCCCTTTAAGCTGCGAAAACAGAAAAAAACCCATCCGAGAAATTGCTACAATATTAGGAGTGGCAAAATCTACAGTTTGGTACATCCTGAGAAAGAAAGCAAGCACTGGTGAACTCATCAATGCAAAAAGACCTGGACGCCCACAGAAAACAACAGTGGTGGATGATCACAGAATAATTTCCATGGTGAAGAGAAACCCCTTCACAACAACCAACCAAGTGAACAACACTCTCCAGGAGGTAGGCGTATCAATATCCAAATCTACCATAAAGAGAAGACTGCATGAAGTAAATACAGAGGGTTCACTGCACGGTGCAAGCCACTCATAAGCCTCAAGAATAAAAAGGCTAGATTGGACTTTGCTAAAAAACATCTAAAAAAGCCAGCACAGTTCTGGAAGAACATTCTTTGGACAGATGAAACCAAGATCAACCTCTACCAGAATGATGGAAAGAAAAAAGTATGGCGAAGGTGTGGTACAGCTCATGATCCAAAACATACCACATCATCTGTAAAACACAGCAGAGGCAGTGTGATGGCTTGGGCATGCATGGCTGCCAGTGGCACTGGGTCACTAGTGTTTATTAATGATGTGACACAGGACAGAAGCAGCCAGATGAATTCTGAGGTATTCGGAGACATACTGTGTGCTCAAATCCAGCCAAATGCAGCCAAACTGATTGGTCGGCGTTTCATAATACAGATGGACAATGACCCAAAACATACACCCAAAGCAACCCAGGAGTTTATTAAAGCAAAGAAGTGGAATATTCTTGAATGGCCAAGTCAGTCACCTGATCTCAACCCAATTGAGCATGCATGTCACTTGTTAAAGACTAAACTTCAGACAGAAAGGCCCACAAACAAACAGCAACTGAAAACCGCTGCAGTAAAGGCCTGGCAGAGCATTAAAAAGGAGGAAACACAGCGTCTGGTGATGTCCATGAGTTCAAGACTTCAGGCAGTCATTGCCAACAAAGGGTTTTCAACCAAGCATTAGAAATGAACATTTTATTTACAATTATTTAATTTGTCCAATTACTTTTGAGCCCCTGAAATGAAGGGATTGTGTTTAAAAATGCTTTAGTTCCTCACATTTTTATGCAATCATTTTGTTCAACCCACTGAATTAAAGCTGAAAGTCTGAACTTCAACTGCATCTGAATTGTTTTGTTCAAAATTCATTGTGGTAATGTACAGAACCAAAAATAAAAAAAAATGTTGTCTCTGTCCAAATATGGACCTAACTGTATGTGTGTGTGTATGTTTTATATATATATATATATCTCATCTCATCTCATTATCTGTAGCCGCTTTATCCTGTTCTACAGGGTCGCAGGCAAGCTGGAGCCTATCCCAGCTGACTACGGGCGAAAGGCGGGGTACACCCTGGACAAGTCACCAGGTCATCGCAGGGCTGACACATAGACACAGACAACCATTCACACTCACATTCACACCTACGGTCAATTTAGAGTCACCAGTTAACCTAACCTGCATGTCTTTGGACTGTGGGGGAAACCGGAGCACCCGGAGGAAACCCACGCGGACACGGGGAGAACATGCAAACTCCACACAGAAAGGCCCTCGCCGGCCACGGGGCTCGAACCCAGGACCTTCTTGCTGTGAGGCGACAGCGCTAACCACTACACCACCGTGCCGCCATATATATATATATATATATATATATATATATATATATATATATAAAACAGAAAAATAAAAACAGAACATAGACAAGGGGCACAATAGGAAAAAGGGGAAAGTAAGGGGGGGATGGACAAAGGAGCATTACAGTCACAACCTAACAATTTATATGAAAAAAGTCACACAGATGCACTAATTTAACAGCCTTAGTATTTTTTTTTTAAACTTAATACTTTTTAAATATTTTGAAAGGGCATTTTTGAAAACCAGAAAGAGGGATCTATGGTTACAAAATTTACATTTATGAATAAAAGGTTGGCAAATATTTTTAAAAAATTAAATAATTGTAAAAATTAAATAATCATCTTCCGCCTTTATTGTAATCAAAAATCCCCAAAAGAATGTCTTCAAAGGAGAAATAAAACTCTTTTGCATCAAGACAAGAACACCAGAGCAGAATTTTCAGTATAGATTCATGTACTTTTAATCAAAACAAGTTGGCATGGGCAAACATGGCAGACTCTGCTCTCCCTCCAGCTAAAAGCCTGCAAAAAAGAAAAGGAAAGCCTGCCTAGTGAATGCAACTGCAAGACAGAGCAAGGTTAGATGGCGTCATTGGACAGTGCCTTGCAAAAGTATTCATCCCCCTCGGTGTTTGTCCTGTTTTGTTGCATTACAAGCTGGAATTTAAATGGATTTTTTTTTTTTGGGGGGGGGGTTAGCACCATTTGATTTACACAACATGCCTACCACTTTAAAGGTGCACATTGTTGTTGTTGTTTTCTTTTTTATTGTGACACAAACAATAATTAAGATGAAAAAACAGAAATCTGGAGTGTGCATAAGTATTCACTCCCTTTTTTATGAAACCCCTAAATAAGAGCCGGTCCAAACAATTCACTTCATAAGTCACATAATTAGTTGATTAAGATCCACCTGTGTGCAATCAAAGTGGCACATGATCTGTCACATGATGTCTGTATACAGTAAATCCAGCTGTTCTGGAAAGACCCTGACTCTGCAACACTACTAAGCAAGCAACATGAAAACCAAGGAGCCTCCAAACAGGTCAGAGACAAAGTTGTGGAGAAGTATAGATCAGGGTTGGGTTATAAAATAAATATCCCAAACTTTGAATATCCCATGGAGCACCATTAAATCCATTATAGCAAAATGGAAAGAATATGGCACCATTACAAACCTGACAAGAGAAGGCCACCCACCAAAACTCACAGACCGGGCAAGGAGGGCATTAATCAGAGACGCAACAAAGACACCAATAATAATGCTGAGGGAGCTGCAAAGATCCACAGCAGCAGCCAGTTTCACTAAAGTAGTTTAGACTGGTCTATGGGTTAAGATTGGTCTTAAGTTTCTTTATAGACCAGTCTAATGCAAGTAAGACAGTTTCACAAAAGTTAAGACTAATTTTTTAAGTCTAATTTTAGGCTTAAAAAGTAAGACACCCTCCCCCCAGTCTAATATGGGTCTAAGGGCTATATCACTATGGTAATAACTGAAATAGCAAGAAAAATAGAAACAAGGGAAAGATGGCGCAAAATGTGTGGTTTGCTGAATTGATGGAGAGAGGTTTTAGACGGGAAAGAGTTTTCAGGGACCGAAGTAACCCACTGGAGATTTACAACAGTGATGAAGTAATTTCTCGGTTTAGATTGTCAAAAGAAGCCATCCTTAGGCTGACAGACGAATTGTCAGAAGAACTAGGGCCTACAACATCAAGAAGCCACAGCATTCCAGCTCTGTTGCAGGTTTGCACCGCATTGAGATTTTATGCTACAGGAAGTTTTTAAAATACTGTAGGTGACACAGCAGGCCTTAGTAAAGCCTCTGTCTCTCGAGTGGTGTACAGAGTGTCAAGGGCACTCTCAGAAAGGCTTCCCCAATTCCCTACAGAACCGGCAGAGTTGAACCGTCTCAAAAGGGTTTTTTTCAACATCTCAAGGTTCCCCAATGTTGTGGGAGCCATCGATGGGACACATGTAAGAGTGCAGGCGCCATCTGCCAATGAACATCTTTTTGTCAACAGAAAAGGCTACCATAGTCTGAACATTCAAGCTGTGTGTGACCACAATTTAAAGTTTTTAAATTGTGTGGCCCGCTGGCCAGGATCAGTTCATGATTCAAGAATTCTTCAAAATTCCCAACTGTGCGAGGCATTCGAGGAGGGCATCATCGATGGCATTTTGTTGGGTGATTCTGGGTACCCTCTGAAGCCATGGCTCCTAACGCCCTTCTTGAACCCCACCACCCCTGCACAGAGGAAATACAATGCAGCACACTGCTCAACCAGGAACACAATTGAGAGGGCCTTTGGAGTCCTGAAACGGAGGTTTCACTGTCTGCATGGAGAACTCAGAATGATTCCTGAGAGAGTGTGCAACATTGTGTGTGCAACTGTTGTTTTGCACAACATGGCAAGGTGAGCCTGCCTGACCACATATGTAAAGACCTTCATGATATGGTTTAAGGACATATGTCATTTACTGATTTATAGTAAACATGATACTTATAAGCCTATCTTTCCTTTTCAAATTGTAATTCATAAGGGATCTTCAGCTACCTGACCCTGAAGAAGAGGAGGGAGTTGTCCATCACAGTGTAGAGGACAGAGAGGATGAAAAGGACCAGCAAGGAGCTGGTCGATTTGTGCGCCAAATGTATGTGGAGAGAATCTTCAATGCACAAGACTGACCAATCTCCAACAGAAACTAAAGACCACTTGCATTGTGTGTTAGCGAAATAGTGTGTGAATCAGTGTGTGTGTGTGTGTGTGTGTGTGTGTGTTATTATTATAGTGTTGTTCTTGTTATTGTGTTCTTGTTATTATTACTATTGTTATTATTATTACTATTGTTACTATTATTACTGGATATACTTTCTTAAATGAATAAAATTTAATAAAAAAAAAAAAAGTCAAGCCATAAGTGCCATCAATGTCAATAACTACAAGAAAGCTTGAAATGTTAAGGCAGTGAAGTACATTGCAAGTATGTAATACACAAATTTAGGCTATTATAATCTAACTATAAAGTATTCAATAAAGAACAAACAGTGTAATGCCAGCTTATTCATTTTATTACTTATAAATAATATAAATATATATAAATAATATAAATATATCAATTCATTTAGGCATATAATTACACTCATCACTTATCTCTCTCTCTCTCTCTCATACACACACACACACACACACATTACTACATCACTCCTCCATCTGCGCAAGTCTCTTCAATTTAAGTTGCAGTCTTTCCTTTTGGAGCTGCAAGACCTCAATCTCCAGAAGGAGTTTTTTCTCCTCCAGATGAAGGTTGTTGTATTGCTTGTCAAGCACCATGGCCATGGTGGTGGTTCTGGTGGTGGCAGATGTCTGGGAGTCCTCCACAACCGGTTCAGGGATCAAGGAAACTTAAAAAAAAAAATCAAACCAAGGTTTTCATTATTAGAAACTGTAGTCACACCACAACATAATATTTAGATCAGCTTGTTCCAAACATCTTTCTTTACGTGTACTACCTACTGTAGCAGAATTTAAATCTATGTTGGTCAAACCAACGACTGTATAGTCTATGGGTCAAACCTATGTTCCATCATTTAGTAACAGACCTTGGTATCAACCAAGTGGAATAGCTAATTCGCCATCACAAGGTAACTGTAGCTTAGCTCAGTGCTGTGGGAACATAATCTCTCCTACTGTTTAAGCGGAGGCCATCTGATCTGCTTTAATATCAACAGATCTTCATTTAAGGTACGTGAATCTTTTCATCATGGCACACCTTCAGCCTGTTCAGTGTGCTGAGTGCAGGATGTTTAGTCATTCTTCCTCCGTCGCTAGCGATAGCTCTATTAGCTTTACTTGTGATAAATGCAGATTAGTTAGCTCTCTGACGGAGAAGATTTCAGTGCTAGAAGCGCGTGTCCAGGCTTTAGAGCAGGTTAGTGAGCGTGAGAACAGTGTAGTTTCTGTTAGGGAAAGTCTGGACGCCCTAGGTGGAGTTAGCAATCCCCCAACTCCGGCATTAGAGCCCTTACAGCAGGGCGAATGGGTGACGGCTCGGCGGCATAAGCGTAGAGCCAAAGCTACCGCTGAGGCTCGCCCACGGGAGCACCACTCCTCTCCGCGTCACGTGTCGAACAGGTTTGCTCTCCTTAGTGATGCACCCACTGAGAAACCTGAAAGAGCTCTGGTTATAGGGGACTCTATCATACGGCACGTGAAATTAGCTCAGCCTTTAGGGGCACCAGCAGCTTTAGTCAGGTGTATACCGGGAGCCAGGGCGCCGGACATAGCAGGTAATCTTAGGGTCCTAGGCAAGCACAGGTTCTCAAAGATAGTTATCCATGCAGGAGCTAATGATATACGCCTTCGTCAGTCTGAGGTTACTAAGAGTAACTTTGTAGAGGTGTTTAAATTAGCGAAGGCGATGTCCGATGCTGTAGTATGCTCTGGCCCCATCCCAATGCGGCGTGGCGATGTAGCTTACAGCAGGTTATGGTCGCTGAACTGCTGGCTGTCCAGGTGGTGCTCTGAAAACAGTGTGGGCTTTATAGATAATTGGGCTAATTTTGAGGGCACTGCTGGCCTGTTAGGGCGGGACGGTATCCATCCCACTCGGGAAGGTGCTGCTCTCATTTCCTGCAGCATAGGTCATAGTCTCAGAACAGGCCTAGTTAATTTCTGACAATCCAGAGCCAAGGCCAGGGAGCAGACGAACAGGCTAAACCGACTGTCTGCTAGCTGCACAGAGTCGTCACTCAGGGCCCACTACATCGAGACTGTGTCTGTTCCCCGAGCTCAACAAAAAGGTAGAAATTTTCAGAGAGTTTGTTCCAGTAACCTAATCAATATAAAATTAGATCAGACTGACTGTACAGCTGCTGCCAGCACCTTTGATCTAAAGGTGGGGCTATTAAATATTAGATCTCTTGCATCTAAAGCGCTAATGGTTAATGAACTCATTACTGATCAGGAGTTTAATGTACTGTGTTTAACAGAAACATGGATTAAGCCAAATGAATATATAGCATTAAATGAAGCGAGTCCTCCTGGATACAGTTATATACACCAGCCTCGTCTAACTGGCAGAGGAGGAGGCGTCGCGGTTATTTATAACGATTATCTAGGTGTAACACACAAACCTGGTTATAAATTTAATACATTTGAAGTTCTTCATACTCATATAATGTATGTAGCCTCGAAAAATAAGTCTACCCAGTTAATTCCATTGCTTATTATTTACAGGCCCCCGGGGCCATATTCTGAGTTTCTTTCTGAATTTGCAGATTTTATCTCAGATTTGGTTATTTCCTTAGACAAAGCTTTAGTTGTCGGAGATTTTAATATTCACTTCGATAAACCAGAAGACCCTTTAAAAACAGCGTTTGTGTCCATCTTAGATTCAGTCGGGATTAAGCAGAATGTCATAGGACCGACCCATAATGGTGGTCACACCCTTGATCTAATACTAACATTCAGATTAAACGTAGACAATATAGTCATACTTCCACAGTCTGAAGTTATCTCAGATCATTGTCTCATCTCATTCAAAATATGTCTGAGTAATAATATATGCACCTCACCACGCTACTGTATTAAACGTACTTTCACGTCAACTACTGCACAGAGCTTTATAAATGATCTCCCAGAGCTGTCAACTTTGATTGGGTCACTGTCAGCCCCTGCAGAACTTGATCAGGCAACTGAATGCTTAGAGTCAACATTCCGCCATACTTTAGATAATGTAGCTCCTCTAAAAAGGAAAATGGTCAGAGACAAAAAATTAGCACCCTGGTATAATGATGACACTCGCACATTAAAACAGACCACTCGAAAATTGGAACGTAAATGGCGTCAAACAAAATTGGTAGTGTTCAAATTAGCTTGGAAGGAGAGCTTCCTGAAGTATAGAAAAGCTCTTAGTGCTGCGAGATCAACATATTTCTCCTCCCTAATAGAAGATAACAAAAATAATCCTAGATTCCTATTTAATACTGTAGCAAAATTAACCAGGAATAAGTCCACTATCAACACATGCACACCTGCAGTATGTAGTAGCAATGACTTCATGAATTTTTTTAATGACAAAATTGAGAATATCCGAAAAAAAATTCAAACTACTAATTTAAAGTTAGACAATGAAAGTGACCTTGTAGTTAACAATATAACTCTATCAGATCATCAATTAGAATGTTTTACTCCCCTAAAAGAAACTGAATTACTTTCATTAATCTCTACATCAAAAGCCTCAACTTGCGTACTAGATCCCTTACCGACACATCTATTCAAACAGATAATGCCTGGAGTAATTGAACCGCTTCTAAAAATAATAAATTCTTCTCTTATGATTGGCTATGTACCCAAATCCTTTAAACTAGCAGTTATCAAACCCCTGATTAAAAAACCTGACCTTGATCCCTGTCAGCTGTCCAATTATCGGCCAATATCAAATCTCCCCTTTATCTCCAAGATCCTTGAAAAAGCTGTGGCACAGCAGTTATGCTCATATTTACATAGGAATAACATCCATGAAATGTATCAGTCAGGATTTAGACCTCATCATAGCACAGAGACAGCACTGGTTAAAGTAGTAAACGACCTACTGTTGGCGTCTGATCAGGGCTGTGTCTCGCTACTTGTGTTGCTTGACCTTAGTGCAGCATTTGATACCATTGATCATTCCATTCTTCTGATTGATCATTCCATTCTTCTGGATAGACTAGAAAATGTTGTGGGAGTTAAGGGAATGGCCCTCTCCTGGCTCAGGTCTTATCTAACTGATCGTTATCAGTATGTTGATATAAATGGTGATATTTCTAGACGTACCGAGGTAAAGTTTGGTGTTCCACAAGGTTCTGTCTTGGGTCCACTGCTTTTTTCTCTATATATGTTACCTCTGGGTGATATTATTCGTAAACATTGTATTAGTTTCCACTGTTATGCTGATGACACACAGTTGTATGTCTCTGCAAAACCTGATGAGAGACACCAGCTTAATAAAATTGAGGAATGTGTTAAGGACATTAGACACTGGATGCTTATAAATTTCCTTCTGCTTAACTCTGACAAGACTGAAGTACTTGTGCTAGGACCACATACAGCTAGAAGTAAGTTTTCTGATTACACAGTAACTCTGGATGGCCTTTCTGTTTCTTCACGTGCAGCAGTAAAAGACCTCGGAGTGATTATTGACCCCAGTCTTTCATTCGAAACTCACATTGATAACATCACCCGGATAGCTTTCTTTCATCTCAGAAATATTGCAAAGATAAGAAATTTAATGTCATTGCATGATGCAGAAAAACTAGTCCATGCTTTCGTTACCTCCAGGTTGGATTATTGTAATGCCTTACTGTCTGGATGTTCCAATAAGTGCATAAACAAGCTCCAGTTAGTTCAAAATGCCGCAGCAAGAGTCCTTACTAGAACTAGAAAATATGACCACATCACGCCTGTCTTATCCACACTGCATTGGCTCCCAATCAAATTTCGTATTGATTATAAAATACTACTATTGACCTTTAAAGCACTAAATGGTCTCGCACCACAGTACCTGAGTGAACTTCTGCTCCTCTATGACACGCCACGCCTACTTAGATCAAAAGGTGCAGGCTATCTGCTGGTACCTCGTATAGTGAAGGCTACATCAGGGGGCAGAGCCTTTTCTTACAAAGCCCCACTGTTATGGAACAGCCTTCCAAGTAATGTTCGGGAATCAGACACAGTCTCAGCATTTAAGTCTAGGCTGAAAACATATCTGTTTAGTCAAGCCTTTTGTTAATGGTGTTTATGAGGTAAAGGAGTAGATCTGGAGGGTCCTCAGACATAGAGTGTTTTGGTAAACTGGGATGTATGGATGCTGTCAGTCCCCACTCGCTTGCTCACTCGAGTTTGTTGACGGTGTAGTGGCTGGCTGCTTTATGTCCCGGGGCTCCCTCATGCCTGTGTTACCTTCTGGCTCTCTCCTTTTAGTTATGCTGTCATAGTTAGTTGCCGGAGTCCCTGCTTGTACTCGGTGCAATATGTATACTGTTCCTACTTATTCAGGTGACATTGGGCATACCTAACCACCTGTGTTTTCTTTCTCTCCCCCCCACCCCAAATCTGTCCCTCTGAGTTACATGGAGTCAACAGGAAATCTTTTGGTGGAGACGGTGGGGACCTCGACTGGCTATCGTAGCCTGCAGGGAATCGGCCATCAGACATTCTGTCGCATGTCCCAGACCCGGTGAAATGTAACTGAATTGTCTTGGCCAGGCCTAAGGGTCCCATCTGCATCTCATCATTGCTGAGGAGTGTGCTCCCATCACCCAATCAAGCATCCAGCCAGAGCAGGTCATGATATACTTTTTACCATATTAACATGCCATTGTGTGTTATGCCTGATGTAAAGACTCTCGTCTCTGCGAGCCTACCACACAGATTTAATACTTGTCATTTTTAGGGCATACCTAACAACGTGTTTTCTTTCTCTCTCTCTCTTCCACCCCCCCATCTGTCCCTCTGAGTTACATGTTGATCCTGGGATTGAGATGCTGGCCTCTTCTGCCCCTCGTACCTGCTTGATCCATCCTGGTGCCCTGTGTCTGGTCGGAGTTTTATCGCCCCACTCCTGTGAAGGACGGCCCCATGAGGACAGTTGAGGGTTATACCTGTTAAAACTGTTAATATTATAGTCAGGCTGTCTGTTGTTGCCCAAATGAGGATGGGTTCCCTTTTGAGTCTGGTTCCTCTCGAGGTTTCTTCCTCATGTCGTCTGAGGGAGTTTTTCCTTGCCACCGTCGCCACAGGCTTGCTCATTGGGGATAGATTAGGGATAAAATTAGCTCATGTTTTAAGTCGTTCAAATTCTGTAAAGCTGCTTTGCGACAATGCTTATTGTTAAAAGCGCTGTACAAATAAACTTGATTTGACTTGATTTGTTTATGCTGAAATGACAATAAAACCCCACTTGGAAAGAGGGGGGAAAGAGCCTGAGCTTGTGCGGGAGGTTGAGAGGTACCAGCTAGAGATAGTCGGGCTCACCTCCACACACAGCTTGGGCTCTGGAACCCAGCTCCTCGAGAGGGGCTGGACTCTCCACTTCTCTGGAGTCGCCCATGGTGAGCGGCGGCGGGCTGGTGTGGGCTTGCTTATAGCTCCCCAGCTCAGCCGCCATGTGTTGGAGTTTACCCCAGTGAACGAGAGGGTCGCCTCTCTGCACCTTCGGATTGGGGAGAGGGCTCTTGCTGTTGTTTGTGCCTACGGGCCGAATAGCAGTGTAGAGTATCCAGCCTTCTTGGAGTCCCTGGGAGAGGTACTGAGGGATGCTCAGACTGGGGACTCCATTGTGCTACTGGGGGACTTCAATGCCCACGTGGGCGATGACAGTGACACCTGGAGGGGCGTGGTTGGGAGGAACGGCCTCCCCGATCTGAACCCGAGTGGTGTTTTGTTATTGGACTTCTGTGCTAGTCACGGTTTGTCCATAACAAACACCATGTTCGAGCATAGGGGTGTCCATAAGTGCACGTGGCACCAGGACACCTTAGGTCGGAGGTCGATGATAGATTTGTTGTCGTTTCATCTGATCTCCGGCCCTATGCCTTGGACACTCGGGTGAAGAGAGGGGCTGAGCTGTCAACTGATCACCACCTGGTGGTGAGTTGGATCCGCTGGCGGAGGAGGAAGCTGGACAGACCTGGCAGGCCCAAACGTATGGTGAGGGTCTGCTGGGAACGTCTGGCCGAGCACTCTGTTGGGGAGGTCTTTAACTCCCACCTCCGGGAGAGCTTTTCCCAGCTTCCGGGGGAGATGGGGGACATTGAGTCTGAGTGGACCATGTTCTCTATCTCCATTGTGGACACGGCTGTTCGGAGCTGTGGCTGCAAGGTCTCCGGTGCCTGTCGTGGCGGCAATCCCTGAACCCGGTGGTGGACACCGGAAGTAAGGGATGCCGTCAAGCTGAAGAAGGAGTCCTATCGGGCCATGTTGACCTCCAGGACTCCTGAGGCAGCTGACGGGTATCGGCAGGCCAGGCGTGCTGCAGCTCGGGCAGTTGCGGAGGCAAAAACTCGGAACTGGGAGGAGTTCGGGGAGGCCATGGAGAAGGACTATCGGTCGGCCTCGAAGAAATTCTGGCAAACCGTCCGGCGCCTCAGGAGGGGGAAGCAGTACTCTGCCAACACTATTTACAGTGCGGGGGGGGGAGCTGTTGACCTCGACTGGGGACATTGTCGGGCGGTGGAAGGAATTCTTTGAGGATCTCCTCAATCCCACCGTCATGTCTTCCATTGAGGAGACTGAGGCTGATGACTCAGAGGTGGACTCGTCCATTACCCAAGCCGAAGTCACTGAGGTGGTTTGCAAGCTCCTCGGTGGCAAGGCACCGGGGGTGGATGAGATCTGCCCTGAGTATCTCAAGTCTCTGGATGTTGTGGGGCTGTCTTGGTTGACACGCCTCTGCAACATCGCGTGGCGGTCGGGGACAGTGCCTATGGAGTGGCAGACTGGGGTGGTGGTCCCTCTTTTTAAGAAAGGGGACCGGAGAGTGTGCTCCAATTATAGGGGAATCACACTTCTCAGCCTCCCAGGGAAGGTTTACTCCAGCGTACTGGAGAGGAGAATTCGACGGATAGTCGAACCTCGGATCCAGGAGGAACAATGCGGTTTTCATCCTGGTCGCAGAACACTGGACCAGCTCTATACCCTTCATAGGGTGCTCGAGGGTTCATGGGAGTTTGCCCAACCAGTCCACATGTGCTTTGTGGATCTGGAGAAGGCATTCGACTGTGTCCCCCGTGGTATTCTGTGGGGGGTGCTTTGGGAGTATGGGGTTCGGGGCCCTTTGCTAAGGGCTGTCCAGTCTCTGTATGAACGGAGCAAGAGTCTGGTTCACATTGCCGGCAGTAAGTCAGACCTGTTCCTGGTGCATGTTGGACTCCGGCAGGGCTGCCCTTTGTCACCGGTTCTGTTCATAATTTTTATGGACAGAATTTCTAGGTGCAGCCAGGGGCCGGAAGGAATCCTGTTTGGGAACCACAGGATTTCATCTCTGCTTTTTGTGGAAGATGTTGTCCTGTTGGCTTCTTCAAGCCAGGACCTCCAGCATGCACTGGGGCGGTTTGCAGTCGAGTGTGAAGCGGCTGGGATGAGAATCAGCACCTCCAAGTCCGAGGCCATGGTTCTTGACCGGAAAAGGGTGGCTTGCCCTCTTCAGGTTGGTGGAGAAGTCCTGCCTCAAGTGGAGGAGTTTAAGTATCTCGGGATCTTGTTCACGAGTGAGGGAAGGATGGAGCATGAGATCGACAGGTGGATCGGTGCAGCCTCCGCAGTGATGCGGTCGCTTTACCGGTCCATCGTGGTGAAGAAGGAGCTGAGCCAAAAGGCGAAGCTCTCAATTTACCGGTCAATCTACGTTCCGACTCTCACCTATGGTCATGAGCTTTGGGTAATGACCGAAAGAACAAGATCGCGGATACAAGTGGCCAAAATGAGTTTTCTTCGCAGGGTGGCTGGGTGCTCCCTTAGAGATAGGGTGAGAAGCACAGTCACTCGGGAGGAGCTCGGAGTAGAGCCGCTGCTCCTCCACATCGAGAGGAATCAGCTGAGGTGGCTCAGGCATCTTTTTCGGATGCCTCCTGGACGCCTCCCTGGGGAGGTGTTCCAGGCATGTCCCCCCGGGAGGAGGCCTCGGGGAAGACCCAGGACACGCTGGAGGGACTATGTCTCTCAGCTGGCCTGGGAACGCCTCGGTGTTCTTCCCAAGGAGCTGGCCGAGGTGTCTGGGGAAAGGGAAGTTTGGGCTACCTCCGCGACCCGGTCCCGGATAAAGCGGAAGAAGACGAGACGAGAGACCTTGGTATCAACCGAGTGGAATAGCTATTTCGCCATTGCAAGGTAACTGTAGCTTAGCTCAGTGCTGTGGGAACATAATCTCCCCTACTGTTTATGCTGAAATGACAATAAAACCCCACTTGACAAAGTTTATAACTTAAACAAGACTCTACCTGTAATTTCCTCCTGATCAGTAGGCTCTTCGTGTAATGTCACATCCGCGCAGGTACTGGGTGATGACAACTCCGAGGGTGAAGGAGCCTCAGCTTCAATGTTGCTAGCAACGTTGCTGAGGGAGTTGCTGCTGGGTCTGGCAAAGCCGGTTACTCCGCTCTCCTTTCCTCCTTTCACTCCCCAGAATAAGGGCGACTCGTCGCCATAAATGTTGATGACCATTTCGGTGGTTATTTTTAGTTTCTTCAAACCCCCTCCTCCAGTGGGGGTGTTTTTATGTTTGAAAATTTCTTTTTTTGCTTCTTGAACCATATTTTTAAACCGTTTCTGCATGGCAGCAACATCTCTTCTCGCAGATGGATTAACGCTATTCACAGATGACGTTATTTTTTTCCCACACTTCATGTTTTTTCTTATTGCTACATTCTTCGCTGAATTTGCCTAATAAAACGTCTTTGTAGGAATTAAATTCCTCTAATATAGCCAGATTTTCCGAGTGGCTAAATGGCACTGAACGACCACTGTCTGCCATTTTTTTTGTTTTGAAGAGTCTTAAAATATCCACAATCCTTTGCAGCATAGTACGACTTAAGATAGTCGGAGTCTTAACTGCTTTGTGCAACAGCATTTGTTAGACGTCTATGCTAAGCCCGACTATACCCGCTGTCAAAGTTAAAGTCATAGTCTAACTGTTAGGACTGGGACTGTTTTGGCCTCTAGAGGCCGCTGTTATTCCCTTTTCTTGTCATGTTTGTTTTGGCCTCTAGAGGCCGCCACTGTTCCTGTGTTTTGTGTTTGTGTTGATTGCCTGTTTGTCTTCATTAGTGTCACCTGTTTCCCATTTATTTTGTGTATTTATACTCCCTCTGTGTGGTCCCTAGTCACGGAGTCTTTATGCTATGCTGTTAGTGCTAGTTCCCTCTGTCCCATGTACCTTGCCTGTGTCTTAGCTTTCTTGGTTTTTGTTGCTTTCTTTTGGACTTTGTGGATTTTTGTTTTGACCTTTGGATCTTCTGAGCATTTGAGTTTTTGCCTCTTCTTTTCTGAGTTGGATTTTGGACATTGAACCTTAGGATATTTTTATTTTTGTATATCTTCTGAGCTTTTGGATTATTCTTTTTGTTTTTCCCTTGGATTGTATATATTGTAAATAAACTGTTTTTGATACTCTACTTTCGCCTCACGCCTCTGCACGTGAGTCATCCCCCTGGTGGCCTAGTGGGGGTTTGCTGGATTATCACACCAGCGAACCGGGTTCGAATCCCAGCAAAACCCTAACAGAAAGACTCCGTCATGACCGACTCAGCAGAGGCTGCTTCAACTGTCTACCCGGCCAACCTTCAGGGAATTATGGCAGCTCCGACACACTTCGGAGTGACCATGGACGCTCATGGATGAATGCTTGCAAGCCAATGTGAGGCCCTTGCTCGCCATGAAGTACTGCTTCAGCAAATTGGGAAAACCCTGGCACAGCTGACTCCTCTGCCTGCATCTCCTCATCCTGATCTGGCTCCTGCTCCCGCTCCAATGCCTCCTTCACCTCGTGAACCCAGCCTTCCTGCACCACAGAGGTATGACGGCAAGCACGGTGAGTGCCGGGAGTAAGGTAAGGCACGAGCTTGGGCCACGGCCATCTGGCAGAGACAGGGACCCGAGTGCTCTGATTTTAAGCTGTTCACAGAAGAGATGCTTCGTGTCTTCGATCAGGTGGACATCAGTACAGACGCAGCCAGAAAGCTCATGTCCATCCGGCAAGGAGGAAGCGTTGCAGACTACGCCATCGCGTTCTGGACGCTCGCAGCAGTCAGCGGATGGAACGAGGCTGCCCTGGTTTCAGCCTTTCACCATGGTTTGTCTGAGCCCATCAAAGATGGCCTGGCCTCTGTCGGATGCCCAAGTGACCTCGAAACTCTGATCTCACATGCTATTCGTCTTGACAACAGGATTAGAGAATGCCACCAAGTCCTGAGCCTCCTTGGCCTCACTGCCTCAATATGGAGCCCGTCTACCTCCTCCAGTGACTGTCCAGAACCCATGCAAGTGGGCCGTACTCGCCTCTCCGCATCTGAGAGGGAGCGCAGAAGGAGGGACAAGTGCTGCATCTACTGTGGCAAGCCTGGCCACTTCCGAGCATCATGTCCTGAGCTCTCGGGAAAAGGACCACCCCGTCCAGCCGAGGGAGGGTTGTGAGAGGGCCTACCCTCTCTCCTGAACGCCCTGGCCAAGGAGTCTACATCCCGGTCTCCATCTCCTGGGGTGAGTCCGTCCACTCTTGCCAGGCCTTGTTAGACTCCGGGGCGGCTGGAAACTTTATGGATGTCCACTTTGCCCAAAGTATCAATGTCCCGACTGCGCCTCTTGAAGTCCCACTGTCTGTGTCTGCCCTGGATGGCCAAGCGTTAGGTGATGGAAGAGTCACCCAAGTTACTTCTCCAGTCTTTCTCCAGTCTCAAGGTCACAAGGAAGAGATATCCCTGCATCTTATTCATTCACCAGAGTTCCCAGTGATTCTAGGCCTTCCTTGGCTTACCCGCCACAACCCTCGCATAGACTGGGTAACAAGACAGGTTGTGGAATGGGGCCCTGCGTGCCATGCCTCTTGTCTGCTCTCTAGCTCTCCTGTGTCTCCTGCCGAGCCCCCTGATCTCACCAAGCTATCTCAAGTTCCCACAGAGTACTGGGATTTGAAGGAGGTATTTAGCAAAAGCAGGGCCGCTGTTCTTCCTCCGCATCGGGCCTACGACTGTGCCATCAACTTGCTCCCTGGGACTACCCCTCCTCGGGGCAGACTGTTCTCCCTCTCTCAGCCAGAACGCAAGGCCATGGAGGAATACCTCAAGGACGCCCTGGTCTCTGGGTTCATTCGACCCTCCACCTTACCTGGTGGTGCCGGCTTCTTCTTTGTCGGCAAGAAGGATGGGGGGCTCCGACCATGTATTGACTACAGGGTCCTGAACAAGATCACTGTGCGCAACCGCTATCCCCTTCCGCTGATGTCCACAGCTTTCGACCTGCTCCAAGGTGCCACCGTCTTCACCAAGTTGGACTTATGGAACGCATACCACCTTATCCGTATCCGACAGGGAGACGAGTGGAAGACTGCCTTTAACACCCCGTCAGGGCACTACGAGTACCAGGTGATGCCCTTCGGACTCACCAATGCACCAGCTGTTTTTCAGGCCCTTATCAACGACGTCTTGAGGGACATGATCAATCAACACGTTTTCGTCTACCTTGATGACATCTTAATATTTTCTAAGACCTTGCAGGAGCACCACCACCATGTCCGCCAGGTTCTCCAGAGGCTGCTACGGAACAATCTGTTTGCAAAGGCCCGGAAGTGGGAGTTTCATGTCCCCGAGGTCTCCTTCTTGGGATTTATCATACGAACGGGACAACTCCAAATGGACCCAGCCAAGACCCTGGCCATCCGGGACTGGCCCACTCCCAAGTCCATCAAGGAGGTACAGCGGTTCTTAGGTTTCGCTAACTTTTACCGCAAGTTCATCAGGAACTTCAGTTCCGTAGCAGCACCCATGTCAGATCTCACCAAAAGGACTGGTGGATCTTATGTCTGGTCTCCTCAGGGAGAAAAGGCGTTTAAAGACTTCAAGCACCGCTTCTGCACGGCACCCATCCTGGTCCTCCCGGACAATTCTCAACCATTCATCGTCGAGGTGGACGCCTCAGACAGCGGTGTCGGCGCAGTTCTATCCCAACGCTTGGAGGGTAAGCTGCACCCCTGCGCATACTTCTCCCACCGCCTGAGCCCTGCAGAGTCCCGGTATGATGTGGGGGATCGGGAACTGCTTGCGGTGAAACTGGCCCTTGAGGAGTGGAGGCACTGGCTGGAAGGAGCGCAACATCCATTCCTGGTTTGGACGGACCACAAGAACCTGGAGTACCTCCAGCAAGCCAAGAGACTGAACCCTCAACAGGCTAGGTGGGCTTTGTTTTTCAGCAGGTTCAATTTCACCCTATCATACCGCCCGGGCTCTAAGAACACCAAACCGGACGCGCTCTCCAGGCTGTTCTCGTCCAACAACAGGGAGAGTGAGGTTGGGCCTATTATCCCTGTGTCCCGGATTGTGGCCCCTGTCCGCTGGGGTATTGAGGAGACCGTTCGACAAGCTCAACGCCAGGACCCTGGTCCTGGGACGGGGCCACTGGGCCTCCTGTACATCCCTCGTCAAGCCCAGGCCAAGGTTCTCCATTGGGGTCACTCTTCCCCTCTCACTGCCCACCCGGGAGCTCGGAGGACCCTGGACTTCTTGAAGAGACGCTTCTGGTGGCCTAACATGGAGAAGGAAGTAAGGTCATTCGTCCTGTCCTGTGATATCTGCACCAGAACCAAGAACCCACGACAGCGTCCCCAGGGTCTCCTGCATCCTCTGCCTATTCCCCGGCATCCCTGGTCCCATGTGGCAGTTGACTTCATTACAGGCCTGCCAGACTCACAAGGTAACACTGTCATCTTGGTAATAGTCGACAGATTCTCTAAGGCCTGCCGCTTCATACCACTGTGCAAGCTCCCTTCTGCCCTTGACACAGCTAAATTAATATTTAATCATGTCTTCCGAGTCTTTGGTCTCCCACAGGACATCGTCTCAGACCGGGGGCCCCAGTTCTCCTCCCGAGTGTGGTAGGGGTTTTGCAAGCTCATCGGAGCCACTGCCAGCCTCTCCTCTGGGTTCCACCCCCAGTCCAATGGCCAGACGGAGAGGCTCAACCAGGACCTGGAAACCACCCTGCGAGGCCTGGCTATGGATAACCCGACATCATGGAGCACCTGGCTGCCATGGGCAGAGTACGCCCACAACACCCTGCAGTCATCGGCCACCAAGCTGTCGCCATTCCAGTGCCAATTCGGGTTCCAGCCACCTCTGTTCCCAGACCAGGAGGAGGACGCTGGGGTGCCCTCGGTCAACCAATATGTGAGACAGTGTCACAAGACCTGGAGCAAGGTCAGGAGGACCCTCATCCAGACCTCCAGAACCAACCAGACTCAGGCCAACCGCCATAGAAGGCCTGCCCACGTTTTCCGCCCTGGGCAGCGGGTTTGGCTGTCCGCCAAGGACCTTCCGCTATGGGTGGAGAACCGCAAGCTTGCTCCTCGCTACATTGGCCCCTTCAAAGTTGTGCGCAGGGTGAACCCTGTCTCCTACCGGCTCCAGTTACCACGAACGCTAAGAATCAACCCCACATTCCATGTTTCCCTGTTGCAGCCCGTATTGTCATCCACGTATGCCCCTGCCCCTAGGAATCCCCCCCCCCCGCATCTTCCAGGGTCAGACTGTGTTCACTGTGCATCGCCTGCTTGACTCCCACCGGGTCCATGGTGGGCTCCAATATTTAGTGAACTGGAAGGGCTATGGCCCTGAGGAGCGCTGCTGGGTCCCAGCTCGGGACATATTAGATAAAGAACTTTGTCGGGACTTCCATTCGGCCCATCCAGATCGCCCTGGGAACGTCAGGAGACACTCCTGGGGGGGGGGGTCCTGTTAGGACTGGGACTGTTTTGGCCTCTAGAGGCCGCTGTTATTTCCTTTTCTTGTCATGTTTGTTTTGGCCTCTAGAGGCTGCCACTGTTCCTGTGTTTTGTGTTTGTGTTGATTGCCTGTTTGTCTTCATTAGTGTCACCTGTTTCCCATTTATTTTGTGTATTTATACTCCCTCTGTGTGGTCCCTAGTCATGGAGTCTTTATGCTATGCTGTTAGTGCTAGTTCCCTCTGTCCCATGTACCTTGCCTGTGTCTTAGCTTTCTTGGTTTTTGTTGCTTTCTTTTGGACTTTGTGGATTTTTGTTTTGACCTTTGGATCTTCTGAGCATTTGAGTTTTTGCCTCTTCTTTTCTGAGTTGGATTTTGGACATTGAACCTTGGGATATTTTTATTTTTGTATATCTTCTGAGCTTTTGGATTATTCTTTTTGTTTTTCCCTTGGATTGTATATATTGTAAATAAACTGTTTTTGATACTCTACTTTCGCCTCACACCTCTGCACGTGAGTCATCCCCCTGGTGGCCTAGTGGGGGTTTGCTGGATTATCACACCAGCGAACCGGGTTCGAATCCCAGCAAAACACTAACTTAGTGAAACCGGCTGCAGAAATGGGAGGATCTGTCCATAGGACCACTTTAAGCCATACATGCCACAGAGCGGGGCTTTATGGAAGAGTGGCCAGAAAAAAAGTAATTGCTTACAAAATCACGTTTGGAGTTTGCCCAACAGCATGTGGCAGACTCCCCAAACACATGGAAGAAGAATCTCTGGTCAAATTAGACTAAAATTGATCTTTTTGGCCATCATGGGAAATGCCATGTGTGGTGCAAACCCAACACCCTGAGAACACCATTCCTACAGTGAAGCATGGTGGTGGCAGCATCACACTGTGGGGATGTTTTTCATCTGCAGGAACAGGAAAGCTGGTCAGGACTGAAGGAAAGATGGATGGCACTAAATACAGGGCAATTCTGGAGGAAAACCTGTTTGAGTCGGCCAGAGGTTTGAGACTGGGACGAAGGTTCACGGTCTAGCAGGACAATGACCTTAAACATACTGCTTAAGCAACACTGGAGTGGTTTAAAGGGAAACATTTAAATGTCTTGGAATGGCCTAGCCAAAGCCCAGACCTCAATCCAATTGAGAATCTATGGCATAACTTGAAGATTGCTGTACACCAACACAACTCATCTAACTTGAAGGAGTTGGAGCAGTTTTCCTTTGAGGAATGGGGAAAAATCCCAGTGGCTAGATGTGCTAAACTAATAGAGACATGCCCCAAGAGACTTGCAGCTGTAATTGCAGCAAAAGGTGGCTCTACAAAGTATTGACTTGGGGGGAATACTTATACACACTCCAGATTTCTGTTTTTTTCATCTTATTGTTTGTTTGTCACAATAAAAAAACAGTGTGCACCTTTAAAGTGGTAGGCATGTTGTGTAAATCAAATGGTGCTAACCCTCCAAAAATCCATTTTAATTCCAGCTTGTAATGCAACAAAACAGGACAAACACCGAGGGGGATGAATACTTTTGCAAGGCACTGTAAATCATTCTAACTAGCGCTTAGCTATCTTAGCCTTAGAATGCATGGGCTCGACTCCACGTTAGTGAGTATGGAGTTAGACACATAATGTTTTGATCTTACAGAGAAGGAAGCGATATATTTACCTTTTGTTTCACAGATCTATTTGCGAATGTCACCCACAAATTACACACCTGTGACTCAAAAGTCTCCAAGGTTGATGCAGAGTCATGATGTATTCCACACATCAGTATCTTGGTGTGACTCAGTTTCATAGTTACGCTAATTACTTAAAGTTCCTCACGTTCGGATATTTCTGTAGGGGGCCATTGACTACCCATAATGCTCTGTGCCTTGGGGGTAACCAAAATATAAACAAACTAAAACAACATGCATCGCACACTGACAGTAATCTTTTGAATTTAAGTCTCCCTAAAACCTTCAAAGAAGTGTCAAAACTAACTAAACCAAAGCTTAAATAAATCTGAAAAGCCTTTTCTTTGGACTTTGAGAAATCAATCAGTAAAAAAGCGCTTGTAAATATTGTATCAAACGCTTTGAACATCTCTACTTGGGTGACAGTCAACAGTCTTTTTCGTCTGTCAACACGGGTGTTCCAACAATTACTGACCTGCAGTAATTGTTGGCAGAAGAGCTTTGAAAGCTCGATACTGATCATAGAAGAATCCACAGTGAAATCGTTTTTGCTGGGTGCTGGTTATGACGAGAAAGCCGTGAAAAAATACAAAATGCTTCATGCATGGAAACACAAGCAAGGACTTCACTAGGTCAAGTAAGTACCATAAACACAGCAGAACTTCTCTCATTATCTCTAGCCGCTTTATCCTTGTTCTACAGGGTCGCAGGCAAGCTGAAGCCTATCCCAGCTGACTACAGGCGAAAGGTGGGGTACACCCTGGACAAGTCGCCAGGTCATCACAGGGCTGACACATAGACACAGACAACCATTCACACTCACATCTACAGTCAATTTAGAGTCACCAGTTAACCTAACCTGCATGTCTTTGGACTGTGGGGGAAACCGGAGCACCCAGAGGAAACCCACGCGGACACAGGGAGAACATGCAAACTCCACACAGAAAGGCCCTTGCTGGCCACAGGGCTCGAACCTGGACCTTCTTGCTGTGAGGTGAAAGCGCTAACCACTACACCACCGTGCTGCCCACAGCAGAACTGTCACATTTATTTTTAAGTTGATTTTGATTTCCTTCACTCTGATTTTCCTCGAGCTCATATGCTACCAGATGATGACAATCTTTGGGCTGTTAGAGGAAGCTGTTCGGACTACAGGGTCAAATACTACATTCGATCTACCTACAGAAACACTAACAGGGGAAGTACATGTAAGCTCACTTACACTGCATCGTTTGCGCTTTGTTTTGGGAGTTGATCCTTCAATAAAGTTGTCCTTTTCAGTTCTTTGACTTGTCCTTGTTTTTCAGTTTTCACACTTTTTATGACTAAACACAAAGACAGAGGGGTTGTAGGCTTCGTGACTTGGATCATCAGACTTTACTCCACCACTGAAGTGTGCAGAACACAGTCGCGTATTGTCTGTCGGTATAAAATTTTCACGGTGCATTCTGTCTACCCACGCTTTTCAACGCTTGGTATTCTCTAAAACTTTAAATCGGGAAAAGTCTGGGTTTTTTCCCCATGTGAATTTGAAAAAATGACTTGGGTTATCTGACTTAGTAAACAAATATGGCGCCTGGTTACCCCCCAAGGCGCAAAGCATTATGGGTATGTGAAAGTAGTCAATACTGGTTACCTCAAGAGGTAGGAAATTCAGTCCCAAAACGGAGAAAAGCAACTCACAGCACATCAAAATGATCACATCTCATCCGCATGATATTGTTCTTGTGAGACACAGGAAAATGCCATGCACAATAAAAAAAAAAAAAAGTTAAAATTTCAGATGACATTGCAGTCAGCACCTTTAAATCTGGAAGAGAGAAAAGGTTTGACCAGGTAGTATTTACATTTAGGCAGCAGTTTAAATAATACTTCTCTCACCTTATTTGTTAAAAATAACTTATATGAACCAAAAGTTTGGTCAGAACCAAACTTTTTTTAAAAAAAAGTACCATCAACAATGCCGAGAGATGAGTTATGGTATTGTATGAGAAAGTGTGGAGTGAATGAGAAGTATATTAGAGTGGCGCAAGACATGTATGAGAACAGTGAAACAGCAGTGAGGTGTGCAGTTGGAACGACTGAATGGTTCAAGGTGAAGG
The DNA here is from genome assembly GCF_027579695.1 of Neoarius graeffei. Classification (NCBI taxonomy): domain Eukaryota; kingdom Metazoa; phylum Chordata; class Actinopteri; order Siluriformes; family Ariidae; genus Neoarius; species Neoarius graeffei. Next base: position 35,550,686 of record NC_083581.1, read on the forward strand.
TGGGACTCCATCAAGGATCTGCTTTGAGTCCTTTCTTGTTTGCCATAGTGATGGATAGCTTGATGGACGAAGTGAGGCAAGAGTCACGATGGAACATGATGCTTGTGGATGATATTGTGATATGTGGTGAAAGTAGAAAGGAGGTTGAGTTGGGTTTGGAGAGATGGAGGTATGCATTGGAACGAAAAGGAATGAAGGTGAGCAGTAGCAAAACAGAATACATGTGCATCAGTGAGAATGGGGATGAGAGTGCAGTGAAAATGCAAGGAGTAGATGTAAAGAAAGTTGGTGAATTCAAGTACTTGGGGTCAACTGTGCAGGAAAATGGGGGCTGCGATAGTGAGGTGAGAAAGAGAGTGCAGGCAGGGTGGAGCAGTTGGAGAAGGATTTTGGGAGTCATTTGTGATAGGAAAGTCCCAGCAAAAGTGAAAGGTAAGATCTATAAGACAGTAGTGAGACCAGCTGTGATGTATGGATTGGAGACTGTACCCTTAATGAAGAGACAAGAGGCAAAGTTGGAGGTGGCGGAGTTGAGGATGTTAAGGTTTGCGATGGGAGTGACAAGGTTGGACGGGATAAGGAACGAGTACATCAGAGGGATAGCACATGTGGAGACCTTGGGAATTAAGCTAAGAGAGATGAGACTGAGATGGTACAGGCACATCCTGAGAAGAGATGCAGAGCATATTGGAAGGAGAATGTTGAGGATGGAGCTGCCAGGCACACGAAAACGAGGAAGGCCAAAGAGAAGATAGATGGATGTGGTGAGAGAGGACATGAAAGTGGTAGAGAAGGATGTGGAAGACAGGGAGCAATGGAGACGAAAGATCCACTGTGGCGACCCCTAATCGGGAGCAGCCAAAAGAAGAAGAAGACCATCTACAATACTATTCCAATGTGAGACCATATCAGGGACAGTGTTTTGTTGAAAAAACATGTTGTAATTATTTTATTGTTGTGATGACTGACTGAACAGGACATTTGTTACCCAACATCTGTTACAGAGAACAAAATTTGGAACAACAGTAGAATTGAGAAATAGACTGGTACCAAAATTCAAAAAAGTGCTTATTTAAGGAGTTAAAGGCATTTTTGAGACAAAGTCGGCAAACAAACAGTTTTATTTTGTCAATTTGGGTGTGCCGAATTCAAATCTGCAATATGCCGAGCTCTATCTGACCTCTGTTGACCTCAAAATGTGGGGGGATACAGGGTATACAGGTTAATCAGGGTTAGTATATATGAGAGTTTTTTCTTTGTTGTTTGTTTTTTGTAAAGGCTTTACCCTGTTTAAAACAAAACAAAAAACAAACAACAAAGAAAAAAACTCTCATATATACTAACCCTGATTAACCTGTATACCCTGTATGCCCCCACATTTTGTATGCTGCTGAATCTGTCCTTTTTTCAGTAGCTTTGTATAAACAATAACCGCTAAATGCAATGCAATGTTATGTAAGGTGATCGCCTAGGCATTCTCATTGTGAAAAGTAAGTCACGTGTACATGGACTGGCATTTAATGTTGTATTTGTTCCTTTCTATTTGTTTTTTGTCTGTTCATATTCTTTTTGGGGGAGTAAAGTCAGTTTAAGAATGACGTTAAATGCATAGGCCTATAGGCCAAGTTTAATGACCTTGAGGTTATCAGAGGTCATATGTCATTTTACAAATGAAAAATGAATTCAGCACCCAAACATTTAACAAACAAGGCCATTTGCTAACTTCATTAATCATTTTAGTACATTTCATTCCTTAGAAAGCTGAGAAACTGGGTTCAGCTGAGACGTTTACAGGCCCAAAGTTCAATGACCTCTAGAGGTCAACAGAGGTCAGATAGAGCTCGGCATATTGCAGATTTGAATTCGGCACACCCAAATTGACAAAATAAGACTGTTTGCCGACTTTGTCTCAAAAATGCCTTTGGATGTCACAATTCTGGATTTTGGTACCAGTCTAAAAGAAATTATTCTAAACAGCAATCACACTTGAAGGCGTGGCATAGAGTTTGTGTGTAGCTCCGCCCCCACAGGAAGTGGTGAAACTCTAAAAGGCGCCTAGCTATAGTGGAGAGGGTAGTGTTGCTTGTTTTCATTATTATTATTTTTATTCCCCATGAACTTTATATAGATAATAAATACATAAGCCATCATCGTTAATGCGTGTCGGTTATATTTACAGGAAACTTACAGTTGTTTGTTTGTTTTTCCCCCCTCACATACTGTTTCCTCTCATGAGCCGCGTGCACGACTGCTGTTAAGCAATCAGCAGCTGGAAAGTTTGTTTACGGATTATCTTGTTACTGAGTATCTGAGCGAGCAAACTCGCAAAATAAGTGTCCCAGTTTCTAAAACACGCCTGAAATCTGAGTTGCGCGCTTTTTATTTTCTCCTGGGAGCAGTGTTCCTGTCTGAGGGAGAAAACAAACCTGGTGTGTGTAGACCTCTCTCTCTCTGGCTGTTTTCAGGAGGTGAGCATGGCTTTATTCATTGTTATGCACGCTGCTGTTGCAAGGATGGAGACACAATAACAGTTGAAGTTTGCATGATGTAAATAGCAGCTAGACTATTTAACAGGCATCTCAGTGAAGTCTGTAGTTGCATCATGTGGTCTTAAATGCTGCGATGCTTTTTGTTTGTTATAGCACGTGCTCTGGTCTTGTAAAAATAATAAAATAAAATAAATGAATTCACTCGTTTATTAAAACAAAATGTCCGTCACATACTGAAAGGTAGATTTTGGTGATTTTTCTCTATCGTTTTTTTTTTCAAACGTATAAAAGATCATAGCCGCCTAAAGATACAAAAACATGAGCGATAGGGTTAGTAAAAGGGAAGATGAGGGGGAGTGGGAGGAGAGGTGTATATACTTAAATTAAAAAGGTCTTTAAGGCGTTGTATTATTATTATTATTATTATAATCCTGATTGCTTTCTGATTTATTAGTGCTCGTGTTGTTTCATAGTAAAGTTTAATTTCATTCTTGAACTGTGAACATTGCGTTTCCTTTCAGATCATTTGCATTTATGGATATAAAATAACAGCATGACTTCTGTCCGTGTCGTTTTTATTTTTCATTATATGATATGTAAATTTTTTTTTCCCCTCGCTATCGTTCCTATCTATCAGCTTGTTTTGAGGTGACGTCACGTATCGAACTTCCGGTAATACTGTTTCCGGGTCCGGTCCAGTCCTCGGTTCTCCTGTGTGATCTGTTCACTGAGTTCTGTATAAAATCTGGGAAGTTCATAGCCCATTCCCTGAGCCAAGACTTCCTTGTTAGAGCTAAACAAGATACAAGCCAAAGCCCTCCTATATGCTGTGGTGCCTTCAGGACCTCTCCAGTCCCAGCACTTCAGGTGGAAGTAGGGGAGATGCCACTGGACCTCAGGCGACTGAAATTATCAGTATCATATTGGCTAAACCTACAGGGTCATGAAGATAATCACCCAACCAAACAGGTACTAAGGGAATGCTGGGAGTATGGTCGACCCGTACGCAGTTTTGGGTGGGATGGTAATCAGCAGGCAGATCACTTGGGGATCAGTGACGTTCCTCTTTGCAAAACAATTACAACGTCAATCATTCCCCCTTGGTTATTTTATTTCCCTACTGTAAATTTGAAAACTAATGAGATTGCAAAATGCAGAGGTTTTTACCAGAATGTACAGCAGTATTTAGAAGTAATGCATGATGACACGACACAGATATATACAGATGCTTCTAAAGACAAAACTGGTAAGACAGGAGCAGCAGTATTCATCCCCAGCTACAATATAAGTATTGGGAAAAGGACGTGAGATCACTTGTCAATTTTTTCAGCAGAAATGATGGCTATTATACTGGCCCTGCAGTGGGTGGAGGAGGTGAAGCCTAGTAAAGCAGTTATTTGTTCAGATTCTATGTCTTCCTTAAATAGTATCCAGAGTGGGAAATCTACATGCCGACAAGATCTCTTAGATGAAATTAACCATCTCGTATTTAAGATAAATCAACATAAAACTTTTATTCAGTTCACATGGGTTCCAGCTCATAAGGGGGTTGAGGGTAATGAGAAAGTGGATAAAATGGCCAAAGAGGCCATCAAGGCAAATGAGGTTGAGTTAGAAGTCCCATTAAGCAAGGCAGAAATTAAAGTAATAATTAAAGACAACATCAACAAAATGTGGCAGGAGAGATGGAATACAGAGGAGAAAGGAAGGCATCTATATAATTTACAAAAGGAGGTGGTGTTTAGAAGGGGTGGTGAACTGAAACGACAGGAGGAGGTTTGGTTGACGAGGCTGAGGATAGGACACACAAGTCTAAATAGTGGGTTGTATACAATAGGGAAACATCATTCTGGGGCCTGTGCACACTGTGGAGAAGTAGAAAAGGTTGCGCATGTTCTTATACACTGTACACAGTATTCCAGTGAAAGAGAGAAGATGGGGAGAACATTAAGAAAATCTGTAACTATAGATAACTTAAGTCAGCCATTCACACAATCAGCAGTAACAGCTATAACAGTATTTAAAGGACACTCAACTAGCAAATAGAATTTAGGGGTTTTTTTGTTTGTTATAATCAGACTGCAATGACTTGTTTGTTTATCCTCATGAATGGTTTCATGGGAAGATTTGTTTATCCTCATGAATGGTTTCATGGGAAGATTTGTTTATCCTCATGGGAAGATTTGTTTATCCTCATGAATGGTTTCATGGGAAGATTTGTTTATCCTCATGGGAAGATTTGTTTATCCTCATGAATGGTTTCATGGGATGATTTGTTTATCCTCGTGACTGGTCATCACGGGAAGAATTGGTTTATCCTCGTGGAGAATACCACAGGAAGAATTAGTGCGTGTACGTCTGTATGAGTTAACACAGGATAATTAATCTTGAGACTGTCCTTTCGTGTCACCAATGGGAGGGGAAATTGTGTTAAGGTACCCAGACCCTGAGAAAAACCCACGGGATTGGATGAACCGCTGTGGTTTAGCATTCTACACAAATTCTAGACAATTTGGCCGGAGTTTCTCTAAGCTCCGGTGAGGTGGGACGAGGGCTGATAAGGCATGCCCACCCTCTGAGCACCAATACACGTCGAGAAGTGCAAGGATTAACTCAAGCATACATCTCTTAATATTGTTAATATTCTACTCCATTCTATTTTACTATTTCAGCTAGAAGGCTAGAATTCTGCTGTGACCTTGTCTCACTGTGTACTGTACTGTTGTGATGACACATTGCTCGAGACATAATATTGACATCTTTACATGACCTGCTCAAGGTCTGACTACAGGCTCAGTTTTTGATTTATCCTCATGCAGGCATTTGCAACGATTAATATCCCTTGAGATCACACCTCAGCCCGGTAGATGGCGGTAATACACATCGATTGTTAACCGCCAATAAATCGACAGAAGAAGAAGCAGCTCATTCCCTGCTGTAGCAACGAGTGAAGCCATCTGGCTGCCATCTTACCACTCTCATTGCGTGTATTTGGTTTGTGTTAAACAGTGTTATTTTTTTCGCGGTCCGGTTTTCATCAAATCCTGCGCTCTGATTGGCTGGCGAGCGGGTCGATATCCTACGGTACGGACCCCGGTTACGGACCTCTGGCGACTCGCTCGTTCACAACAACAACGAACATAGTAGCATTTTTTTGTCAACATTTATCTTTTTTAATAAGATTTATAAGATTATCAAAAATCTTAAATGTTTGCCAGCATTTCTCAGGAGAATAGCATTAATTTTACAGCATGGATAGCGATAACGACAGTGTTCACAGCGAAAGCGAGTTTTACTACCCTGAGGAAGAAGAAATAAAAGAAAACATTTCAGGAGAAAGCTAAAAACCTCTAACTGTTGCTAACGCTGAGCAAAAACATGGCTGAATCCTGAATGACTCCTATTTGTATAAATGGGGGACTACATAGGCGGCAAAATGTAGTTTTTTTTTTTTCCTGCCATGGAAGTGCACTTGTATAGCGAGGAGAAAGCAATTTGCATTACAGCTGTGAATGAAGATTCAAAATAGCATTAATTTTACAGCATGGATAGTGATAACGACAGTGTTCACAGCGAAAGTGAGTTTTACTACCCTGAGGAAGAAGAAATAAAAGAAAACATTTCAGGAGAAAGCTAAAAACCTGTAATTTGCTAACAGTTTGATCTCATTAGTTAATGAGGCCCATTTTGGTCCATGTTATCCTAATACATAATATTACGTTGGTAAAAACTTTAAACCAGTACAATCTCTTCTTCAAAGTTTCACCAAATGGCTTTATTTATGCAATATAAAAGGTCATAATACTGTATAACTTTGGTCGAGCAAAAACACCGAGCAAAATCATGGCTGAATCCTGAATGACTCCTATTTGTATAAATAGGGGACTACATAGGCGGCAAAATGTAGTTTTTTTTTTTTTTCCTGCCATGGAAGTGCACTTGTATACCGAGGAGAAAGCAATTTGCATTACAGCCGTGAATGAGGATTCAAAATGGCGGCTCGGCTCGGTTTTCCCTTTCGGGCGCTCTTGTTTTCTGTTAGAATTTGGTAAAGAAAAAAAATAAATATTATTTACCAGCTTAAGGTCGGTCCGTATGGTGAAATACCGTGACCTCGGCCTTGAATACTGACCTCGGCCCAGAGGGCCTCGCTCAGTACTTTCAAGACCTCGGTCACGGTATTTCACGATACGGACCTCCCAGCTGGTAAATAACACATGTATCCGATCAAATTTGCCCCAAGAAAAGTATCTCCTGACTTTTTCAACTTTACCCACATTCCTTATATATCTTTATAGTGCTCCCCTTCACTAAGTTGTTTTTTTTTTTTTTTTTTTTTTTTTTTAAATTTTTTTTTTCTTCTCCTTTTCCAGTTCAGTCTTTCTTTTTTTTTTGGGGGGGGGGGTGTCTCTTTTTTATTTTATTTTACTAATATAATTTTTACAGATATTTTCAGTTTTTCTCTTATACAGTGTATCTTTCTCTTTCATATATTTCTTCTTTCTTTTATATAATGTACAGTTGGGTCCATAAACATTTGGACAGAGGCAACATTTTTCTAATTTTGGTTCTGTACATTACCACAATGAATTTTGAACAAAACAATTCAGATGCGGTTGAAGTTCAGACTTTCAGCTTTAATTCAGTGGGTTGAACAAAATGATTGCATAAAAATGTGAGGAACTAAAGCATTTTTTAAACACAATCCCTTCATTTCAGGGGCTCAAAAGTAATTGGACAAATTAAATAATTGTAAATAAAATGTTCATTTCTAATACTTGGTTGAAAACCCTTTGTTGGCAATGACTGCCTGAAGTCTTGAACTCATGGACATCACCAGACGCTGTGTTTCCTCCTTTTTAATGCTCTGCCAGGCCTTTACTGCAGTGGTTTTCAGTTGCTGTTTGTTTGTGGGGCTTTCTGTCTGAAGTTTAGTCTTTAACAAGTGACATGCATGCTCAATTGGGTTGAGATCAAGTGACTGACTTGGCCATTCAAGAATATTCCATTTCTTTGCTTTAATAAACTCCTGCCCCATGGGGACCCGGGGTAGAATAGGTCCCTAGCACCCCCTTGCTGATCGTAAGAGGTGACAAATGGGGCGACTTGTTTGCCGTAAGTTGCTACCCATGTCAGTGGAGGACAATTGCCTGGTACTTGAGGAATGTGGCTGGCTGCGGCTCCCACAAGTCCAACACAGTGCTTTGGCTCCTACTTCAACTTCACTTAGATGGGAGGTTGGAAGGGCCCGATCCAATCAATCGGCTTGTCAAAGTCTTTTATTTTTCCTTAAAGACTTTGGCTGAGGGTCAATCGAGTGATATGAACATTTTTGTTTAAATTGCTCGAGCATACCATCCCTGTATCCTTGATGCATATCTGGAGGAGAACCGCAGCTCTGTGCATCCCCTAGTTGGGCTCCGAGGTGGGTGAGGAGCAGAGATGATGAATTTTTATCCACAAATATGGCTACTAATCAACCCAATAAGAGAAGATTCATGGATCAAGACTTGGATGACGGCTCTGAAATGGCACTGATATACCCCACTAAAATAAATAACTGGCCCAAATTTATAGTTCTGGAATCTGCAACACCAGACATGCCCCTCGCTAAGTTGTCCCCTTTTGCGATTCAGAAAGGAATCTCAGGAATAGAAGGGGCTGTTAAAGATGTTAAGAAACTGCAATCTGGTCAGATTTTAGTTGAATGTTCAAGAAAGTCTCATGCAGACAATTTATTACACTGTAATAGTTTAGCAGGAGTACCTATGCGGACCTTCCCTCACCCCCATCTGAATAGCTGCAAAGGAGTAATCCGCACTAGAGACCTCCATGATATGGAAGAAGCTGACATACCGGTAGCTACTGAATTGAAAGAGCAAGGCATGACTCATGTAAGGAGAATTACCTTGAAAAGGGATGATAAAATCATAAAAACTGTTACCTACATCTTGACTTTCAATCTACATGACCATCCTGAAAGAATCCTAATCGGATACTTAAGTGTGCAGGTCGATAAATACATCCCTAACCCTTTGAGATCCTTCAATTGCCAAAAATTTGGCCATGGCTCTGCTAGTTGCAAAAATAAATCAGTTTGCTGTACCTGTGGAGAAGATGGGCACGAACTAATCTGTACAAGACCACAAAAATGCTGCAACTGCCAAGGGAACCATCCAGCCTCATCAAAGGACTGCCCTGTATGGATTAAAGAGAAAGAAATTCAAAGGATTAGGGTTACTAAGAAAATAAGCTATCCACAGGCAAGGAAACAGGTGGAAGGATTTTCCTTGTACAAGTTCCAGCAGTCTTTTGCTTCTATTGCGAAGCCCCCTATGAAGTCAACTGATTGTCAAACAGACTTTACCTGGCTGAACAAAGATAAGCCGCAATTGATTAGTGGAAACAAAACATCTTCACCTTCCAATAAAAACAAAAACATGAATTCCCAGTCTTCTGCCAGTCAAACGTCTGTCATGATTGAACCTTCCCAACCATCAAAGAGAAAAAGAAATCGACAAATACTACTTCTCAGTCTAAATCAATTCAAGAACATAGGATTGGAAACTATAAGGATGTGGAAATGAAGGAACCCTCAACCCCTCATAGCCGAAGCTCCTCCCCCAAAAGTAGGAGCAAGGGCCCTGTTCCTGTTCTACCCACATGACAATAGCTAACCATATTATTCAGTGGAACTGTCGTGGTTTTAAAGCAAACTTCTCTGAACTGCAGCGATTAGCTGCTCTTTTCAATCCTCTAGTCTTCTGGCTTCAAGAAACTTACCTATCGCCAAATAATATTATGTCCTTAAAAAATTATACAATGTTTAATGCCTATGGCCCAAATGTTCATTGTCCTTCAGGTGGGACAGCTGTCCTGGTACGGAACGACATAATTCACAGCCACCTTGTAATTACTACTCCTCTGCAAGTGGTGGCAGTCCGTATAACACTTCATAAAGTAGTTACTTTGTGCTCCGTCTATATTCCTCCTGATGCAACTGTAACTTTGCACGACCTGGATGACTTAACTGACCAACTGCCTACCCCATACCTCCTCTTAGGGGACTTTAATGCACATAACCCTGCATGGGGTGGGAATCATTCAAACGCTAAAGGCAAGACTCTGGAAGATTTTATCTCTAAAAATGACTTATGCCTGTGGAATGATGGATCTTCTACCTATTTACATCCAGGCCATGGTACTTACTCAGCAATTGATTTATCAATATGTGATCCTGACATCTTGCTTGACTTCTCTTGGCGACCCTTGGATGACCTTTGTGGGAGCGATCATTTCCCCTTGATAATGACATCTACTGAAGCGGATATACAGTTAAGACCTCCAAGATGGCAACTTAAAAAAGCTAACTGGAATGTCTTCCAACACCTTTGTGACGCCTAACTTGGTCACTTACCCCAAAATATTGAAAATCCTGTTGAGCACTTCACTGAAACATTGATAGCAATTGCGGAGGAAACTGTCCCTAAGACCTCAGGAAAGCCCCACCGTAAGTCCAACCCATGGTTTAATGACAACTGCAAAAAGGCCATTGACTCCCGGAAGAAAGCAGAGAGAATTTTTAACAAACATCCAACAACAGAAAATCTCACCAGATTGAAAATCTGCCGAGCTCAAGCACGTAGGACTATCAATGAGTCTAAAGCACAAAGCTGGAGACAATATGTTTCCAGTCTTGCATCCGATGCACCCTCTAAAAAGGTGTGGAGTTTTATTAAAAAGATGAAGGCAAAAGGTGGAACCTCACAAGTTCAGCACTTGAAATGTCAAGAAGGTCTTCTGACAACAAAGCAGGACATTGTTGATAAACTTGCTGAAACGTTTGAAAAGAACTCCTCTGTGGAAAATTGTCGACCTGAATTTCAAGCTCTACGCAGGAAAGAGGAGGGAAAGGACTTGAATTTCCTGTCAGATAATTCAGAACCGTACAATCAGCCTTTCTCAATGGATGAACTTCTCTGCTCCATAAGAAACTCCCATGATACTGCAGTGGGCCCTGATGCAATTCACTATCAGTTCTTAAAAAACCTGCCATCCAGTGCATTAGCCCATCTCCTGACAATATTTAATGCGATCTGGGAATCAGGAAATGTTCCACCATCTTGGCAGAAAGCATTTATTATCCCCATTCCCAAACCAGGCAAAGATCACACTGACCCCACAAACTACCGTCCAATAGCCTTAACTAGTTGTTTATGTAAAACCATGGAAAGGATGGTGAATAATAGACTAGTTTGGATGCTTGAAACAGCAGGACATCTGACTGAATATCAATGTGGCTTCAGGAAGGGGAAGAGTACAGTGGACCACCTTATTCGACTGGAGTCCTTTATACGTGATGGATTCATCAGGAAAAAACATGTGGTAGCAGGTTTTTTTTTTTTAACCTTGAAAAAGCCTACGATACAACGTGGAAATATGGTATTCTAAAGGATCTGTACTGCATGGGATTCAGAGGCCATCTGCCCATTTTTATCTCAAACTTTTTGTCCAACAGACGTTTCCAGGTCCAACTGGGTACTACTTTTTCAACTCCACATTTTCAAGAGCTAGGAGTCCCTCAAGGCAGCATTCTCTCTGTCACTCTATTCAGTGTCAAAATCAATAGTATTGTACAAGCAATCAGCCCACATTTGTTTTGCAGCCTTTATGTCGATGACCTCTGTATCTGCTACAGAGGAAAATATATGAGTACAATTGAGAGACAACTCCAATTATGCATAAACAAGATCAGTACTTGGTCGATTCAAAATGGCTTCAAGTTTTCTAAATCTAAAACTGTCTGTACTCATTTTTGTCAACTTAGATCATTACATCATGATCCTCTGCTCTACATGGATGGTGCACCAATCCAAGTGGTGAAAGAAGTTAAATTTCTTGGACTTACCTTTGATAATTTATCCTTCATTCCACACATGAAATGTCTCAAGAAGAGATGTTTTAAAACTTTGGATATTTTAAAAGTTCTATCAAAGACAAAGTGGGGAGCAGAGTGGACTGTGCTGCTGCGTCTTTACAGAGCACTAGTGAGGTCCCGTTTGGACTATGGGAGCATTGTCTACGGATCAGCAAGGAAATCATACATCCAGACACTGGACACTGTGCATCATCAAGGCTTAAGACTGGTCTTGGGAGCCTTCAGAACCTCACCAGTTCAGAGCCTGTATGTGGAGGCAAGAGACCCCCCCCCCCCCCCCCTTCAGTTAAGGCACTTAAAACTTGCTCTACAGTATGCAATTAAACCCAAAGCAAACAAAAATAATCCTGCTTACTGTGCTGTCTTTCACCCCCAGTTTTTGCAGTTTTATGAAGCTAAACCTAGGTTTATCAGACCTTTTGGAATACGCATACAACCCTCCCTGGAGGACTTGAACATTGATCTGGACAGTCTGCAATCTTCACATGTCTGTTCCACCCCCCCCCCCCCCCCCCCCCCCCCTAGACCTTGAGACAGCCTGTAATTGTGCAGGACCTAAGGCTACATCCACACGACAACGGCAACGAGATGTTATTTAAAAATATATCGCGTCCAAATGGGCAACGATCAGTAAAATATCAGGTCCATATGGCAACGCAACGCTTGCTGAAAACGATGCAATACACATGCCACACCTCTAGGGGCGCTGTAAGACGGTCCCTTCGGAGACACCAGAACAATAGAAGTAAGGACGCATGCGCATAAACTATTATGCGCGAGACTTCATATTAGCCACAAAGTCAGGAAAATCTGTTCGTAAAATTACATTATAATGACCAAATACAATGAAAAGTATTTTTCCAGTCTCACCTGTGAAAGGTAATCCCATGTGATCTCGTTTGGACGGCAAACCTGTTAGTACAGTTAAACGCAGCTAATCTTTATTCTCCGCTTTGACCTATCCAATATGGCGGCGAGGATGACGTATGATTCTACGCGGAAGGCGGCGTCTTTAATGGTCCGGAATAAATTGAATGCTACACGTTGATGGATTAATTTGTTGTTTCTCACCTGTGAAAGGTAATCCCATGTGATCTCGTTTGGATGGTAAACCTGTTGGTACAGTTAAACGCAGCACATGAATCTTTATTCTCCGCTTTGACCTATCCAATATGGCAGCAAGGATGACGTATGATTCTACGCGGAAGGCGGCGTCTTTAATGGTCCGGAATAAATTGAATGCTACACGTTGATGGATTAATTTGTTGTTTCTCACCTGTGAAAGGTAATCCCATGTGATCTCGTTTGGACGGTAAACCTGTTGGTACAGTTAAACGCAGCACATGAATCTTTATTCTCCGCTTTGACCTATCCAATATGGCGGCGAGGATGACGTATGATTCTACGCGGAAGGCGGCGTCTTTTAATGGTCCGGAATAAATTGAATGCTACACATTGATGGATTAATTTGCTCTTCTACGCCCTTTTTGAGGAATGTATTGTAGGACTTAAACCATCATCTGAAGAGGTGAGATCGCTCCTTTTTTTCCCTATTTTTGCTGGCGGGGTTGACTCTGCCCTAAGGGCAGAGTCTCTCTCTCTCTCACTTTGCACCGTTACACAATAAATATTCACAGTGAAAATATTTTGTAAGCGCGTTTCATGAACCAAGTTATAGGATTTGTTGACAACTCGCATCGAGTTCGTTACACTTCTACCCGGTGTGAAGCACTCAGTCATGTGGTTGTGATGTCATCGTAAACAAATCCGTTCTACTCATCCAGACGACTTCACAACGGCAACGTTGCCAGATCTTTCCACTCTGGAACCCGTTCTCAAAAGATTGCGTTTTGGGCACCCAAAACGCCGGTGCCGTGTGGACGCCAGGCCTAAACGATAAGCAATTGTATCGGAGTCACCTGAATCCGTTGCCGTGTGGACAGGGCCTAAGTCACAGAAAGAAATCTAGCACACATCCAAGCGAGTACCAGAGTTGTTTCCTTGATGTAAGACAGCGCTTCCCTTTGCACATCCCAATTTATATTGATGGCTCAAAAACGGATACTTGTGTGTCGTCAGTAATGGTAGTCGCTTCTAACCAGCGTGGAATACGCATCCCAAACCTGTGCTCTATTATTACAGCCGAAGCCCAAGCCTTGCTCTTGAGCCTTGAATACATAGAGTCCAATCAACAAAAATCTTTAATTTGCACAGACTGTAGGTCATGCCTTCAGGCATTGGAATTTTTAAAGACTGATCACCCCCTGATTACCAAAATACTTGAAAAAGTGGATCACCTAACTAAACTTAACATGGACATTTATTTTTTGCTGGGTCCCTGGTCATGTGGGCCTGAGTGGTAATGAAAAGGCAGACAGTGCTGCTAAAGGAGCCCTGAATGAAGACATTTCTCAATGCCAAATCCCTGTCTCTGACATTAAACCTGTGCTTTGTTCTTGCATAAGTAATATATGGCAAGCCGAATGGGATGAATGTGCTGGAAATAAGCTGCATGACATATATGTAATACAGTGAAACAAGTGATAACCTAGTCATTTTCATGCAGACATGATCAAGTTGTGTACACAAGGTGTAGAATTGGACATTCTAGACTCACCCATGGTTTTTTTATTAACTGGAGGTGAACCTCCCCTTTGTGATCTTTGTGGTAGTCTCTTATCAATTAAGCATATTTTATCTTGCTCTGCCCTTAGAGTAAAAAGACAGAAATTTTTTAAAGAAGATACTATATTTGATATTTTTAATAAGGTCCCACCTTTAAAGGTTTTAAACTTTTTAAAGTGTATTGATGTGAACAAACGTATTTAATGTATTTATTTATTTGATTGTTGGTTTTGAATATGTTAAGTTAAATTTATTACCTGTATTTGCCATGAAATAGCCACAGCTGCTTAACTGGCAATAAACGAAAACAAACAAAAAAAGTAATAAACTCCTGGGTTGCTTTGGCTTTATGTTTTGGGTCATTGTCCATCTGTATTATGAAATGCCAACCAATCAGTTTGGCTGGATTTGAGCACACAGTACGTCTCTGAATACCTCAGAATTCATCCGGCTGCTTCGGTCCTGTGTCAATAAACACTAGTGACCCAGTGCCACTGGCAGCCATGCATGCCCAAGCCATCACACTGCCTCCGCCGTGTTTTACAGATGATGTGGTATGCTTTGGATCATGAGCTGTACCACACCTTCGCCATACTTTTCTTTCCATCATTCTGGTAGAGGTTGATCGTGGTTTCATCTGTCCAAAGAATGTTCTTCCAGAACTGTGCTGGCTTTTTTAAATGTGTTTTTAGCAAAGTCCAATCTAGCCTTTTTATTCTTGAGGCTTATGAGTGGCTTGCACCGTGCAGTGAACCCTCTGTATTTACTTCATGCAGTCTTCTCTTTATGGTAGATTTGGATATTGATAGGGCTACCTCCTGGAGAGTGTTGTTTACTTGGTTGGATGTTGTGAAGGGGTTTCTCTTCACCACGGAAATTATTCTGCGATCATCCACCACTGTTGTCTTCTGTTGGTGTCCAGGTCTTTTTGCATTGATGAGTTCACCAGTGCTTTCTTTCTTTCTCAGGATGTACCAAACTGTAGATTTTGCCACTCCTAATATTGTAGCAATTTCTTGGATGTTTTTTTTTTCTGTTTTCGCAGCTTAAGGATGGCTTGTTTCACCTGCATGGAGAGCTCCTTTGACCGCATGTTTTCTTCACAGCAAAATCTTCCAAATGCAAGCACCACACCTCAAATCAACTCCAGGCCTTTTATCTGCTTAATTGAGAATGACATAACAAAGGAATTGCCCACACCTGCCCATGAAATAGCCTTTGAGTCAGTTGTCCAGTTACTTTTGGTCCCTTTAAAAACAGGGTGGCACATGTTAAGGAGCTGAAACTCTTAAACCCTTCATCCAATTTTAATGTGGATACCCTCAAATGAAAGCTGAAAGTCTGGACTTTACGTCCATGTCCATTATATAACTATAACTTGTTTTAGTAAACAGGTAAAAAAAAAAATTGTCAGTGTCCAAATATATATGGACCTAACTGTATATTATTTGCATCCCTCACTGTCATTTCTGCCTAAGGCTATGGTCCTTCTTTCATTTAGGCTACTGAGGCAAATTTAACTGGGTTCATTTTTCCTTTTGAATTTGAGCCATTAAGCTTGAGCTCTCAGAGGGATACAGAGGGATAAAATTGATAAGCCACACCATGAAGGGAAATGGTACTGAAGGTGAGCTTGAGAAGAAAGGGTACAGGGATTGGGAAAGGGTATTGGAGGCGAGATTGCTACCTCTCTTCTCAATCTGTGAACAGCAGTACAGGTTTATGCCAAGGAAGAGCACGTCGGATGGAATTTTTGCTTTAAGAATGTTAATGGAGAAGTACAGGGAAGGCCAGAGAAAGCTACATTGTGTGTTTGTAGGCCTGGAGAAGGCATACGATAGAATGCCGAGAGATGAGTTATGGTATTGTATGAGAAAGTGTGGAGTGAATGAGAAGTATATTAGAGTGGTGCAAGACGTGTATGAGAACAGTGAAACAGCAGTGAGGTGTGCGGTTGGAACGACTGAATGGTTAAAGGTGAAGGTGGGACTTCATCAAGGATCTGCTTTGAGTCCTTTCTTGTTTGCCATAGTGATGGATAGCTTGATGGACGAAGTGAGGCAAGAGTCACCATGGAACATGATGATATCACAATATGTGGTGAAAGGAGGTTGAGTTGGGTTTGGAGAGATGGAGGTATGCATTGGAACAAAAAGGAATGAAGGGGAGCAGTAGCAAAACAGAATACATGTGCATCAGTGAGAATGGGGATGAGAGTGTAGTGAAGATGCAAGGAGTAGACGTAAAGAAAGTTGGTGAATTCAAGTACTTGGGGTCAACTGTGCAGGAAAATGGGGGCTGCGATAGTGAGGTAAGAAAGAGAGTACAGGCAGGGTGGAGCAGTTGGAGAAGGATTTTGGGAGTCATTTGTGATAGGAAAGTTCCAGCGAAAGTGAAAGGTAAGATGTATAAAACAGTAGTGAGACCAGATATGATGTATGGATTAGAGACCGTACCCTTAACGAAGAGACGGAAGGCAAAGCTGGAGGTGGCGGAGTTGAGGATGTTAAGGTTTGCGATGGGAGTGACAAGGTTGGACAGGATAAGGAAGGAGCACATCAGAGGGACAACACATGTGGAGAGCTTGGGAATTAAGCTAAGAGCGATGAGACTGAGATGGTATGGCAGACATCCCAAGTCTCCTGGAAGTTCCCTGATGCCCGCAAATTACATACAATCTCACAGAATCTACAACCCCGATTCCAAAAAAGTTGGGACAAAGTACAAATTGTAAATAAAAACAGAATGCAATGATGTGGAAGTTTCAAAATTCCATATTTTATTCAGAATAGAACATAGATGACATATCACATGTTTAAACTGAGAAAATGTATCATTTAAAGAGAAAAATTAGGTGATTTTAAATTTCATGATGACAACACATCTCAAAAAAGTTGGGAAAAGGCCATGTTTACCACTGTGAGACATCCCCTTTTCTCTTTACAACAGTCTGTAAACGTCTGGGGACTGAGGAGACAAGTTGCTCAAGTTTAGGGATAGGAATGTTAACCCATTCTTGTCTAATGTAGGATTCTAGTTGCTCAACTGTCTTAGGTCTTTTTTGTCGTATCTTCCGTTTTATGACGCGCCAAATGTTTTCGATGGGTGAAAGATCTGGACTGCAGGCTGGCCAGTTCAGTACCCGGACCCTTCTTCTACGCAGCCATGATGCAGTATGTGGTTTGGCATTGTCATGTTGGAAAATGCAAGGTCTTCCCTGAAAGAGACGTCATCTGGATGGGAGCATATGTTGCCCTAGAACCTGGATATACCTTTCAGCATTGATGGTGTCTTTCCAGATGTGTAAGCTGCCCATGCCACATGCGCTAATGCAACCCCATACAATCAGAGATGCAGGCTTCTGAACTGAGCGCTGATAACAACTTGGGTCGTCCTTCTCCTCTTTAGTCCGAATGACACGGCGTCCCTGATTTCCATAAAGAACTTCAAATTTTGATTCGTCTGACCACAGAACAGTTTTCCACTTTGCCACAGTCCATTTTAAATGAGCCTTGGCCCAGAGAAGACGTCTGCGCTTCTGGATCGTGTTTAGATACGGCTTCTTCTTTGAACTATAGAGTTTTAGCTGGCAACGGCGGATGGCACAGTGAATTGTGTTCACAGATAATGTTCTCTGGAAATATTCCTGAGCCCATTTTGTGATTTCCAATACAGAAGCATGCCTGTATGTGATGCCGTGCCGTCTAAGGGCCCGAAGATCACGGGCACCCAGTATGGTTTTCCGGCCTTGACCCTTACGCACAGAGATTCTTCCAGATTCTCTGAATCTTTTGATGATATTATGCACTGTAGATGATATGTTAAACTCTTTGCAATTTTACACTGTCGAACTCCTTTCTGATATTGCTCCACTATTTGTCGGCGCAGAATTAGGGGGATTGGTGATCCTCTTCCGATCTTTACTTCTGAGAGCCGCTGCCACTCCAAGATGCTCTTTTTATACCCAGTCATGTTAATGACCTATTGCCAATTGACCTAATGAGTTGCAATTTGGTCCTCCAGCTGTTCCTTTTTTGTACCTTTAACTTTTCCAGCCTCTTATTGCCCCTGTCCCAACTTTTTTGAGATGTGTTGCTGGCATGAAATTTCAAAATGTCTCACTTTCGACATTTGATATGTTGACCATATTCTATTGTGAATACAATATCAGTTTTTGAGATTTGTAAATTATTGCGTTCCGTTTTTATTTACAATTTGTACTTTGTCCCAACTTTTTTGGAATCGGGGTTGTAGAGTAAACGAGCAAGCTTCATCCCAAACCTGTTGACCAGTCAGTGAGTGCATAGAGCGTGAAGGAGAGCAGCAGCTGCTCCAGCCGTTTTCTGGAACCCAGGAAATTAATACATGGTACAAATCGTTGTTTTTTTTTTTGGTTTTTGGTTTTTTTTAAACTGATTTGGTGTTCAACTTGCACAGTTATGATAAAGCAGTGCTCTTGGTAATTGTCATCTTTGTAAGCTCACTTGCTCGGCACAAGGCTAAATAATGGCAATAAATTACTTTCACTTTCAGTGCTGGAGCTGCAGGAGCAGGTGTCGCGCAACAGGCAGGAATTTGTGAGGATTCACCTCCAACTAGGGATGCACCGATCCATATTTTTTCACTTCCGATCCCGATACCTGAATTTGAATATCTGCCGATGCTGATACTATTCCGATACCAAAACTATTTCAATATTATCATCATTATTGGTAATAACTCATCTCTACAGGCAACTATGATATGAACAAATGGATGCATGTGTGTACCAAAAGGCAACTTGAGGTAAGTATAAGGTCAGAAAACAGGAAATCCTGTTAACAGTAACAATCCCATCCTGAAAACAAATATGCAACTGTAAGGATTTCAAATTGACTGTCATTTATTAAACTCAAGACAGAAGGGCTGCTTTCACATCTTCACAAATTAAGTATAGGCTCTTGTAGCCACAACAAAGCAAAATAGTTTTCACATATAAAATGGCCTTAAGTGTGATCATTCACAGCAGCACTAAAACATTCATGCTCAAGTAGCAGCCACAATTCAAGGTTGTCAAATACTTGAAATCAAAGTGCAATATAAAGTATAAAGTGCAATGTAAGTTTCACACCCACCATCAATAAAACAGTGTACATCTGAACAGCACAAATGGAGGTTTGACTTAGAATGTGACCTGGATTAAACTTGCACCAGAGTCTAACTATTCTTCAAAAGAAAATAAACAGTAAATGACTCCTCAAAAAGTTAACACTGAGGCAGGGATTGATGTAGAGCATTCAAAAAAATCTCTCAAACATTGGCAGGTTCTTTTTAAGGAATATGAGCATTTCTGCTCTCTCTGCTGTCAGGCGATTCCTCTTTTCATCCACAATATTGGATGCTGTGCTGAACAGTCTTTCGCTTTCAACACTGGTTGAAGGGGCACTCAGGAACTTTGCTGCAACAGCACCAAGAAGAGGAAAGCAAGCATGGTTGTTTGCCCAGTACTGGAAAGGGCTGTCTTTCTCACTTATTGTTGGTTCTTTCAAGTACATCTGCATCTGGATAACCACTGCCTGGGTACCTCCTGCAGGTTCATCATGCTCCTCCAGAATTCTGTTGTACAGACTGCTGAAGCTGGTTTTCATTGTGCTTGGAGTACCACCACCAGTACTTGGCCCAGCTTCCATGCAAGCAACCTTTTCTGCTGGCTCAGCCTCTGTTGTCCCTGCTTCATCAGCTGAGGCCCTGAGCAGCGCTTGCTCCATCTTCTCAAGCTCTTGTGTCAAGAGAGCCTTCCCCCTCCTGGCAGTTTCTCCACTAGTAAAGAATCTGACACAAAAATGAAAGATTGAGTACAATTTATTTGTTGCTACTGAAAGACAGTAGACAGGCGCGCGCACACACTTCCCCCTTATCAAAGTCATTGTAGGCTACATTAACAATACCCACT
This sequence comes from Neoarius graeffei, assembly GCF_027579695.1. NCBI lineage: Eukaryota > Metazoa > Chordata > Actinopteri > Siluriformes > Ariidae > Neoarius > Neoarius graeffei. The sequence goes on from NC_083581.1 coordinate 35,570,670, forward strand.
TTAAAGCTAGGAATCAATCAACAGTTTTGATTTAGCATTATTTAATTTTCAATTTAAAACTTAAAAAATAAACTTAAATTACTAAAAAAAAAATGCCTCACCTGTCCTTGTATCGAGCATCCACTAAAGTGGCAACAGCGCAGAGTGGTTCACTTTCGACTTCTCTGAAACGCCTGTTGACAGGAGTGTGCTTTTCATCGTTTTGATGCCGCTGTCGGCACTGTTCTTCGCGGCGAGCAGGCGTTGTAAAATGGTCACGGCTGGAATTACGTCGGCAGCAGTAGAGGTCGCTGAGCTGATTTTCCTGGTTAACTCCTCAAAGGGTTCCAACACAGTCACTGTTTTCTCCAGCAAACCCCACTCGTTGGCTGACAATGTTGCAGGTAAATTGTGGTCGGCAGCATATGCACAGAGGGGTCGCTTCTCTTTCAGAAGGCTCTTGATCATATAAAAGGAACTGTTCCATCTTGTTTGAACATCCTGAACAAGTCGAGTTGGTGTAATTGTAGTTCCCCCACCTTGCGTTTCACGTTGCAGGTCTTCCAAGCAAGACTGTGCGAGTTGCAAGTGCTTGAAGTGTGCGACGATCTTCCTGCTGTTTGCTAAGGCATCACTAACGCTGCGTTGTGATAGTAGCCCCTTGTGCACAATGAGCTGCAGCGTGTGAGCAAAACAGCCCAGATTAGAAACTGCCATGTCTTCCATCGCGGCCTTCATGTTGCTTGCATTGTCCCGTAGAATTACATGCACTTTTTCTAGCGGGATCTCCCAGTGATTTAACATCTCTGTAATGGATGCTGCGATTGTAGCTCGGTTGTGTGAGCCTCTGCACTGTTTTACCTGGAGCACTGCACAACAGAGCTCGTGTGTATTGCAGTCAATCCAGTGCACAGTGAGGCTTATCAGTGACATTGGGCAGACATCTGAAGTCCAAATATCTGTAGTAAAGCTCAGAGCTGGAACTCTTTTTAACTTTTCAGCTAACTTGGTTGACACTCGGTTGTATAGTTCAGGTAGCGCCATCTCTGATAAATATCTCCTGGATGGTAAACTGTATCTCGGCTGCAAGTGCTCGATCAGGCTGCAAAATCCTTCGTTTTCGACAACTGACAAGGGTTGGTCATCGAGTACGATGAAGTTAAGCAACTTCTCAGTGATCCCTTTAGCTTTAGCGTTGTCTGGTGAAAGTTTGCCTGTTTGAAATGACTGCTCAAGTGATTACTGCCGGCTACTTTGGTGTTTCGGCCCCATGGCTACGAAGTCATCGTGCTCTTTAGGGTGGTGCTTTTTCAGATGCTTTATTAAGTTTGTGGTATTGTATGTCGCAACGGAGCTTCCGCCTCTCGGTACAACGGCTTTGCAAACATTGCATGTTGCTGTCTTCAGGGCTCGAAATTAACTTTTTTTCTTTGTGTCCCCCAGTGGTCCCGAATTCTGTGTTCTATTGTCCCGAATGGAAGCAATAGTGTCCCCATTTTTTTTCCTCTCTGAAATAACCAGTGGTTAATATTATCATATGAAGTTACTATTATATTTGTAACTATGCGATTTTGAACCCTTTATATCATTTTTACAATAAGTCACAAGACACAAGCGACACATGTCCTATACATCATCTACTTCAAAATTAGTTATTGCATTTTCAGTTTATTAAACTTTGGCGATCTCACTGTATGAATAGATACCCATTTATTTAAAGGGGCCAACTAGCTCATTCAGAAAATGTTTCAACTCCCTACATCTGCAGTACACTTTAGTTGAAAATAAGACCCCTTTTATGTTCATTTCATCTGCTTATACCTTGAATATCTGTTGGCACTTATAAGGCCAACTTATAATTTTCACCATTACCGTTATCCATAGCCCTGTGATGACCTGGCGACTTGTCCAGGGTGTACCCCGCCTTTCGCCCGTAGTCAGCTGGGATAGGCTCCAGCTTGCCTGCGACCCTGTAGAACAGGATAAAGCGGCTACAGATAATGAGATGAGACCGTTATCCATTTTTATGAACTTTCCGTTATCCATTACCGTTATCCATTTTTATGAACTTTCCCATTTTTATGAACTTTCCGTTATCCATTTTATGAACTTTCCATTATCCATTTTATGAACTTTCGCTGCCGAAACGTGGGTGGAACATCAACATAGTGCCAGGTCCTAGCCTAGTTGTGCTGCTGACTGACTAAACTTTCTGAACTAGAAAGACACCAAGAAAACTCACTTATTCTGTTGAATGGTATCTTCTGTCAATATCATCCACATCATTCCTGTTGTATTTTATAACGTGTCTAACAGTGTTCATTAAGTTCATTCAGTTGCTAGCGTTGCCTGCAGACCAGGCGATGACACTTTGGATCCTGAAGGTCCCGGAGACGTTATGTCTGGGCTTTCAGTTTCTTCCCCGCGGTCGGTCCGCTTCAACCACTTAAGCATTTTTGTTCTGGCAAGAGTCGGCGCAGCGTGTACGGTAGCAATTCCATTCCAAGTCCATATAATGCGGACTCCGGCCGAAGATTCTAGAACAGAATGCGCTGCTCTGTAGCCTACTGATGCAGGTGCATCGAAAGTGTAGCAACTATGTATTTTTCGCTGTTAACGTTTTAAAATTAAAATTGACAAATTAGGTGAATGTCTACGTATGTGTTACGGCTTTGTAAATAATATTAATGTAGAACTTTTTTTCTAGATCTATTTTTTTTCCATTGTCCCGGGATTGTCCCAGATATGATAATTTTGTGTCCCGATGACATTTTTTATAGTCCCCGGGACATCGGGACACCGTTAGTTTCGAGCGCTGGCTGTCTTGCTTTGCGGTGTTTCAAGTAAAAGGTATTTCCACACAGCTGACATGTTGTGGTGAAAAATTGGTTAGCTTGCTGCTCCATCCACGCTCGCCTGCTAGCTCGCTACAAACTGTGGGATGGATTTCCTGAACAGAAGCGTGTATCTTCATTACTGTGTGTCTCATTGAGATTCGCCTCTGTTCAGGAAATCCATTCCACATTTTGCAGTCAGGTAGCAGTGCAGCCAACAGGGAATCACTTGTGGAGTCATTCCAGCAGACAGTATGTGTACAGACGTGTCTCATGGATCGGAAATCTTTGCAGGTTGGATCGGAAATTTCCGATCCGTGAATAACGTTGATATCGGAACCTGATACCGATACTGGATCGGCCCCATCCCTACCTCCAACACTAAGTCGCTCATAAAACTACAACCTTTTCTGGTTCAAACAGAACCAATTAGGACCACGTACACCCTTTCTATTTTGTACTACAACGTTAAGTGTGTGTGTGTGGGGGGTGTCAGCATGTAATTACCTTTTATTTATACATACATACTAGAATCATCATATCCCTGCAACCATACAAGATTTTTCCAAAATTCCAGAACCTATGATCATCTTGCGGTCCCTTTACAGAGAGCTGATTTTAAGGTGAATTGAACCTGTTTGAAATTTTAAGGTAAAGCCCCTACAATAATCACAGAATTGGCACAAAGGAAAAAGCCATTGCAAGATTAATTTATAATTTATCACTCTGTGATAAACTTCCCTGTGTATTTCTGAAACTTGTCGTTATCTTTTTGTCCACTGAAACAGGTGCGACATTCTATTGCATCTAAAAACATGATTTCAATATTAAATGAATGGACCCGCCGTCCTGTTATTTCTCTCAACTAACTCATCGGGTTTTTCTGTATTTATAGGCTCTGAAAGAGATTCTTTCACAACATTAAAAAAAATTACGCTGTTCAATTGATACTGTCTCTTCAGGTACTATTAACACATCCATCTTCTGTCAAATATGTGATTTTTCCGATGTGAAAATCAGCACTCTCCAGTCACAAGACAAAGCAATTCTACAGAGATGCAAGAGCATTCTACATCAGAAGCTTTCAAAAAACATAAAGGTAAAATTCCCAGTGAGATCAAATGTTGACTAATCTGTCAATCTGTGGTCAGTCCTGAGAACCATGATGTGAAACCAGAGCAGATTTTGACTTTGGCAGACAGATTTCCAAATGTAATGAAGGCAGATGCCAGAGAACAGCTCCATTTTAGAAGTCCTGGATTATGTCTCATCTAACCTGAAAGCACTGGTGCCAAATTATAAGAATTTACCAGTTGATGAGTTCTGGGGGAAGCTGTCCAAAGTCACATCTGTGAGCTCAGGGCAGTTGAGATTCAGGGAGCTCTGTCAGCTGATGAAGCTGCTATTGGTGCTGCCAAATTCTAACTGTGATGTGGAAAGGGCATTCAGCATGGTGTGTCACATCAAGACAGAATTTAGGAGTCAGATGTCTCACCAAACACTTGTGAATCTGATGTCTTGCAAGATTAACAAGTTTATTGACAGTGTGCTACAAGGTGGAGGTGTCTGGAAAATTGCTCAAATCTGCAAAGCAAGCAGCCTCTAAATACAATGAAAGCTTGCAAAAGGAATAGGCATAGAACAGAGGAAGGGAAAGAGCCCTTTAGGCCTAGGCCTACATGTACAATTGCACTCATTGTCATTCATGCAATTCATTCATTGTTCTGTTATATTCATCTGTGTTTCGGTATCTAAGTAAAGCAATGTTCTGTGGTGAAATATCTATCTATCCTGGTCATCTTTCCTTATTTATGGGGGGTGGGGTGTCCAGATTCAATCAGTAAGGAGCTTAATATATGGCGCATTGTAGTTATCATAGTTTATGGGTTGGGGGCAGTTACCGTAAGTCCCCCAAGTCAGGGTGTCTGCTATGAATCTGAGTGAATTCAGGAATTGTTCATCTCCAAAAGGCCACCCCAGAATGCAGGAAATCACATCAACCAAATCCAAAAGTTTCTGGGTGAGTCTTTTATATAAAAAGACTGCAAAGGGAAGGTGTTTTCTCGAAAGTGCTTTTCTTGGATCTTTCCGTCTGGTGTTTTACTCGCCTGACCCTGTTCTTCAAATCACTACTAGTTATGTGTAATCTGAAGGAAGCATTAGTGTAGGGGTTCCAAGGTTTGTTGTGGGGTTTTTTTTATACTGTTTAATCAACATTATAATTATATCCAAGTATTTGGACAGTGACAGCGTTTTTGTAATTCTGCCTCTGTACACCACCACAATGGACTTGAAATGAAGCCATTAAGATGTAAGTGAAGTGAAGACATTAGCTTTAATTCAAGGGTTGAACAAAAAAAAGTTGCATTATCTGTTTAGGAATTAGACATTTTTACATAGTCTGTCCATTTTCACAGGCTCAAAAGTAATTGGACAAACTAGCGTGATTTCTCATCTCATCTCATTATCTCTAGCCGCTTTATCCTTCTACAGGGTCGCCGGCGAGCTGGAGCCTATCCCAGCTGACTACGGGCGAAAGGCGGGGTACACCCTGGACAAGTCGCCAGGTCATCACAGGGCTGACACATAGACAACCATTCACACTCACATTCACACCTACGGTCAATTTAGAGTCACCAGTTAACCTAACCTGCACGTCTTTGGACTGTGGGGGAAACCGGAGCACCCGGAGGAAACCCACGCGGACACGGGGAGAACATGCAAACTCCGCACAGAAAGGCCCTCGCCGGCCACGGGGATCGAACCCGGACCTTCTTGCTGTGAGGCGACAGCGCTAACCACTACACCACTGTGCCGCCCCTAGCGTGATTTTATAAATATATTTTTTAATACTTGGATGCAGATCTTTTCCAGTCAGTGACCACCTGAAGTTAGGAACCCATGGACCAAATGCTGAGTTTCCTCCATTGAGAAGTTTTGTCAGGGCTTTACTGCAGCCACCTTCATTTGCTGCTTGTGTGTGGGTCTTTCTGCCTTCAGTTTTGGCTTCAGTAAGTCAGGAGTATACTCAAACGGGTTGGCAATTTTAAGAACGTTCAATTTCTTTTCCTTCAGAAGCTCTTGGGTTGCTTTCGTGATATGTTTCGGGTCATTATCCATCTGTACTGTGAATCTCTGTTCTATCAGTTCTGCACTATTTGACTGAATCTGAGTAGAAAGTGTAGCGCTATACATATCAGAAGCACTTTATTGCCAGGTATGTTACACACATGAGGAATCTGACTCTGGTTTGACTTAGCTTTCATAGTACAGACAGAAAGAAAGTATAGGAAAAAAACACACACACACACACACACACACACACACACACACACACACACACACACACACAGAGTCTCACTGCAGTGAACTCCAGGGGAAGAATCGCGTTTCTACAGCGATGGCCTTGAAGGCAGTGCTGGCTGGAGAGCCAAGATAAGATTGGAATTTGTTTAGACTTGAGATGGGTAGATGTGTCCTTTTTCGCTTAACCCGCTTGTCCATTCTGGCCACCAAAATGATCCATTTCTCTTTGCAAAGCCATCAACTTCTCCGCGATGTTATCAGTGTTGCGACTCAAGTTCTGAATAGCCACAGTCTGAGTGCCGACAGCTCTGCCCACCACCTCAATTATGTCGGGCAGCTTTGTGGGGCTTTGAACAGCTGCCACCGTTAACTAATTTCCTCAATACACCAGGGCAATGCCAAGTCCAATCAGCAAAAGTCCTGTGATCATGGTTCCGAATAGGTAAATATCCTCAATGTCCTCCACGGAAAGAATCGCCAAGTACACCACACGCCACTTCTCCCAGGCATCCATGGTGTATCTGGCTGCAAACGTTCCGGCAGGACAGGCAGGTTCCCCCGAACCAGACTTCTCGTCGAGAAGATTGTGTCAATTGCGTGAAGTGACCAGTTGATCAAATCCATAATTTCGATTCGGAGAACAGTGCAGGAAGGGTCTCTCAGACAAGATGACTCCGCAGAAGCAAAGCAGGAGAGAGGCTTGTCAGGAAGGGAGAGGCTGAGAAATGAGAGATGAGAGGAAAAAACACCCACACATTTCGCTCCTATCAGGACCGGAATGTGTAGGCATTAAAAAAAAACCCTCAGCGCAGCATTCCGTGAAGCACGGAGAAGAATTAACACAACAATTACACAAAAACAAAGTACGAGAGAGCAAAGTCCCGTGGCAGCCGTCTGCGGCGCCATCTTGGATGGAAATATACATTTCAGAATTCATCCTGCTCCTTCTATCAGCAGTCGCATTACACCAGTGAGCCAGTTCCATTGGCAGCCACACATGCCCATGTCCACCATGTTTGACAGATGATGTGGTGTGCTTTGGATCATGAGCCCTTTCTTTCCTTCTCCATACACTTCTCTTCCCATGATTCTGTACAAGTTAATCTTGGTTTCATCTGTACAAAGAATCTTGTTCCAGAACCAGGCAGGCTTTCTAGTAAAGTCGAATCTGGCGTTTCTGTTCTGGAGTGTTACCAGTGGTTTGCATCTTGAGGTGAACCTTCTGTATTTACATTCCTGAAGGTATCTCTCGATTGGAGGCTTTAACAATAGGCCTACCTCCTGAAGTGTTTGTAACTTGACTAGATACTGTGAAGTCTGATTTCCCCCCCCACCCCCAACAAGGAAAGAATTGTGATCATCCACTTTAGTTGTCTCACCAGTGCATTCCTTCTTTATGAGAATGTACCTGAAGTAGCTATTCCTTGCAACAAATATTGCCATGTGAGGTTGATAAGGTTCCCGACACACAATCCAGTTAAGCACTCACAGAAAGTCCAATGAAATGAGATGGTGGTTTATTCCATTAAGACAATTCCGGTTTACTTTACGATTGCGAACAAAGGATCAAAAAAGGGAAACTAAAGTAAAGCTCTGTTAGTTTAGTAGGTTATTCCAATACATTCGGCTTATTGCGGTCGGAAAACTATTCTGCCTCGTCATCTCTCTTACCCCTGATTCAAGGGACTAATTAAAGCTTGCAGTGACGTGCCACACTGGCACGTCAAGGGGAGTGGCTACATACCACATGACAGGTAAGGCAATCAGGTAAGTATCTAGCGTAATTCCTTTTACAGGTTACCAAACTAAATCATATAGAAACAACAAATACTAAGTCATACAGCAACCTAAATATGGCTCCTACAGTACCAAATTGTTAACATGGCCACTCCAGAAGTTTCTGCTATCTCTCTGATGGTTCTGTTTTTTTTTTTTTTTTCCTTCAGCCTAATGATTGTTTCCTTAACTTTTCATCAACACATCTTTGGACTGTATATTGAGGGTGTTTCCATGAACAGCTGCTAAATGCAAATTCAACATTGCAGAAAAAACTCCAGACCATTTATCTATGTAACTTGTCAAGAAATAACAAGGATAAATAGGCCATAATTGTCCATGAAACTGCTTATCATTTAACAGGGTCTCCGCGGATCCTTAAAAAGTCTTAAAAAGTCTTATTTTTAATATGTGTTTTTTAAGGTCTTAAAAAGCATTATATTTCACTATTTTTTGAGCTATGGTATTAAATTTCACATGGGAGGTATTAAATTTCATCCGGGTAGCCTACGGTAAATGAAAAAAAAACCATATGTCTGGATTTTTTTTTTCCGCGCTAACGTTATTTATTCAACCAGCGTCGTTTGTTATAAAGATGCTGAACAAGTAGCACAAGAACCGTTGTGTGTCTAGCACTAGTTCTAATAGCGCAGGAACCACGCCACTGGGGGCAGTGTGTTCTTTTATCCATGTAGTAGACAGTGATGGGAATAACGGCGTTAGAAATAAACGGCGTTACTTTTTTTTAGTAACGAGTAATCTAACTAATTACTTTTTACATCGTTATAACGCCGTTCCCGTTACTTACAATAAAATACTATGCGTTACTTTATTAAAGCTGTTCTCATCTGGCACGCTGCTCGCTCAGCCTTTCTTTACTCTGCTTTAGTGTGGGGCGGGGAGACACGAGACAACGGCACAGTAAGCCAATCAGAGTAGATTTGGACAACATACGTAGGTAGGCCACGCCTACTGCACGCTCTTTCAATCAGAAGAGCCAGCGATGGCGAGCGGTCAGCCCAGCACTGCGCTTTCACACTGGAAATACAGCCAGGACTTTTCATTACTTGAAATAAAAGGCAAGAGTGTTTACGTGCAATGCACATTATGTCGAGGAACAAAGCGTTTGTCCTCGTCAGTGGCCAGTAATTAGTAACAATTTTAATAACTACAGAAATATATTACATTTGATAGATGTCTTATCTCACATTGTCCCACAAAAATATTAATATAGTGTAGATAACATTACTAATTGGTTCTGTTAAGTGTCCATTTCAGTCATTAAACACATTTAACATTCACTTTTATTATGATTACACTAATTGAATTTGATTTTTTTTTTTGAGGGGGAACAAAATGTAACGGAATAATTACTTTCTCTGGTAATTAGTTACTTTTATGACAAAGTAACTCCGTTACTAACTCAGTTACTTTTTGGGAAAAGTAACTAGTAACTATAACTAATTACTTTTTGAAAGTAACGTGCCCAACACTGGTAGTAGAACCATTGAGAGTAGAGCAGACGAAGAAGAAGTGGTTGAACTTGAACATGAACAGAGATGGGGAAGTGTAAGTTTAGTAACAAGTGGCTTGAGGAGCCAAAATACAAAAGTTGGCTAACAACAGCAACTTCAGAATATGAAGCGAGATGTAAGGTATGTCGGAAAGACATCAAGTTAACAACAATGGGCTGTAAAGCCCTTGACGCTCACTCGAAAGGGGAAAAGCATATGCGCTATGCTGCTAGTCGGGCAACAACAGTCCCCAGAGGCAGTTCGATCAGTAGTCAAACTTCCTTGCTTCCTCACTGTTCATGGCAGTACCCTACGATTAAAATATTGAGAAAGCAGTTAATGTTCTGTTTTGTTAACTGAAGATCAATTTGTTTCCTCACTGTTTGTTTACAGCAGTACCCTACTATTAAAATATCGAGAAGGCAGCTAATGTTCTGTTTTGTAAACTGAAGATGCACATTTTTTATAAAAAAAAATGCTTTGAACTTAACCTAGAGTGTGCTTTTTTTTTTTTTTTTTTACTGTACGTATTTGTTCCGCGGTAGTGGTCTTATTTTTTATACTCAGTGGTCTTAAAATGGTCTTAAAAAGTATTATTTTTGCTGGTCAGAAATGTGCAGAGACCCTGTTTAATTATTGAATTTCTTTTAAGCCTGTGAAAATCGAGGGATTATGTAAAAATGGATGCAATTCCTAAATGGTTAATGGGATATATTTTGTTAAACCCTGTCAATTAAAGCTGAAAATCTATCATTCATTAAGATTGTTTGCTTCATTTCAAATTCATTCTGGTAGTGTATAGATACGTGCGCACACAAAAAAAAAGCTGTACAAATACTTATGGACCTGACTCTATCATTTATATTTTAAATAAAGAGTTATTAGTAGAACAGATAATTTTGTTCTATTTATTAAAAAAAAAAAACACTTGTTAAAGAAACATTTCTCACAAAAATACAGAACAAGATAAATGAGCAACAGAATTTCTACACATCACAAATACTTTGGGTCCAGAGTAGAGTTTTCCTTTGTCACATGCCATAATATCAAAATTTATTTGATTGACAAGTTGTCGCAAGTTAAATGCATCACTGTGCTTTTCTATGTGGTGTAACTCATGAGGGAGCTGTGTAGTAGTGGGACACCGGTATCAATGAGAAATGTATTGATAAAAATGAAGGCAACTAGTGTATTTTTCTTGAAATAAATGTTATTTTTTTCGCAGTCCAAATCCTGCGCTCTAATTGGCTGGCGAGCGGGTCCGTATCCTACGGCACGGACCCCGGTTACGGACCCCGGTTACGGACCTCTGGCGACTCGCTCATTCACAACAACAAACATCGTAGCATTTTTTGTCAACATTTATCTTTTTTTATAAGATTTATTTATAAGATTATCAAAAGTCTTATAAATTTTTGCCAGCATTTCTCAGGAAAATAGCATTAATTTTACAGCATGGATAGCGATAACGACAGTGTTCACAGCAAAAGCAAGTTTTACTACCCTGAGGAAGAAGAAATTAAAGAAAGCATTTCAGGAGAAAGCTAAAAACCTGTAATTTGCTAACACTGAGCAAAAACATGGCTGAATCCTGAATGACTCCTATTTGTATAAATGGGGGACTACATAGGTGGCAAAATGTAGTTTTCCTGCCACGGAAGTGCACTTGTATACCAAGGAGAAAGCAATTTGCATTACAGCCGTGAATGAGGATTCAAAATGGTGGCTCGGCTTGGTTTTCCCTTTCAGGTGCTCTCGTTTTCTGTTAGAATTTAGTAAAGAAAAAAATAAATATATTATTTACCAGCTTAAGGTCGGTCCGTATGGTGAAATACCGTGACCTCGGCCTTGAATACTGACCTCGGCCCAGAAGGCCTCTGTCAGTACTTTCAAGACCTCGGTCACGGTATTTCACGATACGAACCTCCCAGCTGGTAAATAACATATACGTATATCTGCTGCAGGAGGGCACAATCCTTGGTTTGATTCAGAGCTCGGGGCTCTGAGCTAACGATGGCGTTTCACATGTACTCAGCATGTCTGGGTTTCCTCCAGGTTCTCTAGTTTCCTCCTACTTCCAAATAGCATGCAGGTGGATTGGCAACTTGCCCCTCTTTTGGCTGTCTGTGTATGTGTTCTGTGAAGTGTCCCATCCAGGGTGTATTCCTGCATATCCTGTGTTCCCAGGATGGGTGCCAGAGCCACCCTGTCCAAGGAAAGAGTTTTCTGATTATGAGTACTGAATAGGAAAGAATGAAAACTTGTTGCAGTTAGAATAATAGATGGAGCTGTGTAGCACAATGTTCACGTTGGGTTTTTGTTTCCTTTTTATTGTGTTCCATCCTTTATAGAGAAGATGCTTTGGCATTTTGCTCATAAAACAATAACACCTTGTCTTTACTGCTTGCTTATTGCCTGTCAAGTAAGTATTTTAAAAGGGAGCATGTTTCATTGGTTGTCCAGTCCACTGTCCATAATTGATTACGTTACTGTCAGGCAGTCAGTGATGCAAAAGAAGTTTGATTAAGTGATCGTAGAAATGTGTTTGAGAGAACATTATTGTTCAATTATTTTCAAATGTATGTTTTGCAATAATTCTGTTTTGTGTGTGTGTGTCATTCTAGCTGCCATGTCTGTGACAGTCAAGTCAGAGGAGAAACCGGTAGATGTAACCAGTGTAGCTCATCGTAAGTCTGAGAGAAAGCAGCGCAAAAAGTCTCTGCAATCCCTGGTGGAGCCTCTGCTGCTGGCACCAGAGATGCTTGCTGGACTGGGGCAGTATATATGCAGTGTGTGCAGTGAAACATTTATATCGCTGGCACAGTTGGCCAGACATGTGCAGTTCCACGATCGAGAGAGGCCGTTCCCGTGCGCTATTTGTGGCAAACGCTTCCTGAGCCGCAGCCACCATGACGAGCACCAGCGAGTGCACACAGGGGAGCGGCCCTTCCCCTGCAACCGCTGCGACCGCTCCTTCACCACCCACCACAACCGCAAGCGCCACCAAATGATCCATGACAAGGAGGAGGCGTACCGCTGCACTGTGTGCGGTGTGCTCTTCTGCCAGGACCACCAGCTCGGCAATCTCAACGGCATCATCCATGTGCTCAGGCAACACGAAAGCACAGAACCAGGACACGCTATGGGAATCAAAACCAAGATCAAGCTTGAACCAAATTCGACAAATGAACAGGAGGAAAATGTAAAGAAGAAGAAAAAGCATCAGCATCAGCCTTCCCATTTTGCTGAAGAAGATAGCAGAATGTCATTCCAAGCTGATGTCTTGCAGGTTCCTAACAATAAAGAAGCAAAGATCAAGAAGATTGCTTATGACATGGAGGTTACCCTGTAAGCCACAGGTCACTGAAGTATGCCCTGTCCTGCAGATTTTAGTGTTTTCCCTGCTTTCAACACAGCTAATCAAAGCTGTAGTGAGTTCATCAGAGTAACAAAACTGGTATGTACAGGACAAAGTGTTCTCCGGGACCTGGGTTGGGAGGTGGTACTGGAAACCATCACCTGATGATGCAGTAGTGCAATATGGGGAATGTGCTGTGCTCCAAAATTGACTGAAAATGGTGATTAGTGCAAATGCAGGATAAACATTTAGCTATAATCACTGTTTGTTTTCTGATTGTACTGAAATAGACTAACCTTTATAAAATACTACAACGCTGTGAAACAAATGTAAATGAATTGATTGGTTGGATTTTTTTTTTGCCTCACTCCAGATTGTATTTTTACTAAAACACTGATCATTTTGCTTATGAACTTTGTATGCTTTTTTTTTGGCTTGAATATATGAACCGGATATTATTCTTTCTACATGATAATGAACCTGACACTGTAGTGTTTAGTTGCATCAAATTATATCGAACACCAAATTTCTTATTCATCTATTTTGTTGATGTGCTGAGGCTGTCAAGTGCAGTGTCTTCTTTTTCTTCTTCCATCTTGTAGACCTCTGACTTACCCCGTAAGAGAAATCAAAATAAATTTAGTTTATATCACAGGTTCATGTGTTTTGTGATTTCACAAAGGCATTCTCAGATATGATGGTAGGCTCTGGTGGCACAGTGGTGTAGTGGTTAGCGCTGTCACCTCACAGCAAGAAGGTCTGGGTTCGAGCCCTGTGGCCGGCTAGGGTCTTTCTGTGTGGAGTTTGCATGTTCTCCCTGTGTCCACGTGGGTTTCCTCTGGGTGCTCCGGTTTCCTCCACAGTCCAAAGACATGCAGGTTAGGTTAACTGGTGACTCTAAATTGACCGTAGGTGTGAATGGTTGTCTGTGTCTATGTGTCAGCACTGTGATGACCTGGCGACTTGTCCAGGGTGTACCCCGCCTTTTGCCCGTAGTCAGCTGGGATAGGCTCCAGCTTGCCTGCGACCCTGTAGAACAGGATAAAGCGGCTAGAGATAATGAGATGAGACCCTCAGTCCTTTCCTTAGGGGACTTAAGGCCGTAACCCTTCCCTGTAAGGGGACAGGTAGAGACACTCCGAAGCAATGTTTTTAAATTAAATGGATTGGGGATAAAAATTGTCACCCTGTGAAAAATTATATCTTCAGGAACTCTCCTGTTGCTTTTAATCATATCCTATTTCTCTGTGGGATAAATGAGGTGCGCAAACATAAAATCCCTTTGTCATGCAATATTAATAGGCATCAGGCTTGGGCGGTATCCATTTTTTCATACCCTGGTATATTCCTGACTAAATACCCCGGTATGCCGGTATTTATGTTTTTTGTGTGTGTGGTTTATATATATATATATATATATATATATATATATATATATATATATATATATATATATATATAAATATATAAAATTTATTATATATATATATATATATATAAAATTTATTATATATGTATATGTATAAATTTATTTTATATATATAAAAAAACCTTGCACTCGGAAGTTAAAACAATATGGCTGCGCCCATTTGCTAGAAAATGTTTTAACTCCGTTCGTGCTTTTGTTTCTAATGCGTTGAACTTAATTCTATATGCAGGGCTGTGAAATTTCCACGGATTCTGTCGCGAAAAATATCATCTTCACAAAACGTCTATTTTTGCATTAAAAATCATTCGGGGGGGGGGTCTAGTCGGTTTTAATCGCCTTGCACGAGACCGGCGGCTCAATACAGCCGGACTCGCGGAGTTTTATGCCAGCTGTCTTGACTGCGAGTGCATGACAGAGCTAAAAATAGCTATTGCGTGATCTGGCACCGCGTATGTGAATTTTGTACTTACAGGGTGCAAGATCAGACATAGTTAAGATGCCATCAAAAAGGAAAGCTAAGGAGGTGTTTGAGAGAGCTGCAAAGAGGACTAGAAAAGAACACACAGACAGACTGAAGGAAAAGATGAAAAAGAAGTTTGCAAAACTGAAAGAGATGGTGTTAAAGAAAAGAAAATTAAAAGACTTTCATTAGATGCTGTTTGACAGACTATGAATATTTTGTAAATAGCTTTAATAGAGGAATGCAAATACTATAGAACTAATAACTAATAGCCTTACTGAAAGATGAATTGAAAGAAATAGCTGGGAGTGATGCAAAGAGGAATAGAAGGAGCCAGAAGTAAAGATGTAAATAACATATTAGATAAGAAACATTTTTTTTTTTTTTTTTTAACTTTTGCTCTGTCGACAAGAGACATTGTGACAGATTCTTGGAAAAAGCCAGGACATAATACAAGAGTTAAGTGTAATTTGGAAGACAACAGGTATCTCTCACTTATATATTGAGCATGATTTTTCACAAAGTCATTTTGAAAGGCCTATCAAAGTTTTCTTTTATTAACATTTCTTTAAATTATTTACACATTTTTTTTACTTTTTTGATTGAGATAAAATACATAGGCACTTATTAGATATTTCAAGGTATTTTACATGGATCTTTCATTTTAAAAGAGAAAACTGTTGATAGGTATTTTATATGGCAAAATGAAGACCAAGACTAGTCAAATATTTACTTGTTGAGATCAATTTTTTACTTGCAGGAAATGCTCAGAATACACCATATAACACCTAAAATGGCTTGGTGTCTGGGGCCCTGTGGGCCCCAGACCCCCGGCTTATGCTGGGGGGCTATGCCCCCCAGACCCCCCCTTTTCCTCGGATTTCTTATTTACAATTTCACAGCCCTGAATATATCGTGGAAAAAAGATATCATCCATAAAAGAGATAGCGGAACAGTGTCCGGGTTAGAAGAAGTATACTTCAAAGCTACATTTTCATCTAATTTTTATAAATAATTTTTTTTTTGCCACTTATGTTTAGTTTAGTTATGGTTTACTTGATAGGGACAGACACATATCATGCAGGCTGTGCAACAGCCTAACAGTAGGCATCATAGCATTTATAGCCATAGGCTAATTTCCAATGCCCGTCCCTAGAAGGGCTTTTAAAATAATATATAAAAAACTATTTATTTTAAAAAGCAGCCTATCCATTCATCCAGGCCATTCATTCAATCTAAAATACAGCCAATATACATAACTAACCATATGTCAATGTCCATCCACATATCCATTCATCCACTAAATATAAAATTAGTAAAATTAATAAAAATGGTCAGACATTACCTACCTTTCTTCACACCTGCTCTACATAATAAACATACTGTCACGAACACACACGCACTCAAAATTAACAGCCCCCAACCCACCAGCACACTTAAGATCAACACACACGCACATAAAATCGACATCCACCACCCCCCACCCTACTCACCAACACACACACATGCATATTCACACATGGCTACATACCTGGTTGCTTTTTAGGAACTCCTTCATCTGACTCCTGAACCACCCATGATTATGAATGGCCTTGATTTCAGGGGGCAAACTATTCCATAAATGTAGTCCTTTAATTAGGAATGAGGACTGACCAAAGGATGTTTTACGGTGGGGTATCCTGCAGTTCCCTGCTACAGCACCCCGGTGGACCGCCCAACAACCTGCATTGGTTGGATAAGGTCACAGAGCACTTGAGGGGCTTGGCCATGCAGGCATTTATAGATCAAGTTAATATTTGACAAAGCAATATAATTATCAAAACTTAGCATGTTCAGGTCCCGCTGGACATCACAGTGATGAGCTCTTATTGGCCTCTTACCTAGGGTCATTATGTCATTGATTACAAAATATGGCATCAAATAGATACACATTATTGTTAAATTCTGTTGCTTTTCTATGTTAAATCTATGTAAAAAATGTGTTCTATAGCATCTTTAAATGTTAAAATCTCAACAGCTTCAGGGGGCTTGCAGCCCCTTTGACCCCTGCTGATAGTTTCTTACATTCCTCTATTTTTTTCAATTACTGCTGGGATCCCTGTTGTGAAGAGTGAGAGATGCGCGGGTAGCTACGCGGGCGCTAGAAAGCGTTGATAATTATGGGAAGATGTCTGTTTAACGACAAGTGGTTGGGGGATGACAAATACCCCCAAAATAAGGAGAAGACTCGTTTGCAATAAAAAGCGCTGGATCCTACAAATGTGTTTAAAGCCGGTAGCGCAACGCTGGGGACACGCCCACTGGGAAACTGGCTTTTCACCGACACGAGGCGCGCGCGCATGTGTGCAAGTCAAGCGCTCCGGAGTGAAACGCAGGGGGGTTCGCGCATGCGCACAAGAGTCAGGTGGAAAATGGGACTTATAGGACATAATACTACTAATAATAATAATGATTTTTTTTACATAATTAATATTGTTTATTGTACTAAGTTTAATATAAATATATAAACAACCTTTATTTCAAAACTCAAAAAGAACTCCAGAAAATTCAATAATTCTAAATATAGTACAATATAAATAATTTGTACAAAAAGTTTAGTTTTATTACTTATTGTCTACAAGTGTTTTTAAGAATAATATTAACCACTAATAATAATTAGTAGTAATAGTAATTATTATTGATTATTAATCATTACTATTTATGAATTAGTGATTAATAAGTACTAGGGATTATTAAACGTTATAAAATTAACTTATTAAAAATTATTACAAATAATTATTCAAAAGTAGTAATTGGTAGAATGCAAACAAATACTCATGGATTATAGACAATTTTTTTTAAATAGTGAACATTGATATAAAATAACTGTACTACTACTAATAATAAACAATAATACTACTAGTAATACTTGTTAATGTTATCAGTTCAATTGTTATATCAATGGTCACTATTAAAAACAAATTATAATCCATGAATAATTGTATCACTACAACTACTACTAATTGCTACTTTTTTAATAATAATTTTAACTAATCTTATAACTCAATTTTATAGCATTTTAATAATCACTAATTATTTATTAGTATAATTTAGTAGTTGATAATAATTACTACTTATTAAATTACATTTTGATAATCACTGCTTATTAATTAAGTAGTAATTAATAATACTTAATTATAATTGCTACTCTTAAGTATTAATTAATATAGCTAATAAGTATTGATTATTAAAATGTTAGAGTTAATTTTTTTAATTATTATTAAAAATGTAGTTATTATTATTATTATTAGTAATACAAACACTTATTCATGGATTATAGATAATTAATGATTATTTTTGAATAATGAACAATGTTATGAATAATGAATAATGAATAATGTTATTTTTGAATATAACAATTGCACTGATGATAATTAGTTTACAGTTATTACAACACATTGATTAATATTGATAATGGTTATGAAAGGTGACAGTTGTTTTTGTGTTTAATGTAACGCTCTGATGATTGTATGACTGCATAAACAGGTTTATGCTGTTACCTACTATAATGCAGAAGATACTCGAGAACTTCCTCAGCCAGCTGTATACTGTACGACACTCAGACTGATTTTGCTGTTGGACACAAAATCACACGTCATCAAAGATAATCTTTGGGGATTGAAATAATGCCGGCTAAGGTTGTTCAGCTGGTTCTACTTGTCGTTTATTGTTTTTGTTTTTGAAATGATTCATGGTGTTTTCTCCAGTAAACCCCAGTCTTCTCCTTGCTGCTGCAGTAGTTCTGCAGGCCCAAAACACACGACTTTGCTTCAGCTGTTTGCATGTCTAACAGTTGCCATTGATGCACCTTGTTGTTCATCAATTGTGTGCATTCTTCTTAAAGTTAGTAAAAAAAAAACTATTGCAGAAAACAGTTTTAACTTGTCGTATTTATCATTTTCTTTGCCATGGTACAGTCTTAATTTTTCCATTTAGAGGTCTTGAAAAGGTCTTAAAAGTCTTTAAATTTGTACTTGAAAAATGTGCAGATACCCTGTATCTATTCTGTTTTAGATATTCTGTATTTGACATTATAAAACAAACAGTTGAAATGTTTAAAGACATTTCTTTAAACTGCCAGGATGACATGTTTTTGAACTCAGTGCCAAGCAATCAAGTAGGCCTATATTAATGTTGGAAATAAAAACACACATTAATAAAAATAAGAAGTGCAAATGCCAACAAAGCCAGCAGAAAACAAAACATTGCATGTGAGTTCAAATCACATCTTTTGTAAATCAAAAGAAAATAATTTGCCTAATTCAAGCAATAACCGGTAGCTTTTTTCCACTCAAACAGGCAAATAGGCTATACAAGTAATGAAATAAAGCTATTTCAGGCTGCTAGTAGGCTGTGCCCATTTAGAAGAAAATTAGGAATGCACTAAAAGCCTCTTTATGTAAAGCAAATGGATTAGCGTCCTTAGCTGAGTGATTGGAGAGAACTCGAAACATAATGCAATTCGGTGCAATAACCAATCCAAGGCAGAAACAACAAACATGAATCTGTTTGTTGTTGAGGCACGGAGCGAAGTTCGCCTCGGGGGGAATTAACGTCCCCTGGCTGGGAGTGGACGGGCCCTGGCAGCGCCGATTCGTTGGGGAGAGGGCAGAGGTCGCTGGCTGCCAAGTTTGGGGAGGCTGGGACCTCCCCTGCCCGAGTTACGAGCGTCCGTAGGGGGCTGGAGCCGCCGATAGAAACGAAACCTAAGCAGAGCGCCGCGGCTCACCTCAGGGCGAATAACGTGAACATGAACCTGTTGACCAAAGATTCTAGAATCTTTGCTGTTGACCCGCAAACTGCCATCTAGTGGCATGCGCGCACTGTACCAGAGACGGTTGTACGATAATAAAATGACATTACAGTCGTTTCGAGTAAGCTGGATAAAAATACAAATATATTTATTTTTGACGGTATTAAAAATATATCGCCGGTATTTTGTCGTACCGCGGTACACCATATTTTCACCATACCGCCCAAGCCTAATAGGCATGCTATTTGGTTGCAGATCCGGGAAAATTCACGGATTTGAATAAATTTTGTGAAATGCCAAAATACTCAAAAATCGGGAGAGGTGTTGACTTGCGGTAAATGTGCAAACGTAATATTTGTTACAGTATTTTGCATCCGATTCCGTGTTCCATTCCGTGTTTTACGGACTGACCTTGACTCCGATTATGCGTGCGTAACGAGGTTCGTGATTGGAGGAAAATGTGTCACGCGTTAGTAATGTAGCCAATCAGCGACGTGAATATATTGTAGCTCGTTCTTGCTTGTTTACAGCGTGGTAACTGCATTCCGAAGTTAGAAAGCGAATATTTTGAACAACGGCAAAAGAATTATTGATCGGAAGGAAGAAAAACGAGCAAGGGAAGTTGATAGTGGGTGCAGAGTGAAATGGAATTGGGAATGGTGTTCAAAACCGTTAAAAGTCGTTTATAATGCTAAAGAAATGGACACCACTGTGGGCGAATATTACCGGAAAGTTGACATTGCTGGTAAATGCAGGCGTGTCTTGTGCGATGCAGAGACTAATTCTGTGGCCCCATGCATGAACCTGATAACCCACATATTTTTATCTGTATTTTTCTTAGCTGTTTAAAATTTTCACCAGTGCAATTTTCAGACTAACTGGAGACATGTTAATGAAACCCTTACAAACCTCAAATCTATGTCTGGTTGACTGATATCAAATTTACTGATTATTATATTCAGATTCAATTTTCTCATTTTTAAAAATGTGGGTTATCAGGTTCATGCATGGGGCCACAGAATTGTGCTGATCGTGGTTGAGTTGCCCTGGTCGACCGTAACAAAACAAAAGGACGCGCACAGAAACTGTATGAAAAGCGGTCAGATCATCAACTGCCGAGTAATTTTTTCACTCGTCGCTGGGAAGATGCACAAAAACAAGATTTGACATGTGGCATTAGCCCTGTTTACTTACAGGCCTCGGGAAAGCCTGCAGCTACACAGTCTCAGCGTCTGACACCGTTTGTGGGCAGGAAAGCACATATTGACGTGAGAAACCACTTTTCTTTGGCAGTTTATCAAATTTTAAAATATGTGCTATGAATTCTGTAAAAAGGTCTTGGCTTCTGGGGTCCTTCGGCCCCCAGACCCCCCAGCAGGGCGTTGCCCCTGCACCCCAGTGGGGGCGTAGCCTACCCCCACACCCCCTGGCTTGACATTCACTTTTTTGTAGATATCCCCAGTGGCATGCCTGCATTAAAAACAGCTTTCAGATTGTTGTTAACCTGCCAATGTAATGGATTGATTTTATATATAATGTGGGGGTTTAATAGATTCTTTTGGGTGTCCAAGTTTAAAGATCAGCACTTTCAAAACAAGCTCTTTAAATTCAATGTAAGAAAGGAGCCCTTTTTAAGGGCCTCTTGTGCAGACTGATGGTATCAAGAATTCTGTTCAACAAACCTCATTGCTTCTGCCAGGATATTCTGACATGGTCATAGACAGAGCTTTCCATAATATGATGAGGCAAAGTTGCAAATTAATATAAATTGTTTAAGAAACACGCATTCCTTTTTGTACGAATATTAACCTTGACAGAAAATGTGTGGTTTGAACTGGGGAAAGTTCACATGCACAAAACGGATTAGAAGGGAACTGAAAATGTTGTGCATGGAAGAATGAGTATAGGAACCCTCCACAACACCCCTAGCTGGACATTACAGGAAGAGATTCAGGTATCATATCGCTAGATGGCGCACTTAGACCTTTAAGTGACTTAATACTGCTTGAAAGTACAATTGAGTATAGGGTTTTTAAAAAATTTTTTTATATCCCATTAAAGCTCGCTTGAACTAATGTTCCAGAAACGCAGATCACCGGTGCTTTATAGTGATGGAGTCAGTAAGGGACCGTCTATAAAATGCATGACCTTGGCATCCATGTAGAATTGGACCATGATTAGTCTATGGATGTCGACTTTGTAAGATATGATGTAGTGTAGTATTCGGTTCCAGCATGGACTTGGTACAGTGAGATGTAAGATTCTCTCTAAGCGCAATATTGAAGCCTTACAGACTTACACACTGTATAATTTGACAAGTTCATCTTACTTAAAGGAGTCTAGGAAACTTGTTGCCTTGAAACAGTTCAGTAATTATAACCATTACCTTCAAGTCATGATTACTTTATGCCTACGATTTAAGTTTACTTAAAACATAATCGTGTTCAATCAATTGAGTTGTTCTTTAAGTAAATATAACTCTTACTTTCAAGTAGAGGTCTGCGCGGGTTGGATTTTTCAGTCCCGCCCGCGCCCGCGTTGTGCAGTCCCGCTCCCGCCTGCGCCCGCAAAGAATTATGATTTTCAGTCCCGCTCCCGGCCGCATTGTGCAGTCCCGCTCCCGCCCGCGCCCGCAAAGAATTATGATTTTCAGTCCCGCTCCTGCCCGCACCTGCCATATTTTGTCCCGCTCCTGCCTGCAAATCCCGCATGATGCAGACGTTCGTGTTATTTCTCAGGAAAGTTCGTCTTGACACAGCGTGATGGTGCCCCGCCCCCTACTTTGAGTGGATTTGAGCATAAATATCTACAGCTCACGTTCACGTTTGTTATTATTTATAGTGCTGTCAAGCGATTAAAATATTTAATCGCAATTAATGTCGCGACTGTCATAATTAACTCGCGATTAATCGCAATTTAATCGCACATTTTTGTCACATGAAAAACCATTGTAATTCTCTTATCAGCATAAAAAAGTGAATGGGCTTGCTTTGTACTAATGTTTCTTTTTTTATTGCAAAGCATAACACGTCTTGACACAGCCACCGCAAAGTGAAACCTAAGCCGAGCACCGTGAATGAAGTGATCTACTGCTTGAGTTAGTCTACAACTCTAATCAGAGAGACAGGTTACACAGTGCCAGTAGGCTTGACATGCTTGATTATAATATAAAGTACACTATTATATTAACTTTAAGTTGTTCGTTGATAAATATTGCATTGAATCTGATCTTTACTGTTTCAGCTCACTTAAGACATTTTGTACTTTTACACTTTCTGCCTGTTGATGTGTCACGCTGTCCAATCAGAGGCTGCCAAATTTGCATATTACAGGAAGGATTTCTGGAATAGCATTGAGTTTACAGTTCAGAGGGATCTGGCTTCTTTAGATGCTGTCTTCTTAAAACTGAATAATATTTAAAAAAAGCCAAATGAACCAGTCTTCTGAACGGCTCTTTTCAAAGAACGGATCACAAAGATGCGGATCCCATCAAAGAGCCATAAATCCCATCTCTACTAGCACACCCAATGCGGATCCAATGAGTTTCACTTTCAGATAATCATCAATTTCGGAGTTTAAAGACTTCGATTCAGCACCCGTAGCACCGACATCCTCCCATTCCTCAAAGTCACGAAAAGTGGCCTGATGTACCTGATTTATGGCCGTTGTATGTCAGAACCTTTTGGCACTTATCACAGCAAGCAAAGGGCAGCTGATTTCCCTCCGCGTCGTACACGAGTGAGAATGATTTCCAAATGTCCGATTTCAGGACTCTTGACTTTTTAACGGTAAATGTGCCTCTTTTTAAAGCAGCACTTACTTTTGAAGCACTGTGAGCTTCAGTAAAGGAGCTCTGCTCTTCTGCCATGATCGGAGATCTCAAACACGGAAGAGGAAAGGAATCGGAAACGTACAAGAGTTATTTATCCTCTCTTGGATCAGAATCAGAATCAGAATTCTGATGACCAGCTCATCTAAGGTGTCATTGAGGCATCATGTTAGTGTGGGTCACTGGAGGCTGGGTGTGAACGGCGAGTCATTAGAGTGATCAAAGGATTGCCCGTTAGGGTGATCAATGGCAAATTTAAGATGCCATTCCTCACTCAATCTGGCAATCTGACTCTCTCTGCAAATTTAGTATCTTAAAATATTTTTATTAATGCCAAATAAAATATCCAACACAAATTATATATCTCATCTCATCTCATTATCTCTAGCCGCTTTATCCTGTTCTACAGGGTCGCAGGCAAGCTGGAGCCTATCCCAGCTGACTACGGGCGAAAGGCGAGGTACACCCTGGACAAGTCGCCAGGTCATCACAGGGCTGACACTTAGACACAGACAACCATTCACACTCACATTCACACCTACGGTCAATTTATGGCCCTTTTCCACTACCCTTTTTCAGCTCGCTTCAGCTCACTTCAGCCCGACACGGCTTGCGTTTCGACTACCAAAAAACAGCACGACTCAGCTCGCTTCAGCCCTGCTTAGCCCCTAAAACTCGCACCGTTTTGGAGTGGGGCTGAAGCGAGCCAAACCGTGCCGAGTGAGGCTGGGGGCGTGAGCAGACACTCCCCTGTGCACTGATTGATGAGGAGGAGTGTCCTCACATGCCCACACACGCCCCGCGAGCACGCTGGGATCTGTAAACACCGCAAACCCGGAAGAAGAATAATTACGAATTACGAGAATTTCTGAAGCCTTATGCGCCTTGCCTCATCTATACGCTCTTGCCAGTATCTGTTGGCGTTGTCGGTGACAACAAGCCACAGCACCAAGACCAGCAACACCAACGACTCCATGTCCTCCATGTTTATTGTTTACTATTCGGGTCATGAGACTACCGCTTAAAAGCTCACTGATGTCACTGTTTGCGCTGCTTAACGACATCACGTGACGTCCACCCACTTTCGCTAACTCCACCCAATGTGTCCACCCACTTCCAGCCAGCACGGTTCAGCGCGGTTGTAGTCGAAATGCAACTCCAACAGCCCCGCTCAGCTCGACTCAGCACGGCACGGCACGGCTCAGCCGTGTTTGTAGTGGAAAAGCGGCATTAGAGTCACCAGTTAACCTAACCTGCATGTCTTTGGACTTTGGGGGAAACCGGAGCACCCGGAGGAAACCCACGCGGACACAGGGAGAACATGCAAACTCCGCACAGAAAGGCCCTCGCCGGCCACGGGGCTCGAACCCGGACCTTCTTGCTGTGAGGCGACAGCGCTAACCACTACACCACCGTGCCGCCAAATTATATATGATAGACATAAATTAATAATTTATAAATTTTATTTTAAACACGTTTTTAGTTAGCGGGACTGCAGCTTATCACCGCTCCCGCCCGCGCCCGTGTATGTGCACTCCCGCTCCCTCCCGCACCCGCATATGTGCACTCCCGGTCCCGCCCGCACCCGCAATGAGCTTTCAAAATTTGTCCCGCGCCGCACTGCTTTGCGGCGAGTCCCGCGGGACTCCCGCGGGAGTGCAGGGCTCTACTTTCAAGTTAACTTTATGCCTGCTATTTAACTTTACTTTAAATAGCATGTATACATAAATTGTCATTTCTAAGTGTTACCAACTTGTATAACCCCAATTAATGTGACTTAACGAGAGTCCTGTTTACCTAGTGGAATTCAGGAAACTGATTGCCTTTAAATAATAAAATAAGCACAAAGAATTCTTAGTCAGAAGTACATTTTTATTTTAACAACACATTCCAGTGTAATTGAATAGTCTTTAGCTTTTTACATTATATTACAGGGCTTGAAATTCATATATTTTTTCACCAGCCAGCCGGACTAGTTACCTTCCAAAGTAACTCGCCGAACAGAAAATCAACTAGCCAAAATTTGTTCATGTATGAATTTTACGTCTGTCAAAAATAACACAGAGAGTAGTTACCATTGTTCATGACTAATGTGTATTTATTTCAAGACCCGAGTATTTTGATACTGTTTTTTTTTGCACACTTTACAAACTGGTATTTGCTGCTCCACGTCCTCCTCGCGATATCCAAAAAAATGCCAGATGACTGACCCCTTACTAGTTCTTTTAGGAACCAATTCGTCCGCTTCCATTTTTAACTTGTCGCTGAAATTGACAGAGCTTACACGGTAGCCTATGCAACACCAGCGATTGCACGAACTGAGTCAGCGCTGTAAACCGAAACTAGGAAATTTTCCTGCAAGTTCCTTTCAGCACTGAGATGTCGCCCGGGATTGGTTGGCGAGTGCGTGACGTTATTGTTTTTTTTAACCCTTAGGCAGCCTCTCACGTTACTGCCTGAGGGACAGGGAGAAAACCACCGGAAAAGGTTTTAAACAAACACAACAAACATGAAACAAAGGCAAGTCGGCAGATGACCATAAAATACTCGATAGTTATGATATAATAATTATATGTATCTCACAGAATTTTCGGAGATATATCGAGTACATTTGATATATCGCACAGCCCTAGTCTGAATCTTCGTTTCATATATATTTTTTATTTTCAACTAGCCAGCCGGGCTGCCTAGTGACAGGACTTACCCGCCAAATGACAAATTAAGTCGCCTCAGGCGACCGGACCACCACGAATTTCGAGCCCTGTATTACATTACATGGCATTTCGCAGATGCTCTTATCCGGAGCGATGTATGACGTGTGTAAAAGTCAGGTACACGAAGTGCTGAACTTCTAGACAAGAAAGTTCTAGTGCCAGTTGAACAAGTAACAGCAATACCTAGTGTAATATTCTGTTGAAGTACCAATACTCAAACAGCCAAAGAAACAAACTAACCACAAAGTATAACTAAATAGAGAACTCAAAACGGCTAACCCCAGGCTAGACAATACATGGCCTGGGTTGGTCTAAACCAAACCACAGTTACACAGTGAGCAGGGAAAAAGGGGAGAGGTGCAGCCTGAAGAGGTGAGTCTTCAGTCTGCACTTGAAGGTGGTCATGGAGTCGGCAGTTCTGACCTCAATGGGAAGGTCATTCCACCAACAGGGAATAAGGGCAGATAGTAGTCTTGAGCGGGCTGGGCAGGAGCAGAGAGGAGAAGGAGCCAGGCAACCAGTAGTAGCAGAACATAGGGATCTGGCTGGTGTGTAGGGGTGGATCAGATTCTGGAGGTACACTGGCCCTAACCACTTGAAAGCCTGGTAAGCTAGCACCAATGTCTTAAATTTGATGCGAGCTGCAATAAGTAGCCAGTGGAGGTTGGCAAGCAGAGGGGTGACATGGGAAGAACAAGGAAGGTTGTAGGCCAGGCAAACTGCAGCATTCTGGATGAGCCGCATGGGTCTGATGGCAGAAGTTGGAAGGCCAGCAAAGAGAGAGTTGCAGCAGTCCAAGCAGGAGAGGATCAGTGCTTGGACCAGGAGCTGAATAGAGTAGGTGGTAAGAAAAGGGCGGATCCTTCGGATGTTGTAGAGGAGGAATCTATACATCCGGGTCACTGCAGTGATGTTCGCTGAGGAGGAGAGTTTGATTGTGTCATCGAACATGATCCCTAGGTTCTTTGCACTGGGTGAAGGAGACCTAGAGCTGTCCCCCATGGAGAGGACAATGTCTGGGGCGAAGAGGATGGAGCAGGAATGTAGATTACCTCTGTCTTGCCTGGGTTGAGCTTCAGGTGATGGTTGTCCATCCAGCTCTGGATGCCACACAGGCAAGCAGAGATGCATGTGGAGATCTGTGTGTCAGAAGGAGGAAAAGAGAGAAACAGTTGGGTGTCAGGAGCATAGCAGTGGTAGGATAGACCATGAGCAGAGATGACTGGGCCAAGAGACTAGGTATAGAGGGAGAAGAGAAGCAGACCAAGGACTGAACTTTGAGGGACACTGGTAGTAAGTGGGCGTGGTGCTGGTACAGTACCAGACCAGGTAACCTGGAATGAGCAACCAGAGTGGTAAGACTTGAACCAGTTTAGGGCTGTCCGACAGATCCCTAGAGCTGATAAGGATGACAGGAGGATGGAGTGATCAATAGTGTCAAATGCAGCAGAGCGATCCAGGAGAATCAGCACAGAGGAGAGGGAGGCAGCAGCACTGCATGAAGTGCCTCACTGAGTAAGAGAAGTGCAGTCTTGGTTGAGCATCCTGCTCGGAAGCTGGACTGGTGAGGATCCAGGAGGTTGTTTTGTGAGGGGAAAAAAAAAAGGAGAGTTGGTTAGCAACAGCACATTCAAGCATCTTTGACAGGAAGGGGAGAAGAGAAATGGGGTGGTAGTTCTGGATGACAGAGGGGCCTAAGGTGGGTTGTTTTTTCAGCAGAGGGGTGAAAAAACTACAGGCGGAAACTAGCATGTACTGCTATAACCTGGTACAGACATCTGTCCTTACCACAAGGATAATGTTTAATTTGTACACTGTCCCTTTTAAAAATAAAAAACTTTAAACTTTATGTGGGCCCATTTTAAGCTGGCAAAGCTGACCCACATTGTTCTCCTCGTGTATCCAAACTCACTAAGGTTTGTGTTGCTTCTAATCTTGCTTTCTTGGCAGATCTTTCATTTATCCTGTTCCTTCTTGATACTGTGAGAGGAGTTTTTGACTTCATCTTATCATGTCCTAATTTGAGTGTTGGTGCCCAATCTGGATTTGTTTTATTGTGTAGGTTTGCTGGTGCTCCTGCAAGGTGAGAAGCAGATTGTTCATGCTAAAGTTCAAAAGTTCAATTTAATCTGCAGAAAACACAGCTTTGAACAGCAATGAACTCTTACCAGAAATATAAAGTGGTCACCACACACACAGGTGTAATTAGCGTTTTCCTCAGTTAAGTCCTTACGATGTATGTTTTTGAACCACAGCACATGGCGTTCTCTGGACAGTTCATCTGTTTTGTCACCGTTTTTAATTACGTTGGGAATTCCAAATAACCGTTTCTCTTTGTGACGAGTAGCATTATTACTGCAATTATATCCCACATACAAAGTAGCCGTTGTCTTTCTTCAAAGGCAATGAAATCAAAAGAAAATCAGAAAGCATTGCAGCAGCTCACACGTGAAGTGCTGGTTCCTGGTTGTTGTTATCATCCAATATGACGGACTTCCAGTATGGAAAATAAGCATGACGTCACTTGCACACAAAGAATAGGGGCAGTGTTGTTTCATTTTTAAACAGTCTATCCACCACACCAAAGCCTTTACCCATGTTACTGTCTTTCTGCAGATGCACAGGAAGATCGGGGAATAGTCCAATGTAGTGAGGACTGAAATGACTCACATGTGACGAATGAAAAGGTGGAAAACGAAAGGTTTAAATCACACAGTTCTCGGTCCTTGCTGGACTTGTTTATTTTGAGTGCTGTTGTGCTGCTGTGTTATGACTAATCTCAGAGACATGGCATATTTGTGCCACAACATGAGGAGTCATCCAAGCGCGCTGTCAACATTTCTTCAAATGCGTTCACCTGCTCAGAGCAGAGGCGGTGACGTTACCAAACCTCCACTTTTTCATTCGTCGCTCCTGATTCACAAGGCATCTTTCTCAGCTGTATCTAATGTCACATGTTGAGAAACGCAGCAGTCTTACACCAACCTTATAGGACCAATATCACCCTATAGTTGTCCATACAGCTGTGCTTCTTTTCTCAGTCATTATGGTCTCTCGCGTCTTTATATTATGGCCCGAGTTCAGGCTACAAGCAATGAGTGTCTCATGTTGCAAGCGCAGAAGAGTCGAAGGCGCTGCTCAATTTGCACATCACTACTGGTCCTGAGGATGTAGACAACATAGACAGACAGTGACTTTAAATTTTTTTAATTAGTGGCAGTTTTAGTTTTATCTCCTATGCTTTCATCCATGGCCTAAAAGTTGGAGAAGCAGCTTTGAGACCAAAAGGTCTCCAGTTTGATTCCCTATATCCATGGCTGAAGTGTCCTTGAGTGTTAGCAAGACACTGAACCACCAGCACCATGCTACTTGAAGTCTGCACTCTCGTAGTGAGGTGGAACCAAATCTCATGTTGTGGTGAGGATGCACACTTGATTGATTGATTGATTACTTTATTCTGAACAATAAAGAAGAAAGATATAAAAATAAAAATTTAAATAAAAAATACAATAATCAAAACATCATCATAAACAAACAGAATAGCGTAGCCACAAGGCAATAACATAATGTTCAGAAAGGATTAGGAAGAAGTAATAACTTATCCAATCCTAACCCTCTATACCACCGCTAATCAAATGTCACTTTCCACCATAATAAACTATATATACAAAAGAAAACAAAAGCAATAAACAAAAAAGAAAACATACCAACATATCAAAACATACCGACATGGTATAATATCGACCAAATCAAATCATATATACAGATACTTATGTTATGCATATATACACACATACAATACATATATTCAGTACATACATATACACATACCTATAGCTATACACTAAATACAAGAAGACCAGTCACAGACTTACTCTCAATTTCATCATCACCTATATAGTCTGCCTGTCCTCATTCTCATATATTTTTATTAACATGTTTTTATATAATTTTTTAAACAGTTTTATGTTGGTGCTATTTTTGAGCTCATTATCCAGACCATTCCACAATTTCACCCCACAGACTGTTATGCACATACTTTTCATAGTTGTTCTAACATTTACTCTCTTAAAATTCATTTCCCCTCTCAGGTTATACCCACCCTGCCTTTCCATAAACGTATTTTGTACCTCACCCGGAAGAAGGTTATGTCTTGCTTTATACATAATTTGTGCAGTCTTGTGTTTAACCAGATCAGTGAATTTCAGAGTGTGTGCTTTTACGAATAATGCGTTTGTATGCTCAAGATATCCCGTATTATTGACAATTCTTATTGCTCTTTTTTGTAATGTGCATAACGGCTGCAGGTTAGATTTGTAGGTATTACCCCATATCTCCACACAGTAGCTCAAATATGGAAGTACGAGTGCATTATACAGAGTATGTAGTGATTTATAGTCCAGAATGTGTCTTGATTTCCCCAAAATTGCAGTAATCTTTGCTATTTTTGCTTTAACATGATTAATATGCGGTTTCCAGCAGACTTTATGATCAACAATCACACCCAGAAATTTTATTTCATACACTCTTTCTAGGCGGCATGGTGGTGTAGTGGTTAGCACTGTCGCCTCACAGCAAGAAGGTCCTGGGTTCGAGCCCCGGGGCCGGCGAGGGCCTTTCTGTGCGGAGTTTGCATGTTCTCCCCGTGTCCGCGTGGGTTTCCTCCGGGTGCTCCGGTTTCCCCCACAGTCCAAAGACATGCAGGTTAGGTTAACTGGTGACTCTAAATTGACCGTAGGTGTGAATGGTTGTCTGTGTCTATGTGTCAGCCCTGTGATGACCTGGCGACTTGTCCAGGGTGTACCCCGCCTTTCGCCCGTAGTCAGCTGGGATAGGCTCCAGCTTGCCTGCGACCCTGTAGAACAGGATAAAGCGGCTAGAGATAATGAGATGAGATGAGACACTCTTTCTATGGTTATGTTGTCAATTTTCAATTCAACTTGAGAGTTCAACTTATATTTTCCAAATAACATAATCTTTGTTTTACTCAAATTCAATGACAATTTGTTTACGTTAAACCACCTTTTTAATTTATTCATTTCGGTTGTGATTGTTTCCATAAGCTGCTGTGCATTGTCCCCGGCGCAAAAGATGTTTGTATCATCAGCAAATAATATGCATTTCATTATACTTGATACATTACATAAATCATTAATGTACAATATAAACAGTTTAGGACCTAAGACAGACCCTTGCGGTACTCCACATGTTATGGGCAAATACTCAGATGTGTGATCTCCAATTTTTACAAATTGTTGCCTGTTACTTAAGTAGCTCCTCACCCAGTCCAAACCAACCCCTCTGATACCATACCTCTCTAATTTTTTGAATAGAATGTCGTGATTTATTGTATCAAATGCTTTCTTTAAATCTATGAAAATTCCCATAACATGTTTTTTATTGTCTATACCATTTGTGATTTTCTCGATAAGTTCCATTAATGCCAGGGTTGTTGATCTGTCTTTCCGGAATCCGTATTGACTGTCAGCTAAAAGTTTATATTTTTCAATGAAGTTGTCTAGTTTTGCTGTGAACAGTTTTTCGAGGATCTTGGAGAACTGAGAGAGTAAAGAAACTGGCCTGTAATTTGTGTAATGGTGTCTATCTCCACATTTATATAAAGGTATAACTTTAGCTATTTTCATGTTGTTTGGAAATTTACCAGATTGAAAAGACATATTACATATGTGAGTAAATGGTTCTGCAATTTCTTCAATAACTTTTTTTATTAAACTCATATCATTCCAGTCAGTGGAGGTTTTACTTTCACTTCTCCTTACAATGTCTATGACCTCTTTTATGCCAACTGCACCAAGGAATATAGATTTAGGATTTCTCTCCCATTGAGCAGCCTCCGCCCCTCCAGGTGTGTCTGTATCTTGAATCTTTTCTGCCAAATCTGATCCCACATTTACAAAGAATCTATTAAAACCATTTACCACTTCCTCCATATTATTTATTGATCTGTCATTCTCAATATAATGATCAGGGTAGCTTGTGTTTTTGTTTTTAGCTCTATTCCTAATAATACTATTCAGTACATTCCATAGCCCCTTCATATTATTTTTATTACTATCTAATAATTTATTATAATATTCCTTCTTACATGTCCTCATAATGCTGGTTAATTTATTCTTGTATTTTTTATATTTAATTTCTGCCTCCAAAGTTCTTTTTTTTATGAATTGTCTATACAGCGTGTTCTTTTTTTTACAGGCATTTTTTAATCCTTTGGTGATCCATGGACCATTTGCTTGTTTTTGTCCATCATTGTATTTCCTTACAGGACAGGTTTTATCATAT
The DNA here is from genome assembly GCF_027579695.1 of Neoarius graeffei. Classification (NCBI taxonomy): domain Eukaryota; kingdom Metazoa; phylum Chordata; class Actinopteri; order Siluriformes; family Ariidae; genus Neoarius; species Neoarius graeffei. The sequence continues at coordinate 35,602,964 of NC_083581.1, forward strand.
AGTGTTTTAAAGATATTTAGGAATCCACTGTATGCTTTGTCAATATCTTCTTCCTCATATACTACTCTCCAGTTCTGTTTAAGTAATTCACTCTTAAGTATCCTTATGTTTTCTTCGGTTCTTATCCGTTTGTATTTCAGCTGATTCATATCCTTAGGTTTCCAGTAATTACAGTGATAGACAATAAATACAGGCAAATGGTCACTGATGTCGTTATATAAAAGCCCACTTTCTGTATTATTTTCCATACTGTTTGTAAATATTCATTCATTCATTCATTATCTCTAGCCGCTTTATCCTTCTACAGGGTCGCAGGCAAGCTGGAGCCTATCTCAGCTGACTACGGGCGAAAGGCGGGGTACACCCTGGACAAGTCGCCAGGTCATCACAGGGCTGACACATAGACACAGACAACCATTCACACTCACATTCACACCTACGGTCAATTTTAGAGTCACCAGTCAACCTAACCTGCATGTCTTTGGACTGTGGGGGAAACCGGAGCACCCGGAGGAAACCCACGCGGACACGGGGAGAACATGCAAACTCCACACAGAAAGGCCCTCGCCGGCCCCGGGGCTCGAACCCAGGACCTTCTTGCTGTGAGGCGACAGCGCTAACCACTACACCACCGTGCCGCCCCTGTTTGTAAATATATTATCTATTAATGTGACACAATGAGAAGTAATTCTACTAGGTTTGGTGATTTTTGGGTATAAACCCATACTGTACATTGTATTTATGAAATCTTCTGTCATTTTATGCTTTTTTGGATTTAACAGATCAATATTATAATCCCCACAGATAAACACAGTCTTCTGCACTGAGTTAGAAAACACGTTTTCCATCCAGTTTTCAAATATATCTATACTTGATGCTGGAGTTCTGTACAAACAGCTCACAATTATATTTTTTACTTTTTCCATACAAATTTCCACTGTGATGCATTCCACCAGATTATGAACAGCTGCTGTCATACTCTCCACCACCTTATACTTCAGTCCTTTGTCCACATATATTGCCACACCTCCTCCTCTCTTTTTCACTCTGCTTATATGATTTAGATCATAACCCTCCATCTCAAAATCCACATCTCTGTCAGTGCTGATCCATGTCTCTGAAATTGCTATGATGTTGAATGGGTTCTTAAACTGTTTCAAATATTCTTTAATATTGTGGAAGTTGGCATATAGGCTTCTGCTATTGAAGTGGATGATTGATATGTTATGCTTTGATTGGAAAGTTGCGTTGTATTGCTCATCTGTGTAATAACTGCAGCTGTTTTCTATATCATTGAGTAAATTGTTATCCGGATCAATATCATGTTCTATGTCCTGTATTTTGTGTTCTGTATATACAAAGTTTTCTAGTCCTAATGTGTGTTTATTATCAGGAGTTGTCATGGCTGTAGTTTAAGGATACCTTGTTGTACGTTTCGTTAATATTTGCTCAGCTCCTCCAGCTCCCGGATGACTAGTACTTTGGCTTGTTCTGGTGTTCCATTTAACTTGATGTATATTTTGCAGTTTGAAGTCCATGTTGATTGTATTTTCTTCTGTTTTCTGAGTAGACGGGCCATTCTGGCAATGTCCGCATTTTTCTTTGTCGGGTGCTCATTGATGTAAACGTCTGATCCCTTCAGCCGTCTTCCCTGTTTCAGCAGTTCGTTTTTGTGTTTTCTGTTTGCAAACTGAACTATTATTGCCGGTTTTGTCTTCTCGTTTCTCCTTGGGAGCGGGTGACAGGCCTCGATGTTCTCCCTGTCTAACTCAACTCCCTTTGAGCGGAGAAACGCCGCCACCTGTTGCTCCACCGATGCCGCGTCCTCCTCGCTCGGCTCCTCTCCGTTCCGCATCGTCACTGCCCGTGCATATGAACGAGGTTTCACTTCCAAGCCGGTGATTATGATGTTGTTCATTCTGGTATATTGCTCCAGATCGGCCACCCGGTTCTCCAGCAAGTTAATCCGCTTGTCCTTCTCGGTGATTTTTAGCCTCAAGGCTTTAACTTCCTCCACCAGGCTCATGATGGTTTTCTGCTGTTGTCTAACAGCAGAAACCTCCTCCGTCAACATGTCCAGCGATCTTTTAATATCGTCGACCTCCTCAACCTGTGCTGTATTCTTTTTTGGTGGCATGTCGAGAAGCGCAGGAAGAACAAGCGGGGCAGCAGCAGCGCGACAGGAAAATCTGAGGCTTCAGCCGCGGCCTGGGCCCGCTCTCAGCCCGCTCTCGCTCTCGGCGTATTCTCGCGCAGCCTCTCAGCCCGCTCTCGCTCTCAGCGTGTTCCCGCGCAGCCTCTCAGCCCGCTCTCGCTCTCAGCGTGTTCCCGCGCAGCCTCTCAGCCTGCTCTCGCTCTCAGCGTGTTCCCGCTGTTGGGGCGAAAGCGAAGCACTACACAGGAAGCAACCAACTCCGCTGGTGTAAAACCCTCTGAGTTCATCAAGTTATCTGTAGTGAAACTTCAGACTGAACATCTGAAAGAAAACCTGCAGGGGATTTCCCAACTTCATTCAAGTCACTTGGACAAAGTTTTGCTTCAAGTTGATGGTGATGTTCAGCTTGTGTGTGAAGTAAGCTGTGTATGAGTCCACTCCCACTGCCAAAAAAAAAAGCACGAGAGAAACAATACGAGACCATCACTGGAAACAGACATCAATATGGCTACAAGTAAGCTGAATCTTCTGTATTCTTTAAATGAGTAGATTAGACATCTGAGTAAAAATTGAAATGATGCTTTGCTACAATGCAAGCTAAATGGATCAGCAAATAAATACTGTTTATTTAGAGATTTTGTTTTGGTTGATTTTTATTGCCAGAAGAGTAGCAATAAAATTAGGCTCTTTAATCAGAACATTTTGGCTATTTAATAAATTATGATGTTCCTGTCTCCTTGACCCAGGTCTATGCACTGCATCGCTCACCTGTGTGTCTGCGATCTACAACATGTTCACTAACATCTTTGCACATGGAGGTGTGTCACTGATGATGATGATGATGATGATTGTCATAGTTATTAGTATTAGGAGTAATACAACAAGACATTAATCAATTTGTAAATTAATTAAATAGTTGATTAGTTGACTAATTACATAACCAATAATTATAATTTACTATTAAGCTGTGATTAATTTGTAATTAAAAATATTAAAGTGCTTAAGAAAATAATCCCCAATATAAATTAACCAACCAATTAATTATCATTTAACCAATTAAATAAGAAAAATAATTTTAACGTTTGATTACATTTTGAATTCCATCCTATTCATCACAGTCCATCCTATTCATCACAGACTTGAAAGCCTGGTAAGCTAGCACCAATGTCTTAAATTTGATGCGAGCTGCAATAGGTAGCCAGTGGAGGTTGGCAAGCAGAGGGGTGACATGGGAAGAAGGAAGGTTGTAGGCCAGGCAAACTGCAGCATTCTGGATGAGCCGCATGGGTCTGATGGCAGAAGTTGGAAGGCCAGCAAAGAGAGAGTTGCAGCAGTCCAAGCAGGAGAGGATCAGTGCTTGGACCAGGAGCTGAATAGAGTAGGTGGTAAGAAAAGGGCGGATCCTTCGGATGTTGTAGAGGAGGAATCTATACATCCAGGTCACTGCAGTGATGTTCACTGATGAGGAGAGTTTGATTGTGTCATCGAACATGATCCCTAGGTTCTTTGCACTGGGTGAAGGAGACCTAGAGCTGTCCCCCATGGAGAGGACAATGTCCGGGGCGAAGAGGATGGAGCAGGAATGTAGATTACCTCTGTCTTGCCTGGGTTGAGCTTCAGGTGATGGTTGTCCATCCAGCTCTGGATGCCACACAGGCAAGCAGAGATGCATGTGGAGATCTGTGTGTCAGAAGGAGGAAAAGAGAGAAACAGTTGGGTGTCAGGAGCATGGCAGTGGTGGGATAGACCATGAGCAGAGATGACTGGGCCAAGAGACTGTATAGAGGGAGAAGAGAAGCAGACCAAGGACTGAACTTTGAGGGACACTGGTAGTAAGTGCTGATACAGTACCAGACCAGGTAACCTGGAATGAGCAACCAGAGTGGTAAGACTTGAACCAGTCTAGGGCTGTCCGACAGATCCCTAGAGCTGATAAGGATGACAGGAGGATGGAGTGATCAATAGTGTCAAATGCAGCAGAGCGATCCAGGAGAATCAGCACAGAGGAGAGGGAGGCAGCAGCACTGCATGAAGTGCCTCACTGAGTAAGAGAAGTGCAGTCTTGGTTGAGCATCCTGCTCGGAAGCTGGACTGGTGAGGATCCAGGAGGTTGTTTTGTGAGGGGAAAAAAAAAAGGAGAGTTGGTTAGCAACAGCACGTTCAAGCGTTTTTGACAGGAAGGGGAGAAGAGAAATGGGGTGGTAGTTCTGGATGACAGAGGGGCCTAAGTTGGGTTGTTTTTTCAGCAGAGGGGTGATGTGGGCCCATTTTAAGCTGGCAAAGCTGACCCACATTGTTCTCCTTGTGTATCCAAACTCACTAAGGTTTGTGTTGCTTCTAATCTTGCTTTCTTGGCAGATCTTTCATTTATCCTGTTCCTTCTTGATACTATGAGAGGAGTTTTTGTCTTCATCTTATCGTGTCCTAATTTGAGTGTTGATGTCCAATCTGGATTTGTTTTATTGCGTAGGTTTGCTGGTGCTCCTGCAAGGTGAGAAGCAGATTGTTCATGCTAAAGTTCAAAAGTTCAATTTAATCAGCAGAAAACACAGCTTTAAACAGCAATGAACTCTTACCAGAAATATAAAGTGGTCACCACACACACAGGTGTAATTAGCGTTTTCCTCAGTTAAGTCCTTACAATGTGTGTTTTTGAACCACAGCACATGGCGTTCTCTGGACAGTTCATCTGTTTTGTCACCGTTTTTAATTACGTTGGGAATTCCAAATAACCGTTTCTCTTTGTGACGAGTAGCATTATTACTGCAATTATATCCCACATACAAAGTAGCTGTTGTCTTTCTTCAAAGGCAATGAAATCAAAAGAAAATCAGAAAGCATTGCAGCAGCTCACACGTGAAGTGCTGGTTCCTGGTTGTTGTTATCATCCAATATGACGGACTTCCAGTATGGAAAATAAGCATGACGTCACTTGCACACAAAGAATAGGGGCAGTGTTGTTTCATTTTTAAACAGTCTATCCACCACACCAAAGCCTTTACCCATGTTATTGTCTTTCTGCAGATGCACAGGAAGATCGGGGAATAGTCCAATGTAGTGAGGACTGAAATGACTCAAATGTGACGAATGAAAAGGTGGAAAATGAAAGGTTTAAATCACACAGTTCTCGGTCCTTGCTGGACTTGTTTATTTTGAGTGCTGTTGTGCTGCTGTGTTATGACTAATCTCAGAGACATGGCATATTTGTGCCACAACATGAGGAGTCATCCAAGCGCGCTGTCAACATTTCTTCAAATGCGTTCACCTGCTCAGAGCAGAGGCGGTGATGTTACCAAACCTCCACCTTTTCATTCGTCGCTCCTGATTCACAAGGCATCTTTCTCAGCTGTATCTAATGTCACATGTTGAGAAACGCAGCAGTCTGACACCAACCTTATAGGGCCAATATCACCCTATAGCTGTCCATACAGCTGTGCTTCTTTTCTCAGTCATTATGGTCTCTCGCATCTTTATATTATGGCCCGAGTTCAGGCTACAAGCAATGAGTGTCTCATGTTGCAAGCGCAGAAGAGTCGAAGGCGCTGCTCAATTTGCACATCACTACTGGTCCTGAGGATGTAGACAACATAGACAGACATTGACTTTAAATTTTTTTAATTAGTGGCAGTTTTAGTTTTATCTCCTATGCTTTCATCCATGGCCTAAAAGTTAGAGAAGCAGCTTTGAGACCAAAAGGTCTCCCGTTCGATTCCCTATATCCATGGCTGAAGTGTCCTTGAGTGTTAGCAAGACACTGAACCACCAGCACCATGCTACTTGAAGTCTGCACTCTTGTAGTGAGGTGGAACCAAATCTCATGTTGTGGTGAGGATGCACACTTTGAGTGAAAGCGAAGCACTACACAGGAAGCAACCAACTCCATTAGGGTGCATCAGTTGCCCCCTAAAAGTGAAAAGTTCCTCTGATCATGATGCATTTTTGTTTTTATGTTCCTTTTGGTAAGAAAACACACTGGGTGAAATATTTTGACAAAATTCAAAAGTTTAATGGTGGCACCAGGAGCTCAAAGTTATGGAAAAAGCTGCTATTTTATGACAAAATTTCGATCACTTTTCATGAAACATTATTGCACCTTATAGAGTATACCAAATATCTTAGATGCACGTTTTTAGTACATATTCTAAATATATTATCAAGCACAGTTTGAGTTTTAGCTGTTCACTGAATCATTGTTCAACTACTTTTAAACAATACAAATGTATTATGAATCACATTAATGCTTCTCAATCCCTTGCAAAGGTTCTTAACATGATCTCTGGGTCACAAGAAATCAATAAATGGAGTCCAACATTGTGATTCAAACCTTACGCGAAAACATAAAATAAGCATGTTTTGGCAAAAAAATGAACCTCGTGGTGCCACCATTAGACTTTTGAATATGGTCAAAAAATTTTACAGGATGCCTTTATTGGTGAAAAGGAACACCCAAACTAAAATGCATCAGATTTTACCGCATGAAAGTGAAGGAAACTGATGCACCCTAAACTCAGGGTTTTAGCTATCAATCAAGGGAAGTTATCTGCAGTGAAACCTCAGACTGAACATATAAAAACCCGCAGGGGATTTCCCAACTTCATTCAAGTCACGTAGATAAAGTTTTGTTTCAAGTTGATGGTGATGTTCAGCTTGTGTGTGAAGTAAGCTGTGTATGAGTCCACTCCCACTGCCAAAAAAAAAAAAGCACGAGAGAAACAGTATGAGACCATCACTGGAAACAGACATCAATATGGCTACAAGTAAGCTGAATCTTCTGTGTTCTTTAAATGAGTAGATTAGACATCTGAGTAAAAATTGAAATGATGCTTTGCTACAATGCAAGCTAAATGGATCAGCAAATAAATACTGTTTATTTAGAAATTTTGTTTTGGTTGATTTTTATTGCCAGAAGAGTAGCAATAAAATTAGGCTCTTTAATCAGAACATTTTGGCTATTTAATAATTTATGATGTTCCTGTCTCCTTGACCCAGGTCTATGCACTGCAGCGCTCACCTGTGTGTCTGCGATCTACAACATGCTCACTAATATCTTTGCACATGGAGGTGTGTCACTGATGATGATGATGATGATGATCGTCATAGTTATTAGTATTAGGAGTAATACAACAAGACATTAATCAATTTGTAAATTAATTAAATAGTTGATTAGTTGACTAATTACATAACCATTAATGATAATTCACTATTAGGCTGTGATTAATTTGTAATTAAAAATATTAAAGTGCTTAAGAAAATAATCCCCAATATAAATTAACCAACCAATTAATTATCTCATCTCATCTCATTATCTCTAGCCGCTTTATCCTTCTACAGGGTCGCAGGCAAGCTGGAGCCTATCCCAGCTGACTACGGGCGAAAGGCGGGGTACACCCTGGACAAGTCGCCAGGTCATCACAGGGCTGACACATAGACACAGACAACCATTCACACTCACATTCACACCTACGGTCAATTTAGAGTCACCAGTTAACCTAACCTGCATGTCTTTGGACTGTGGGGGAAACCGGAGCACCCGGAGGAAACCCACGCGGACACGGGGAGAACATGCAAACTCCACACAGAAAGGCCCTTGCCGGCCCCGGGGCTCGAACCCAGGACCTTCTTGCTGTGAGGCGACAGCGCTAACCACTACACCACCGTGCCGCCCAATTAATTATCATTTAACCAATTAAATAAGAAAAATAATTTTAACGTGGGCGGCACGGTGGTGTAGTGGTTAGCGCTGTCGCCTCACAGCAAGAAGGTCCTGGGTTCGAGCCCCGTGGCCGGCGAGGGCCTTTCTGTGCGGAGTTTGCATGTTCTCCCCGTGTCCGTGTGGGTTTCCTCCGGGTGCTCCGGTTTCCCCCACAGTCCAAAGACATGCAGGTTAGGTTAACTGGTGACTCTAAATTGAGCGTAGGTGTGAATGTGAGTGTGAATGGTTGTCTGTGTCTATGTGTCAGCCCTGTGATGACCTGGCGACTTGTCCAGGGTGTACCCCGCCTTTCGCCCGTAGTCAGCTGGGATAGGCTCCAGCTTGCTTGCGACCCTGTAGAAGGATAAAGCGGCTAGAGATAATGAGATGAGATGAGAATTTTAACGTTTGATTGCATTTTGAATTCCATCCTATTCATCACAATGTCTTGGCTCTAGGAGAGAGGTGTGATGAGGATGCAGTGTCAGAGGGTCAGCAGAGTTAGAAGAAGGTCTGATCATTTACATCTGATCTTTACACAGTTGATGTTAAAATGTGTCCTGCCTGTAAACATGAGTAATTTTGTTGTAGGAATATATGATATGCAGTATGAACATAATGTAAAGGTTCTCTATATACGTTTTTCTTAAATCTCATTAAAAGTCTAATTTCTGTTTCTAGGCGTTAAAGGAACAGTCCACCGTACTTCCATAATGAAATATGTTCTTCTCTGAATTGAGACGAGCTGATCCGTACCTCTCCGAGCTTTGCGCGACCTCCCAGTCAGTCAGACGCGCTGTCACTCCTGTTAGCAATGTAGCTAGGTTCAGCATGGCCAACGGTATTTTTTGGGGCTGTAGTTAGATGCGACCAAACTCTTTCACGTTTTTCCTGTTTACATAGGTTTATATGACCAGTGACATGAAACAAAGTTCAGTTACACAAATTGAAACGTGGCAATTTTCTATGCTATGGAAAGTCTGCACTATAATGACAGGCGTACTAACACCTTCTGCGCGCTTCGACAGCGCATTGATACCTTCACTCCTCTTCGGGCATGGCCAGGCGGGCGAATGCCCTGGTCCGTCCGCCCTGTCTAAAAAAAAAAAAAAGGTACAACTCGAGCCCCATAGTAAAACTGGGACTTTGTCATTTTTTCAGCCTATGGCCCATGGTAAAACTGGGACTTTTTCATTTTTCCGCATGAGGCCCATGGTAAAACCACACTTCCAGGAGGGGCTGCCGTCTGCCTCCCAAGCCGGCCGAGAGCGCTCCTTGTCGGGCACAGCCAGGCGGGCGAATGCCCTGGTCCGTCCGCCCTGTCTAAAAAAAAAAAAAAAAATGGTACAACTCCGAGTGAAGGTATCAATGCGCTGTCGAAGCGTGCAGAAGGTGTTAGTACGCCTGTCATTATAGTGCGGACTTTCCATAGCATAGAAAATCGCCACGTTTCAATTTGTGTAACTGAACTTTGTTTCATGTCACTGGTCATATAAACCTATGTAAACAGGAAAAACGTGGAAGAGTTTGGTCGCATCTAACTACAGCCCCAAAAAATACCGTTGGCCATGCTGAGCCTAGCTACATTGCTAACAGGAGTGACAGCGCGTCTGACTGACTGGGAGGTCGCGCAAAGCTCGGAGAGGTACGGATCAGCTCGTCTCAATTCAGAGAAGAACACATTTCATTATGGAAGTACGGTGGACTGTTCCTTTAAATTTTGGTGGTGATCCAGATCACCTTCTGGATCCCGGATTTTTTTAAAGCATTCTTGGTGGAGGTCTGCGCTCTCCGAGTGCTTTTCTAGTCTATTTATCAGCCTGATTTTAAACCCACTGCTATGCCTAAGAAAATGAGATGAATGTGACACAATTTATCACCAGCAATGACTTTATGCATGCATTTTACGTTTTATTTTTTGTTTCCTTTTTTTAGTTTTAGATGCAACACAACATGCCACTGTGCCAAGCAATAGTGACACTCAACTGTACGTTTAAAAATAAGAATATTCATAATTTCACCCAATGAACAGGCATGACATGGCATCATGCAAACGTCATAATACAAAAATCACACTGTCAAGCAATGGTGACACATAAATAACTTCACACAATGAACAAGTGCGATTTTGCGTGCACCCACAGAGGCCAGGGAATTCCCTCCTTGTATGTCGGTATTTGTTTCTGTGTGTGTACTAATAGGCAAAGTGAAGTAGAACTTAAGTGTTGAGAGGTTTGTGTTAACTAAAACATGTAATGCACACTAAATCATTGTTTAAAAAAAAAAATAGTCAAGCCAACTTAAAAATGTAACGCAACCTGCTGCCAAAGGATTTTGAGTAAACAACTTAGAACCATGATGTGCCAACTTGCTCTTCTAAGTTAATTGGCATTATTATTTCAATTTATTTCAACATCACAATTTGAATGCACTGAACTTGCTAAATAAAGTAAGGTCAACATAAAATACCCATCTGTGTCGACTTAAAAGAGCAAGTCAGCACAACTATTTGGCCCGGAGTTGAGTTTACTCAAAATCCTTTGGCAGCAGGTTGCGTTACATTTTTAAGTTGGCTTGACTTTTTTTTTTACAGTGTACTATTCCTTCCCCATACACTGATTTCCCATGTTACTTTCCAGAAAACTGGCAAAGACCAGACAAAACAAGTTTTTCAAATCACAACAGGGAGTCAATAAATATCATCAGAGCAGACTTGACCTCATTCTTGGCATTACAGTAAGGCAGGCCTACTGGGTTTGAATTAAATGATAGCTAACATTAAGCTAGCTGATACATCTAACACTGACTAGCCAGCTAACTGCACTAACACTTCCATTGGGACAAAAAAAAAACTGTGGGGAAATTTTGACTGACTTTCCACTTCTTTGTAAAGAATGTCCTTATGTCCATTCTGTCTGGGGAGGGAGCAAATACTGCAAACAATTCATCATCAACCAAGAATACCCTATTAGGCTAAGCTTATTTCATTGTTTAGTTGAACATTAATTTAACGTGGCCTAGGGTTAATCTTGAGGGAATATAACAAAAAAAAATAAGGTTTTAGCAACAGCTAGACATTGTGGGGTGACAATAGGGCCGACGTTACCTCCTCCACTTTCGAGCAGCTTAACCTTGCACCAAAATTGATCAAGTGGAATGGATTCTTTCACGAAGTGATAGAAACGGCGCTGGGTGAACTAATATTTTATGTTAAATGGGGGGGGGGGGGGGGGTGTCCAAACGAAGAATTATGAAATGTGAAGGGGACACGTCCCCGCCACATTCAATGGTAGCGACACCCATGATTTAATAACAGTGAAGATATATACATGAGTGAAAACAGACACACAGACAAACAGTCCAAATTGGCAGGCTAAATCCAAAACATTAAACAAGCAAAAGGTCGGGGGAGGCACAAACAGGACATCAGAGGCAAAGCGAGACCGGAAACCACGAAATCAGAAACACGGGTAAGGCTCGGTAATGCGTACTGACGTAGCGCAATACTTCACACTGATCTTCTTCTTCTTCTTCTGTCGATTTATTGGCGGTTAACAATCGATGTGTATTACTGCCATCTACCGGGCTGAGGTGTGATCTCAAGGGATATTAATCATTGTAAATGCCTGCATGAGAATAAATCAAAACTGAGCCTGTAGTCAGACCTTGAGCAGGTCATGTCCTGATAGAATGCTCAAAAAGATATCAATATTATGTCTCGAGCAATGTGTCATCACAACAGTACAGTACACAGTGAGACACAAAATCTTCCCGTAAACCAATTATGAGGATAACCAAACAAAATCTTCCCATAAACCAATTACAAGGATAACCAAACAAAAATCTTCCCATAAACCAATTATGAGGATAACCAAACAAAAAATCTTCCCGTAAACCAATTACTAGGATAACCAAACAAAAAATCTTCCTGTAAACCAATTACGAGGATAACCAAACAAAATTCTTCCTGTAAACCAATTACGAGGATAACCAAACAAAAATCTTCCCGTAAACCAATTACGAAGATAACCAAACAAAATCTTCCCGTAAACCAATTACGAGGATAACCAAACAAAAATCTTCCCGTAAACCAATTACGAGGATAACCAAACAAAAATCTTCCCGTAAACCAATTACGAAGATAACCAAACAAAAATCTTCCCGTAAACCAATTACGAGGATAACCAAACAAAATCTTCCCGTAAACCAATTACGAGGATAACCAAACAAAAATCTTCCCGTAAACCAATTACGAGGATAACCAAACAAAAATCTTCCCATAAACCAATTACGAGGATATGAGGATCTTCCCGTGAAACCCTTCACGAGGATAAACAAATAAAACAAGTCATTGCGGGCGGCACGGTGGTGTAGTGGTTAGCGCTGTCGCCTCACAGCAAGAAGGTCCTGGGTTCGAACCCCGGGTCCGGCGAGGGCCTTTCTGTGTGGAGTTTGCATGTTCTCCCCGTGTCCGCGTGGGTTTCCTCCGGGTGCTCCGGTTTCCCCCACAGTCCAAAGACATGCAGGTTAGGTTAACTGGTGACTCTAAATTGACCGTAGGTGTGAATGTGAGTGCGAATGGTTGTCTGTGTCTATGTGTCAGCCCTGTGATGACCTGGCGACTTGTCCAGGGTGTACCCCGCCTTTCGCCCGTAGTCAGCTGGGATAGGCTCCAGCTTGCCTGCGACCCTGTAGAAGGATAAAGCGGCTAGAGATAATGAGATGAGATGAGACAAGTCATTGCAGACTGATTATAAAAAAAAACCTAAATTCTATTTGCTAGTTGAGTGTCCTTTAAATACTGTGTTAGAGCTGTTACTGCCGATTGTGTGAATGGCTGACTTAAAGGGATAGTTCGGGATTTTTGACACGAATCTGTATGACATCCCCATCAATAGTGTCGTGCAAACACACTGACTTACCCCTGACAGCATCCTGTGAGTCCAGTTCTTGTCCAGTTTTGGTCCAGACGAAAGTAGTCCGGCAAGTTTGTTGGGGTCACGAAAGTAAAACATTTTTCGTCTCAAAACAGTACGTGTTCAAAAGAGTGATATATTTGCATCACAAAACCGTTGCCAAATAAAAAGTCAGACCTCGAAATCGCTTGGCACTATTTTCTCTCCCTTCTTTTCACTGCGCGCTGCCGCCAGGTGACAGCCACGGCTGTTTCATTCATTGTTTTAGTGATGAGAATTTCGGCTCTTTTTCGGGATCCGGCTCTTTTGGCTCTTCTTACTATAAGGAGCCGGCTCTTTCGGCTCCCAAACAGCTCCTGAGATTTTATTTTTGATTTAATTGCTGCAATTAACTAGTTAATTAATTACATTATTATTTATATTTTATCAATAGGATGTTTTCCATTTTATTTTTTAGTTTTTGTAGCCATTGTAAAGCTTTGTAAAGTATAGCAGTGTAACAATGTTCTAGCTATAGAAATAAAACTTACAATTAATAAATTATTTTCTCACAAACATAATGCAAAACTGTGTTATATTACCAATATAAAATACACAGAAGACATCAACTGTTTATCCTTTATGGCTTTATTTCACACTCGACCTTGAACAAAATGCCACAAAATAAATTATGAAGTATAAATCAGGCCTAAGAAACTATGAAGCAAAGATGGAAATTATTTTAACAAACACAGAACAATGTGCAACAAAATATTTTATTAAATAAAATATTAAATAAAATATTAAATAAGTATATAAAATAAGTATAAAAAGTATAAAGTACAATGAACAAAAGTAAAAATTACAAAGAAGTGTCAATAACAAAAAACTATTTACATTAAGGCTGCACAAACTCCCAGAATAAGTCTTTAGTGGAGATTGGCATTGAGGAAAACCAAGTGTCTCAGCTTGGAAGGGCTGGTTCTATTTCTCCTCTCAGTTATAATCTGTGGAACAGCTGCTCCTGTTATAATGACTGCTGTCTCGTTGTATACCGCAGATTAATCTGGCCATGCCAAGGCGGTTGCCGACCGAACCTGTCAATTTATGAGCGACAATTTGTATCATGAGCTTTAGGAATTCACGGCAACAAAACAATGATCATGGTTGTCAAATGGCCCTTTTCCACTACCCTTTTTCAGCTCGCTTCAGCTCACTTCAGCCCGACACGGCTCGCGTTTCAACTATCTCAGAGCAGCACGAGTCAGCTCGCTTCAGCCCTGCTTAGCACCCAAAACTCGCACCGTTTTGGAGTGGGGCTGAAGCGAGCCAAACCGAGCCGAGTGGGGCTAGGGGCGTGAGCAGACACTCCCCTGTGCACTGATTGGTGAGGAGGAGTGTCCTCACATGCCCACACACGCCCCGCGAGCACGCTGGGATCTGTAAACACCGTAAACCCAGAAGAAGAATAATTACGAATTACGAGAATTTCTGAAGCCTTATGCGCCTCGCCTCATCTATACGCTCTTGCCAGTATCTGTTGGCATTGTCGGTGACAACAAGCCACAGCACCAAGACCAGCAACACTAACGACTCCATGTCCTCCATGTTTATTGTTTCCTATCCGGGTCGTGAGACTACCGCTTAAAAGGTCACTGATGTCACTGTTTGCGCTGCCTAACGACATCACGTGACGTCCACCCACTTTCGCTAACTCCACCCAATGTGTCCACCCACTTCCAGCCAGCACGGTTCAGCGCGGTTGTAGTCGAAATGCAACTCCAACAGCCCCACTCAGCTCGACTCAGCCCAACTCAGCCGCGTTTGTAGTGGAAAAGCGGCATTATAGACAATCATCCTTCAGCTGAGCTGAACTCTCTCTCTCTGTCTCTCTCTCTCTCTCTGTCTCTCTCTCTCTCTCTGAGGCACCTAAGGACAAAAAACTAACTCGGCTCCCACCGAAGAGCCGGCTCCCGTCGTTCACTTCAAAGAGCCGGCTCTTTGAACCGGATCGTTCGCGACCAACACATCACTAGTTGTTGCGGGAAAGTGAACTGAACACTGAAACATTGTGCTCGAAAGTGCAGAAAGGCGCCATTTGGGACAGGAGTCAGATTTTAAACGAGACCTTGGGCAGCTTAAACAACCGTCAGAAATATGCGCTCTACTTTCATGGCGTAAAACAAATGTTGAATGCATGCATCTCACTACACGTTTGCTTGCATGTACGACATGGATTTAAATGATATTCACCTGCTGTATCCCAGCTACATACAACCAAGCAAGAGTAGCTTATTGTAGTGGAAAGGCTATACATTTGATAACTCACACTGTAAAAAATGATTTTGTGGGGTTGTATATTTTACTGATAAAAAATGATTATTTTTTCCACAAAAAAAATAGGTAAGCAAAGGTAATCGATTGCAAGGGGTAGATCATACAGGCGCTACCTATTAATATAGAGTATAAACTTCTAATGGTGAGAAATGAGTAAACTACACCCAATTGAAGTGATGAAAATGGATTAAATAATAATCAGAAATATTAGGCAGGAAATAACCTACTCGATTCTACGCGCAATGATTCATGGGAGCATGCTCGTACCGTGCTCATGATTCAGCAGAAAACAGCACTCGTGCATGCAGTGCTCCCAGAAGAAGAGACGGGAGCGAGTCTGCGTCTCGAAGGGAATTGCGAATTAACATTTACAAGGACGCAAACAGTTGAGCAGGATTTATTTTTGTTTTTTTTGTTGTGTGTGTGTGTCAGTTGACCTGAATGTCTGGCAGAACAGAGAACCATTTAAGAGATATGAACACATGTAGCATCACTTCACATTCTAAGTTATTCTGATTTATGTGAATACTGTCTAAACTTGTCTTGGGGAGAAGAGTGCTAAATATGTACAAGAATAACCTTTTCTTAAACTTTTATCTTGGCACTAACTGTTTTTTTGGAAGGTTTTTACCTTTGGCACAGCAGAGAGAGAGTGAACTGCTTTTACTCAGGTTAAGCTACACACAAACAGATTTCTCTTGTCTTTTTTGAACACACACACACACACACACACACACACACACACACACAGAGCTTGTGTTGTGTTGTGTCAGTGGCTTAATCTGAATAATTGGTAAAACGCACTGTTGGGTGAGTGCTGCAGGTGTTCATATTTTTCTTAAATTGTTCTTAGTTATTCTCATTTGTATGAATACATGTGCAAACTTCTCTAAGGGGAAAAACAGTTGTGTGGTGTATTTTTTTCTATTTTTGTAACAGCTTTTATTGTTTTATATCTACACTGTGCCCTCCACTCTTGACCATTTCTACATGCCCAAATGCATCGAGTTGCTGCCATGTGTTTAGCTGACTAGAAATGTGTGTCAGCGAGCAGTTGTACACATGTATCTAATAAAGTGGCCGGTGAGTGTATATATGTGTGCATTGTGTTTTACATTGTTTAAATACAGTATATTGGATATGTTGCATGTTAAGACTTAAGTGACTGATTAAACAAGTTGACTTTAATACTGTCTGGCGTCTGCTGTGTCTGAAAATAGCTTCAAGTAAATCTAACCTTCCTGGAATAGGTAATAGTTAATTTGTCATAGTAGCTAATAATTATTAATAATTATTAATTACATAAATAATGGCTAAACATTTAGTGTTATTACTACTCAATAATTTTGAGTAATTTTTATTGAAAATCGTAGGCAATATTTACCTTATTTCTTTGAGTAATTTATAGCTGTTGAATGTAGGTGGTATTTATTCAAAATAATGGTTGAAATTTACCCAAATAAAGTCTATGCAAATTGTTACCTTAGATAAATTGGGTAAATTCTATAGGTTGTTTTTTATAGTGCAGTTAAAGTCACCATTCTTGTGTTCGGTACATTCACACGAGAAATTCAAAGTATTTCAATGAGACAAATGAAGTAATGTGCATTTATTTCCCAACAGACATAACTAACGACACACATGTTCTTTGTCACACGCCACAGTTAGTTAGCCATGCCAACACTAGTGAACGTTAACTTTAGCCAGCCTTCCTATTAACACGAGCTTAGCTTATTATTCGATATAGAGTATGAAGCACTGGATCTAGAGTGGTTCACTCGAACTCTCAACCATTTCGGAAAGATTTAGCCATTTTACCTTGCAAACAGGTCCTTAAATCTTCTTTTATTCTCCCAACTACCGCAGAAGAGCTTCTCTGGTCCCAGCAGGAGAGAAAAGAAAGAGGGCGCTTGGTTCCAGTGATGATAACGGTTGGGATCGGAATTCAGAGTGGGCGGAGATTCAAAGGAAACATAACCATTTTATTTATTCTTAACATGAATTTATCTCGAAGATTGTTCATCCCCCAAGAATATAATAGTTCTATATGATTTATACATTTTTGG
Source organism: Neoarius graeffei (assembly GCF_027579695.1). Lineage (NCBI taxonomy): Eukaryota > Metazoa > Chordata > Actinopteri > Siluriformes > Ariidae > Neoarius > Neoarius graeffei. The sequence continues at coordinate 35,620,109 of NC_083581.1, forward strand.
AGAAGGAACATAAACCAGTTATTTTTCATATACTAAATAGTTACTTAAAAATTCAACAACCCCTCGTTTCCCCTTTTTTCAGTGTATATTCTCACTCCTAGTTTCCAGTTACCTCCATTTTTACAGCACAGGAACATGTGGTAAATATACATTGTGAGCATCGTGCTGCAAAGTGGGGAGCACACAGACACACAACCCAAGCCTCAGTGCAAAAAAGTCCGGTGAATTTTAATGGTAGCCAAGTGTAGGGGAAGCGAACAGGAAGTGTAGAGTGAGAGCAGTGCAGGCAGCGTGGAGTCCCAGCCGGCCGAGAGTGGAGTCGCTGGCTGCCGCTGACTGTGCTGGAGGTTGTCGGCTTCCCAAAGGCGAAGAGAGCGGGGGTGTTGGCCGGCAAAGCCCGCAACAGACTCGAGCTCGGACCTCGTCAGCGTGGTTCCCTGGCACGAACCTCCGCGCCTTTTTATACTCCCCTGACCCCTGGTAGTCTAGTCGTGATCCCCATAGGCCCAATAGTAAACCCAGAAATGTTGAGTACCCTAAAATTTTATTGCATAAATGTCATCTATAGGCCTATTGGATGGAATTTAGCTTGGTTGCCCAAAGTTGCACTTTGAGCAATTTGCATAATTAGCATAAATAGGCGATTAATGTGAGATTATTACAGGTGAATAGGCAAAAAAATTTAAATAATAGATATCACCATGAAACTCTCTCAGTTGATTACTCATATTTATGGAATGCTATTTGAGACTCATTTATGTGCGAACAGAAAACCAACATTGAGCGCATGGCACCTGTTTTGAGCGAACAGAAGACCGATATTGAGCGCAGAAACGTGTTTTGAGCGAGCACATAAATTATACTTTGAGGGGGGGAATGAATCTCTGTGCGCAACAACAGCCCTCTGCGCGCTGTCTTTCCATCTCCTCCGCTCGCTCCGTATGAACTCTCAAATCCTGCACAGTGCGTTCCATTTGTGCCACGCCTGTCGGCCAATCACAACTATCCGCCAGCGTTGGATTGGCGGGCAACCTGACCAATCAGAGGTTCCGATTCTCCCAGCTACGCTGATTGGTCAGGTTGCCCGCCAATCCAACCCTGGCGGATAGTTGTGATTGGCCGACAGGCGTGGCACAAATGGAACGCACTGTGCAGGATTTGAGAGTTCATACGGAGCGAGCGGAGGAGATGGAAAGACAGCGCGCAGAGGACTGTTGTTGCGCACAGAGATTCATTCCCCCCCTCAAAGTATAATTTATGTGCTCGCTCAAAACACGTTTCTGCGCTCAATATCGGTCTTCTGTTCGCTCAAAACAGGTGCCATGCGCTCAATGTTGGTTTTCTGTTCGCGCATAAATGAGTCTCAAATGGCATTCCATATGTTTGTGCATGCTGGATACTTGTTGTGCATGGAACACTCCTTAATCTATCCATACAGTAGTCCAAACACTGCCAACTGATCAGATTCCTTAAACGTTTTTCACCAAATCATACTCCCAAGTATACATTTTTACCCTAAGCAAAATTATTTTGACTCGGGCTTCATCAATGAATATGATTTTGTGTGTATGCAAATGTGCGCATATTTGATGGTTTATGGCCTCATTTGCATATCACACATCACACACATCACATTATCTCTAGCCGCTTTATCCTTCTACAGGGTCGCAGGCAAGCTGGAGCCTATCCCAGCTGACTACGGGCGAAAGGCGGGGTACACCCTGGACAAGTCGCCAGGTCATCACAGGGCTGACACATAGACACAGACAACCATTCACACTCACACCTACGGTCAATTTAGAGTCACCAGTTAACCTAACCTGCATGTCTTTGGACTGTGGGGGAAACCGGAGCACCCGGAGGAAACCCACGCGGACACGGGGAGAACATGCAAACTCCACACAGAAAGGCCCTCGCCGGCCCCGGGGCTCGAACCCAGGACCTTCTTGCTGTGAGGCGACAGCGCTAACCACTACACCACCGTGCCGCCCCCTCATTTGCATATTTAAACATTAAATTACAAAAACATGCAATACATTTTTTCTCATGTTAGCATAAGTAATCAACTGAGAAAGTCTGATGGTGATATCTATTAATATTTTTTTTAGCCTATTCACCTGTAAAAATCTCAGTTTAATCACCTATTTATGCAAATTATGCAAATTGCTCAAAGTGCAACTTTGGGCAACCAAGCTAAATTCTATCCATTAGGCCTATAGATTATATTTCTGCAATAAAACTTTAGGGTACTCAACATTTCCGGGTTCATGAAATCACGACTAGACTATATGCTTGAGGATTGTGAAGAAAGTAAAATAAAGCGTGTGTGAAGAAAACCGCACTTCAGGGAAGTCTGACGTGTGTTTCTCAGAATCTGACCGAGTGGGCTGAGCTTACACCATCATGCGGGTTATGAACCTCCCAGCAGACTTTCTCATTTTATCTGCAGTCACAGTCCTGTCTGTATAATAGATGGGCTGTGAACGTGTGAATTTATAAATCACTCGCGGCTACAAATGCGCCGACCATCTTAAGACAAACGGACCGATTTTAATAAGAGATTATTTCAAAAAGGAAACCTGTCGGCTGTTTTAGGATTGAATTATGAATTCATCTCAACACATCTGTGACAGTAAGATCAATCTGCTTCTTTAATATGGTTTATCTGTAGTTTAGGCTGAGAGTATCATGAGCCATACAGTATAGCAATATTGATTAATCTTTTCAAAACACTGTTGTGCTTCTGCACGGGAAAAATAGCCAAATTTATTTTAACGTTTTTTATAACAACCTCCACTCTTCTGGAGGGCTTTGCAATAGATTTCAGTGTAGGGATTTGTGCTCATTCGGTCACAATTGAGTGAAAAAGTGACCTTGTGTGCAGTCAGTGTTCCAGTTCATCTGAAATGTGTTCAGTGGGACTGATGTGGACACGAGAGTTCTTCCACTCAAACCTTGGCAAACCATGTCTTCATGGAACTTGCTTTGTGCACAGGGGCATTGTAATGCTGGAACACGCTTCAGCCTGAGAGGGGAAATTGTAAAGCTTCATCATACAAACACATTCTAGACAACTGTGTGCTTCCGACTTGATGGCAACAGTTTGGGGAAGAACCACATGCAGTGTGATGGTCAGGTGTCCACATACTTTTGGCCAGATAGTGTAGATTAGACACCTGAGTAAACGGTGCGCGCCATGCGATCAGACACCGAACTAAAATTGTTTATATTTATGTTCGTTTGTCCCAAAATGAATGTAACATCTGGCTGATGTGTCAGTCATCGCCTAATTTTGATGCGCGCTCTAAAGGCGACAAGTTAAGGCTCTGATATTTTAATGAGTTTGATTTCATCTCAGAGTCTCATTGGCTGTTTGTTAGCGCTGTAGCTACTTGCTAGTAGTCGCAGAGAGGTTCACACTGCACGATTCATCCGAATATCAAACATGCTTGAAAATCCCGGAGCCTCGGCGAACGCTCGCGGACTGAGAAACATCCTGTCGGTGAACGGTGCGCGTGAGCAGTCCACGGGAGCGCGCACTGAGGAGTCGCCGAACCGGTGATAGCGATAGAGGAGACTTAGTGGCAGGAAAAATGAACAGTGATGATGTAATGAATTTTGTTCCTTGCTTGTCCTTGACTCAGGTGTGTGTACTGCAGCGCTCAGCTGTGTGTCTGAGATCTGCGAGAGGCTCGTGAACGTCTTTACATGTGGAGGTGTGTGTCTCAGTCACCCACAACATTTCACACTGGAGATGTCCAATATCAGTATTTTAGTGTGTTTTTATTTGCCTGGGATGGAGCCTTTCTGGAATTCCTCGTCTGAAGAAGAAATATTCAAAACACTTCACACAGTAAAAATCATAGTGTCAATTTTACTCTTTAAGAGTTGAATTTAACTCTCTGTCAGATAACATTTGGTCCCACTCAAAATCAGTGTAAAATTTACTCTATAGCCAGTGTAAGATTTTTAGAGTTAATTTTACTCTATTTTGTGTCAAAATTAACAATGATCATCACCCTGCAGAGTAGATTTTGTCGTTGTGTGCAAGTGGGAATTAACTCTCACTTTTGACACTACCATTTAGACGATTTTACTCTGCATAGTGTTATAACTACTCTATCCAGAGGAAAATAGGTTTACATTGCAATATTGACACTCCATTTTTTACTGTGCAGATGCTAAGAGAAGCACAACACTACAATAAGGGACTTTCCAAACACGCGATATTAAACTATGAAGTGGAACATGAAGTCAGCTTTTTTTGGTGCATGTGTCTTCACATACATTCACATAAGGAAGAAGCAAATGATATTTCATGTCTGTTTGTCTGAAAACCTCAGTTTATTTTCATATTTTTCATCATAATTTATTCTACGTAGGAGAAAGGCATGATCGTGATGCAGCACCAGAGGGATCAGAAAAGTCAGAAGAAGGTCTGTTCATTAAATGTGATGATTACACTGTCGTTGTTAACATGTATCAAGTCTGATTTTGATGTATGTACGAATGTGTGTATGTAATTTTCAATATTTTCAGTACTATGCATTACAGTATAAAAACATTCATTCAAAAAATAAAATAAATTCACAGCTTATAAATTACTGAGATAAAACCATCACTGGACTGTGTGGACTTAACTGAAGACACAGAAGCAAGTTTCTTCAGGTTTGAAAAAGCTTAGTAATCAGTTTGCTAAAAGCCGAAACAGATGCCATTTTGGTGACAAACACATGGCTTAAACCCTGCATTAAACAGGATGAAACAGTGAAATAGACTCGGGTGCAGTTTATTGTTGATAAAATATTGGAACTAATAGTGTCGTGCAATATACTGTATAATCTAACACTGACATGTGACTTTCTCAGGATTGTTAATAAAATGTTCTAAAAATCTTTGAAAAATCATAATTTCGTTCAAGCTGTGGGAGGTATAGCAATTGTCTGACTGATTTCTCATTTGTTTTCCTTATCTTAAATAAACATAGAAAAATGTTTCTGTTTTGGAGCAGTAAATGTAAAATGGTGCCTTTGGTGTGTGGCAATAAGAAATTCTCTGTTTCTAGGTGTTGGACTTTCAGTGGTGGAGACTGAACCAGCAGGGACCCAAAGCTCAGTGTGTCCTTTCTTCTCCACAGATCCATGAGACACCTCCTCGGTTATGAAACGTAACAAGAAGATCATCTCTCTGTCTCTAAATAAAATACAAATGTTAAATATGCTGTTTATTTACTGTAGATTTCTATTGAACTTGTAATCCCCAGTCTTATATTGTGTGTCTCTGTGTCCGTGTAGGGATCCCGATCCTGATACCACTCCAGGAAGCATGGCAACTGAAATATATTTTCATACTTGTGTGGATTGTCTGGAATCGGGCAACATAAATATCATGATAGTGGGACAGCCTACTGTATATCTTAGCAATAATTCGTAAAAAAAAAAAAAAAAAAAAAAAAAAAATATATATATATATATATATATATATATATATATATATATATATATATATATATATATAATCTCATCTCATTATCTCTAGCCGCTTTATCCTTCTACAGGGTCGCAGGCAAGCTGGAGACTATCCCAGCTGACTACGGGCGAAAGGCGGGGTACACCCTGGACAAGTCGCCAGGTCATCACAGGGCTGATATATATATATATATATATATATATATATATATATATATATATATATATATATATATATATATATATATATATATAAAATCTCCTTTTATATATATATATATATATATATATATATATATATATATATATATATATATATATATATATATATATATATATGTAATGTAAGCTACATGGTTATTGGTTATTGTACTTTTTTATGTTTTTCCCCTAACAGATTTGTTTCTTTTTCAATTGAATTGTACAGGTTATAGGTCACATTAAAGGTGGGAAAAGTTTAGAAATTATTTATCGTGGTCTCATTTTTTCTCATTCACCCCGTTAAAACCTATCATTTTAACGGGGTGTGTACACTTTTTAATATCCTGTGTGTGTGTGTGTGTGTGTGTGAGAGAGAGAGAGAGAGAGAGAGAGAGAGAGAGAGAGAGATAGATTATGTATATTAATGTGTTTGCGATCTACAACATGCATCTTTGCATATGGAGGTGTGTCACTGATGATGATTAATGTTGTTGTTATTGTTGGTGGTGGTGGTGGTAATACAACAGAACATTAATCAATTCGTCACTTAATAAAATAATGAGTTAATTTGTGATTAAATCATATAAACAACATTAACGTGCTTAATAAAATAATCACCAATGTATTAATTTATTATTAATAAGTAATTATTACCAGCTAATTACCAAGTAATTAATTCGTTTTTGATTTGGCTATCATTCATTGAATCATTTAAATAATTAATTGATTTTTTGAACTCAAACATATTAATAGTTTAATTGAAATGTAATTAATCAATAAAATTATTTATTAGTATAATTAATTAATTATGTGGAATAAAATTATTTTGCAAGTGCATATAAAATAATTTTAATGTTTAATTACATTTTGAATTAAACTGTTAATACTTTTTCATCCTATTCATCACAATGTCTTGGCTCTAGGAGAGAGGTGTGATGAGGATGCAGTCTCAGAGGGTCAGCAGAGTTAGAAGAAGGTCTGATCATTTACATCTCATCTTTACAGAGTTGATGTTAAAATGTGTCCTGCCTGTAAACATGAGTAATTTTGTTGTAGGAATATATGATATGCTTTATGGAAATGTAATGTAAAGGTTCTCTTTATATGTTTTTATTAAATATCTCATTAAAAGGGCGGCACGGTGGTGTAGTGGTTAGCGCTGTCGCCTCACAGCAAGAAGATCCGGATTCGAGCCCCGTGGCCGGCGAGGGCCTTTCTGTGTGGAGTTTGCATGTTCTCCCCGTGTCCGCATGGGTTTCCTCCGGGTGCTCCGGTTTTCCCCACAGTCCAAAGACATGCAGGTTAGGTTAACTGGTGACTCTAAATTGACCGTAGGTGTGAATGTGAGTGTGAATGGTTGTCTGTGTCTATGTGTCAGCCCTGTGATGACCTGGCGACTTGTCCAGGGTGTACCCTGCCTTTCGCCCATAGTCAGCTGGGATAGGCTCCAGCTTGCCTGTGACCCTGTAGAAGGATAAAGCGGCTAGAGATAATGAGATGAGATGAGATCTCATTAAAAGCCTAATTTCTGTTCCTGGTTGTTAAACTCTCAGTGGACGAGACGGAGCCAGCAGGAACATTAATTTCTTCCCCACACATCCATGAAAGACTTAACATCAAAACTCTACAATGTACAATTTAAATGGGAAACATGCTTCAGTTACATTGTGTTCACTGTGATTTACAAGGGTGCAAATAATTGTGGCACATCCGTTTTTGTTGAAAATATTTATTTCTTGATGAGGAATTTGTTTTTCTCTGAATAAATTCATTTCTCTCTCAAACTGTTGGGGAATACTAGGTCTAGAATATTGACTGTCAAATATAATCACAACACAATAAAAACACAAAAAAATAAAATGTGCTGCAAATAACTAACGTGATTCTCACTGCTAGTTTCTAGTTGCCTCCATTTTTACAGAACAGGAACACATGGTAACTACACATGAAATAAAACTTCAGGCAACAAACAAACCTACAGTGGACCCTCCATGAAAAAAAGCAATTAAATACAACATGTTATAGTTCAACTCATGTCTGCCTGCACTCACAGAGATCCACACCTGTGGAGACGTGGAAGAAAAGGTTCAACATCGTTGTTAGAGGAAGCTGCTGACTGCTTTAACTGCAGTGGTTCAAAACATTACTCTCCTGTAAGTGATATACATAAAACACATTCAAAAATAGATAGGCTTGTGTGGCATTTAGCAGTTTTAACACAGTAAAAATCATAGTGTCAATTTTACTCTTTAAGAGTTGAATTTAACTCTCTGTCAGATAACATTTGGTCCCACTCAAAATCAGTGTAAAATTTACTCTATAGCCAGTGTAAGATTTTTAGAGTTAATTTTACTCTATTTTGTGTCAAAATTAACAATGATCATCACCCTGCAGAGTAGATTTTGTCGTTGTGTGCAAGTGGGAATTAACTCTCACTTTTGACACTACCATTTAGACGATTTTACTCTGCATAGTGTTATAACTACTCTATCCAGAGGAAAATAGGTTTACACTGCAATATTGACACTCCATTTTTTACTGTGAACCCTTTGATGCACAAGCTAAGCAAACCCGGCTTAAATAAAAACTCACCATCAAAGGGTTAAACACTTACTAAACAATTTCAGAGGCGTTTCCTCTTTTTAATGCTCCTGGAACCGGAACTGACATCAGCTCAACACAGACCGAAGACAGACAGCAATACAATCTGATTATATCACAAGTGAGAAAACCACTTGGCGAAAAATGTATCCACAAAGGACTGAGGACCACATTATCCACACAGGGCGTACGGATCGCGGTTTCACAGAAAACCGCTACACTAAAAGGTTCCAACCAGGGTTGAGGATCGCGTCTCCGGGGCTGAGGAGTGCGGGTTTGAATAAGTCGGGTTTGAATAGGTCGGGTTTGAATAGGTCGGTCTCATGATCAGCATATATATATAAGTGTCGTCTCACTTCTCTGGTGCTCGGTTGCCTCCTGAATGGTCAACTCGCGTATCTGGAAAGCGATAACGACGTTGGAAGACGAAGATTTCAACACCACGGAAGAAAGGAGCTGCCGGGATTGCTTTAGAGAGGTACTTTAATTGACTTTAATCGTGTAGAGCATGTATGCTGTTACAGCTTCGGTTATTCTCCATCTTTTTAAGAAACTTTTATGAAAATGAACGAAAACATTTATATCTTTTTTGTTCGTTTGTTTCGTAAAAGTGTTAATTGCGCAACACTAAGTTTTAACCATGGCAAGGCTAAAGCAGCATAAAGCGGTTAACTGTGGCCAGGATTATTTCCACCTGATCATTATTCTGAGCTCCTTTTCAAATGGAAATAGTTTGCCGCTTTTCCACTACCAACGCGGCTGAGTTGGGCTGAGCCGTGCCGTGCTGAGTTGGGCTGAGTCGAGCTGAGCGGGGCTGTTGGAGTTGCGTTTCAACTACAACCGCGCTGAACCGTGCTGGCTGGAAGTGGGTGGACACATTGGGTGGAGTTAGAGAAAGTGGGTGGACGTCACGTGATGTCGTTAGGCGGCGCAAACAGTGACATCAGTGATCTTTTAAGCGGTAGTCTCACGACCCGGATAGTAAACAATAAACATGGAGGACATGGAGTCGTTAGTGTTGCTGGTCTTGGTGCTGTGGCTTGTTGTCACCGACAACGCCAACATATACTGGCAAGAGCGTATAGATGAGGGGAGGCGCATTTGGCTTCAGAAATTCTCGTAATTCGTAATTCTTCTTCTTCCGGGTTTACGGTGTTTACAGATCCCAGCATGCTCGCGGGGCGTGTGAGGACACGCCTCCTCACCAATCAGTGCACAGGGGAGTGTCTCCTCACGCCCCTAGCCCCACTCGGCTCGGTTTGGCTTGCTTCAGCCCTACTCCAAAACCGTGCGAGTTTTGGTTGCTGAATTGAGGTTTTTCACCTGACGTCACAGGGTCACGTGACGCCCCGGTTTCCGCCATTTTGAAGGTCAAGCTAGGTAATGTCAACATCATCATAGCTGGTAGGTTACTGTAGCAATGTTTACGTTCAGTCATTTGGATGACTGTTAAAACCTTTCAGTCTCAAGTTTTTCCTTTACTGTATTTACTAGTTTACTGTAATTATGATCCGGCAGCTATTTACACCGGATCCAGTGTAAATAGCTGCCGGAGCACGCTCCGGCTTGCTCCCCCTCAAATTAAGCAGTGCGCTCCGGCTTGCTCCCGGAGTGCTCCGGCCGAGGTTCCGGAGTGCGCTCCGGCTTGCTCCCCCTCAAATTAAGCAGCGCGCTCCGGCTTGCTAACCGGAGCTAAGCAAGCCGGAGCGCGCTGCTTAATTTGAGGGGGAGCAAGCCGGCGCGCGCTCCGGCAGCTATTTACACTGGATCCGGTGTAAATAGCTGCCAGATCATAATTACAGTAAACTAGTAAATACAGTAAAGGGAAAACTTGAGACTGAAAGGTTTTAACAGTCATCCAAATGACTGAACGTAAACATTGCTACAGTAACATACCAGCTATGATGTTGTTGACATTAGCTAGTGCTAACAGATAGCTGCTAGTGCACTGCTACAACACAGACACCGACCCTAATAATACAGTTCTTGGTCATTGCCTGGTAACAGCAAATTTATCACGGGCCATGTCTCAACAGACTTAGAAGTTATTTCAATGACATTTAATAACATTTTGTTTATCCTGAGGACCGAAAGTAAATGAAAATGTGAACAAACCTTAGCTGTAATAAGATGGCGACCACCGGCTCCAGGGACGACCCGCTGATGTAGGCATGTTACCCAGCCTGACACAAAATATTTGTAGGTATCCAAACTCTTATACGCTTTCAGATCAATGCCTGTGTATGGCGATGGGTTTTTAATGACATAGGTATACAGATCATGTGGGTCGAAGTCAGGTAAAGACGAGGGCTTTGTGTACTTCCGTACGTCAGTGAACAATCCTGGTGGAAGCAGGTAAACGTCGTTCTCTAAGCCTGCTAACCTCAATTTTTGCAAATACCTCTCCCTCTGCTCGCCCTGTAAATGCCCTATGTCGCTGGATAGTGAAGGTGTTTTCTGCATCTCGCTCCTTTTTCTTTTATGTTTTTCATTTGTCGCCTTCCTCGCATTCAAACTGATTCGAGCCGTGACGTCCAAAATGGCAGCCTAACAATGCATCACATGACTTGGTCACGTGGGTGAAAAACCTCAATAGGGCTGAAGCAAGCTGAGTCGTGCTGCCCTGAGGTAGTCAAAACGCGAGCCATGTCAGGCTGAAGCGAGCTGAAAAAGGGTAGTGGAAAAGGGCCATAACACACTCGGTAAATGGACCAACTGTTTAGTTAAACTGTTCTAGTTAATAATGAAATACTAGGGCTGGTTTAATGTTCATACCGTTCAGTCATCCACTCACATCAGCGGTGATCAAATTTACATTAATATAAATGTGTATTTACATCTGAAATTTTGAATTTTGTCCTTTTAATGCTATTGGAAATGTTTTCATAATGAGCCTGACCCATGGGGTTTTACTTTATCTCAAAAGCTAAACAAAAACTAAAATATCTCTCTCTCTCTCCCCATACACACACACACACACACACACACACACACACACACACACACACACACACACACACACACACACACACAGAGTGCAACAGTGGTACCAAGGCCTTTGATTGAGAAACAATACACAATGGAGCCCTCACAGCTCACCAAGATACCATACCTTTGGATTCTTCGTGAAGTTCAACTAGAGCAAAAGCAGCTTCTGGAGGCCCTGATGCAAGCACAGGCAGAAACCCAACAGATGTTCCAGACCATCATACAGAGAGTGGTATCTGAAGCTCGCAAGAAAGCCGTCTTGCAGTGGTCAGAGCAACATCGTCAGCGGTTTCGCTTCTTGATCCTCAGTGATGTCGGCAATCCATTTGCATTTGCACAACAGCTCCAAGACAACTGTCAGAAGTGATTGCTGGCTGAGGATCAGGATGCCAGAAGGATTGTAGAACAGGTGGTAATGGAGCAGTTTGTTGCCCAACTTCCAGAAGTAACAGCCAAGTGGGTCCAGCACCAACAACCAGCAACACTAAATGAGGCTATCCAATTGGCAGAGAATCACCTGGGATCTCTCTCTCTCCCCTTCAACATCTATCTGAGTGAAGCAATGCTTCACGCACGCTGGGTGAAGGTGAGCTGTGTGCACTGGTTTTACACGGGGTGGGGTGGGGTGGGGGAGTAATGCTGCATTTTAGTTAAATGCAGAATTACACCTGTTTGCTAGCCTGGCAAGCCAGACTAAATGTGAAGGCAAAAATATTTTTGGCCGCTAGGCGGGTGGGTCTAGTTTACTAGGCTACCTGTTTGCACTTTCTTATGTGGAAATGTTACAGCTTGATAAGCAAATATGTGCAAATGTAGCCGGTTTTTGTAAAAAAAAAGTCTAAATGAGCAAAAGATGTCTAAATAGAAACAAAGATACAGCTTACCAATGAAGATATTAATTCCTATATAAATTGGACTAGTTTTGCTAAACGATGTAGAATGCCATATAATTACTATATAAAATATTACCTATATAAACCTACACCATTAAGCCAGATGTCCTCCTTCTTAATTTAAAAATATTGATTAACCTTTTGCTGTCTTACAGCGGTCAGAGCAACATCGCCAGAGGTTCCGCTCCTTGACCCTCAGTGACGTCGGCCACCTATTTGTGCTTGCACAACAGCTCCAAGACAACTGTGAGAAGTGGTTGCTGGCTGAGGATCATGACGCTGGAAGGATTGTGGAACGGGTGGTAATGGAGCAGTTTATTAACCAGCTTCCAGAACAGACAGCCCACTGGGTTCAGCACCACCAACCGGCAACAATAAATGAGGCTATCCAATTGGCGGTGAACCACCTGCCGTCTTTTGCTGTCTCTGCCCCTTAACATGTCCCCAGTTTGGGTTATTGGAATAAAAAAAAAAAAAAAAAAACTAATTCGTGACATGTTAATCAGCCTAATATTTTATTTCGGACTCAAAATCCTTATTTCTACAATATTTATTTTATTATTTACCTATAAAACAGAGACAAACATTTGAATACCATTATTTATGTATGCGTGCATTTATTTTATTTTAGTTCATGGAGCATAAACAAAGTGAAAACCTGTCTGAAAAAGGGCTTGTTACAGAACCCTACTGTAAAAAATGTCCGTAGAATTAACAGGGAATTTATGTAAAATCATGACATAAAAAAACTGTAAATACAAAAACAATGAAGCAGTGTGTAATTTACATCAATATACTGTAAAACTCCTCACCAAATACCACTGTTAATTTAACAGTAAGAATATGTTGAATTGATCATATTTTTTTGTAGAATTTACAAATTGTTGTAGTTTAAACACAGACAAACTGTAATACTAAAACAGAATGTGATAGTTAAAATTACATAATTGCCCTGTTAAAAAAAATACAAAAACGGCCACTGTCGTGGCTCAGTCGACTAAGGCGCCATACTGTGAATCTGGGGACCCGGGTTCGATTCTGACCCAAGGTCGTTTCCCAGTCTCTCTCTAGCTCATTTCCTGTCTCTACACTGTCCTATTCAATAAAGGTGAAAAAAGCCCCCCCAAAAAAATATCTGTCTAGTAGATCATTGAAACCAGCATACAAAAATCCCGTTGTTCTTACGGAAAAAAACTGGCAGCTGGAGTCACCGTAAAATATACAGCAAAACGGTAATTGCTTTTACGGTACAGCTTGTACATTTTACAGTTAAATCCAGCATATAAAACACTGGACTTCTGTTATATTTGCTACTTTAAACTGTAAAATGTACATGCTGTGCTGTAAAAGCAATTACTGTTTTGCTGTATATTTTACGGATTTTTTCTGGTGACTCCAGCTGCCAGTTTTTTTCCGTAAAAACAACGGGATTTTTTTTACAGTATATATATATATATATATATATATATATATATATATATATATATATATATAATGTTTATCAGTTGCATGATATTTATTTTTTAATTAGTGCAGTTAAAAGGTGTTAAAATACTTAAACAGTCTCCTGTAACCACTTGGTTAAAACTTTTCTTGCATGTCTTCACGGGTGTGTATCTCTGTGTGTGCTGGATGACGATAACGTGCTGTATTTAAATGCTTTATTCAGATCTTCCACAATAAATCCCGGTTGAAGCAGCAGCCGATTCCTCATCAGTCATTTCACACACAGCAACCCAGAATCGGAGGCGTGGCGCATATTCATAGATATTAATTGGCTATATGTTGAATAGCCGGACAATAAAGAAACGAATTACTTCGCGTTAACTTTTACTTTCAGATGACAATAAAAACATTGTGTTTTATCGACTATTTTATATCTTGGAAATGTATTTTCTCATACTGACCTTATGCAAACCTTTATAATTAATATTTACTTCAATACTATAATTTTAGACACATCCAACAAACAACTGGGTTAAATATTTGAGTGAAAATGATTCATAGTTACACACACACACACACACACACACACACACACACACACACACACACACACTATAGGAACCAACAAAATTTAAAAGAAAAAAGAATCGTTTAAGAAAAAAAAACTGACACTAGACTGGTTGTATAATTATGCAAATCCAACTTTAATGAAGCATTTGACTGTGCCCAGAATTAACAGATCACATTCAAACTCATGTTCAGATATAATTTGCATACACCTGTCATCAGTGAAAGGCGGCACGGTGGTATTGTGGTTAGCACTGTCGCCTCACAGCAAGAAGGTTCTGAGTTCGAGCCCAGTGCCTGACTGTATGCTCTCCCCGTGTCTGTGGGTTTCACACTATGAATGTGAGTGGTTGTTTGTCTCTACGTGTCAGCCGTGTGATGATTTGGCATCTTGCCCAGGGTGTGCCTCGCCTCTCTGGGACAGACTCCAGCCTGACCCCGCACAGGATAAGTGGTTATGGATGTAATGTGAAAGCGGAGAAGCTTGCTGCCTTTGAACGACGTCACACTCTAAATAATAAAGGTGCTTCAGTGGTTCTTCAAATCTCTGGATGGTTCCATGGAGAGTCAAAACTCTGTGATGAACCATTACATTATGCGAAAGGTTCTTCACATTGGAAATGGTTCTTCAGAGCCTGGCATTCTCTTACCATTTGGTGGTCAATGCACATAGGCTATGTTTACATAAATCTGTCTTCACTGCTCAAACAAATGGTTTAAATGGTTCTTTAAAGAACTGTTGCATGAACGGTTCTTTGAAGCCCTGAAAAAGGTTCTTCTATGGCATCACCCTGAAGAACCGGTACTGGCCCCATTATTTTTTAGAGTGCACTGCCGCTGTGCGGGAAGGCATGTTCCACCTGTGTTGCACTTTATTTTGGGCCAAAAATATATTACATATTATCGCCAAAATATCTGGTCATCTTTGGGGCCTATAGCAAACAGTTATACTACTACTACTACTACTACTACTACTACTACTACTACTAATAATAATAATAATAATAATAATAATAATAAAGTACAGTAAATAGCCCTATTCCACAACTGTAGTAATCCATATAACTTTAAAAGACGAAATGACTTTTAATTCATAAAAATAAAGAAGAAAAAACACTGAATTAAAAGGAGTGTCCAAAGTTTTAACCGGTATATTGTACTTTAGACGAGTTTGTTTTGCTTACTCTTCCTAATCAGCTAATAACCATGAAAACGGTGGTTCCCTTTGGTAGTTTTGATGAAATCGTTTTGTTTTCCAAACGCTTCCTCTTTTTCTGAGCACCGCTGCAGTAGCTTCGTTTCATTTTTGAACAAACAGTCAGTTCACCACGCCAAGGCCTTTACACTTAATAATGGAGTGATAGAGAAGTTATAGGTCCGGTCTTTATAAACTCCTGATACAGGAGGAGGCGGGTTTTAGTTCAAGTTAATTTAATTCACCTCGGTTTAGAATAAGGACGGATATGTGGTGAGAGACAATGATTTAGAAGATGTCTAAGGAAGGTGCACTCAGTCATCTGTTCGTGCAGCGTCAGGCGCTTTCCGTCAGGAACATCTGGATGCCGGTTCACACGCCCCGGCTCCACCTCTCCTCAAACAGCAGAGGAGGCGGGTTTCTGCCAGTTGCTCGCCTCCTCTTTTGTCACTCCGGCCAAATGCTGAGGAGGGAGAGTCACGATTGGTAGGTTCTGTTTCGGTTGTTACAGATTGTACGCTCCGAGGGGTCTTTCCGGAAGTGCTACACCGACATCTGAAAGGCAAAAAGCACCACCGGCTGGAAAGTGTCCATTGTAATGCCATCGATCACAGGCGGATTGTCCTACTGCTGGAAAACTTCCCCGCTGGACAGAGATTAGTTCAACACCGCCGTCGAAAGACTCAAAACCCCGATGGTTTTCACTTCAATTATTTATAGGATAGTCTTTCTTTCTTTCTTTCTTTCTTTCTTTCTTTCTTTCTTTCTTTCTTTCTTTCTTTCTTTCTTTCTTTCTTCTACAGTTTTGCTCTCTCTCTCTCTCTGAGTTTTTCGACACCGCCATTTGGAAATATGACACCGTCGTTGGAAAGCGGATGTGAAGCCTGTCGTAATGAACAGATGATTTTATTCAGCTAAGTTATTTATGCTCACCATATATAATCACCTTTTATTTTAGAATTCTGTTGATTTTTATTCAATCGATCGTTATTTTCCAAATCATATTGCATGTGAGAAAAACATAAACAGCCGTATTATCATTATAAGCTATTATATTGTATCATTATTTATCCTGATATGATTTCAGTGTCTTGTCTTTTTGTACATGTTTCTGTTTCGGTAATGGGAAATATGCCTGCGTATGTTTATGTCTGCGTATGTAATATGCCTGCGTATATTTGTTTACAAATTGTCACAGTCGCTCACTAGCGTGGAAGTTTTACGTCTCCGACGTGTGACATCATGTTGTCTTGACAACGTGCGATATTGGAACAATATTGCACGCTCATTCTCCATTGTGTCGAGTGATGTACACGTAAAGCGATATGATAAATACATTGCATGCTATCAAACCAAATGAATGAAACCCACTAGAAAGGAATAGAAAACATGTTTTCATTCCATCAAAAAAGTGTCCTGTATGTATAATAATTCCTGATGATTTCTGAATAATTTCATGCTGATGACGTCACTCCCAGTTTTTTTCCCACTGACTTGTCAAAATGGTGAACGGGTTCAAAATTAAAATTATTTTGATTAAGTTGCATATTATTTTCTTTGTGGATGTATCTATATAATAAAAAGAACATTACAAGGTAGCACTAATATATGAAGTTTATCTTCTCGTGTTGAAAAACATTTTCAGCATGAAAATGAAACAGCCAACACCAACTAGTAAACAGAGGTTCTAGAATATTGACAACAAAGATCTGTTTAGCAAAGTTCACAAAAAAAAAAAACCTGAGTAATGCCCTTTTGAGTCTGATTCCTCTCAATGTTTCTTCCTCATGTCTTCTCAGGGAGTTTTACATCGTAATCCAAAGAGACACACGAGAGAGACAAGCCAGCGAGAGACACGAGAGAGACAAGCCAGAGAGAGACACGAGAGAGAGACACACACATGAGAGAGGAGAGAGAGCAATGAGAGTGCAAGAGAGAGACAGAGAGAGACTAGCGAGACACATGAGAGAGAGATTGTCACCATCATCTCAGACTTGTTATTTGGGATGAATACATTTAACAATAGAATTACTTCATGTGTTTAAAATCTATTTTTCTCTAAAGCTGCTTTGCAACAATGTTCTTAAAAGCGCTATACAAATAAACCAACTTGATTTCATCTTGAAAAATATGATCACAGAGAAACCAGCAACAAATAAATGATTTGACATCGTGATATCAAACGTACACAAAGATGATGACATGACTGTAGCAGGACACACGGAAGACTTGCACTGAAGTGGCATCAGGGTCGGGATCCCTACAGAGACACACATTATAAGACTGGTGAATACAAGTCCAGTAGAAATCTACAGTAAATAAATAGCAAATTTATAATTTGTATTTTATGTAGAGAGAGATTATCTTCTAATTTCTTGCCATGACCAAGGAGGTGTCTCATGGATCTCTGGAGAAGAAAGGACACACTGAGCTTTGGGTCCCTGCTGGTTCAGTCTCCACCACTGAAAGTCCAACACCTAGAAACAGAGAATTTCTTATTGCCACACACCAAAGGCACCATTTTACATTTACTGCTCCAAAACAGAAACTGATGTGTTTTATACCTGGCAGTCACATAGAAAAAAGGGTAGTGCTGAAAGATATTGCCGTTAAAACAGAGACCATAATTTATCTGACCATCACACCATCAAATTTAATGAACAGACCTTCTTCTTCTGACTTTTCTGAGCCCTCTGGTGCTGCATCATGATCATGCCTTTCTCCTACATAGAAGAAATTACGATGAAAAAATATGAAAATGGATTGAGGCTTTCAGACAAACAGATAAGAAATATCATTTGCTTCTTCCTTTTCTGAATGTATTTGAAGACACGTGCACCAAAAAAAAGCTGACTTTGTTTTCCACTTCATGTAGCTATAGTTTCATAGTCGTGTTTTTGGAAAGTCCCTTATTGTAGTGTTGTGGTTCTCTCAGCATCTGAACCACCATTCACAGTAAGCATGCATAGACTGTACATGAACACTACATGGGGACACCTGACCATAACACCCATATGTGCCCATTCCAAAACCATGGCCTTTAACATGAAGTTGTCAGATGGATTTGAGGAACTTTACCCTGATTTCATTTGGAGCGTTACTGAAGTGTTTTGAATATTTCTTCTTCAGACGAGGAATTCCAGAAAGGCTCCATCCCAGGCAAATAAAAACACACTAAAATACTGATATTGGACATCTTCAGTGTGAAATGTTGTGGGTGACTGAGACACACACCTCCACATGTAAAGACGTTCACGAGCCTCTCGCAGATCTCAGACACACAGCTGAGCGCTGCAGTACACACACCTGAGTCAAGGACAAGCAAGGAACAAAATTCATTACATCATCACTGTTCATTTTTCCTGCCGCTAAGTCTCCTCTCCATCATCGCTATCACCGGTTCGGCGACTCCTCAGTGCGCGCTCCCGTGGACTGCTCACGCGCACCGTTCACCGACAGGATGTTTCTCAGTCCGCGAGCGTTCGCCGAGGCTCCGGGATTTTCAAGCATGTTTGATATTCGGATGAATCGTGCAGTGTGAACCTCTCTGCGACTACTAGCAAGTAGCTACAGCGCTAACAAACAGCCAATGAGACTCATATATTTGTTTATATCTAATTGAAATAAAAGTTTGATTGATTGATTGATTGATTGATTGATTGATTGATTGATTGATTGATTGATGGAATCAAACTCATTAAAATATCAGAGCCTTAACTTGTCGCCTTTAGAGCGCGCGCATCAAAATTAGGCGATGACTGACACATCAGCCAGATGTTACATTCATTTTGGGACAAACGAACATAAATATAAACAATTTTAGTTCAGTGTCTGATCGCATGGCGCGCACCGTTTACTCAGGTGTCTAATCTACACTATCTGGCCAAAAGTATGTGGACACCTGACCATCACACTGCATGTGGTTCTTCCCCAAACTGTTGCCATCAAGTCGGAAGCACACAGTTGTCTAGAATGTCTTTGCATGATGAAGCTTTACAATTTCCCCTCTCAGGCTGAAGCGTGTTCCAGCATTACAATGCCCCTGTGCACAAAGCAAGTTCCATGAAGACATGGTTTGCCAAGGTTTGAGTGGAAGAACTCTCGTGTCCACATCAGTCCCACTGAACACATTTCAGATGAACTGGAACACTGACTGCACACGAGGTCACTTTTTCTCTCATACAGTTGTAACCGAATGAGCACAAATCCTCACACTGAACTCTATTGCAAAGCCTTCCAGAAGAGTGGAGGTTGTTATAAAAAACGTTAAAATAAATTTTCCTATTTTTTTCCGTGCAGACGCACAACAGTGTTTTGAAGAGATTAATCAATATTGCTATACTGTATGGCTCATGATACTCTCAGCCTAAACTACAGATAAACCATATTAAAGAAGCAGATTGATCTTACTGTCACAGATGTGTTGACCTGGAGTCATAATTCAATCCGAAAACAGCCGACAGGTTTCCTTTTTGAAATAATCTCTTATTAAAATCGGTCCGTTTGTCTTAAGATGGTCGGCGCATTTGTAGCCGCGCGGCGGTTTATACAGTCACACGTTCACAGCCCATCGATTATACGTACAGACAGGACTGTGATTGCGGATAAAATGACAAAGTCTGCTGGCTGCTGCAGCTTTCGATTTGGGAGGAGCAGATAAAGCTCACGCTCGAGTAAACAGCCAAGTGGGTTAGATTCCGAGAAACACGTCATGGTTTTCAGAAATCGTCCCCATGAAGCTGGTGTGCAGGACTGATCAACAGTTACCGGAAACGTTTAGTTGCAGTTATTGCTGCACAAGGGGGTCACACCAGATACTGAAAGCAAGTGTTCACATACTTTTGCCACTCACAGATATGTAATATTGGATCATTTTCCTCAATAAATAAATGACCAAGTATAATATTTTTGTCTCTTTTGTTTTACTGGGTTCTCTTTATCTACTTTTAGGATTTGTGTGAAAATCTGATGATGTTTTAGGTCATATTTATGCAGAAAAATAGAAAATTCTAAAGGGTTCACAAAGTTTCAAGCACCACTGTAACGATTTCTAACTTTTTCACAATAAAAGAAATTCAGTATTATTATAAAACCTTGACTGCTTTTATAAGTGTTGCATTGAGTTATTTAACAGCCAATGAAGCCCAATAGCAATAGTAATGAATCTGTTTTATCTGCTTCTTTAAGATGGTTTATGTGCAGTTCAGGCTGAGAGTATTATGAGCCATACAATACAGCAATATTGATTAATCTCTTCAAAACACTGCTCTGCTTCTGCACTAAAAATAGTAACATTTTAATTTTAAACATTTGGCAAAAATTTGCATTTGATTTTTTAAAAGTAAATTTAATTTTGTAAATTAAAGAGAACACTTAGCTAAAGTTAAATATTGCAAAAGTAAAACAAATAAAGAGACCAGTTGCTCTCTTTTTAAAGGTACATGTAAAATGACTTATTATTTCATTCAACAGCATTTGAATGAATTGTGTAAACCTAACTTTAACTATTTCCAGTTTCATTAACCGGGAACGTATCTAAACGTCATTTATCAAAACATAACTATTTGAAAACTTATTTTATCAGTACTGCTCAAACCACATGCAGAAGTCTAATTGGACCATGCAATAACATCTTTTAGAGCAGCTGTAGGCCGACACACCTCAGCCCACTCTGCTCACACACACCATACGACTGACTCCTAAATTATAAATACTGCAGGGGCGATTCTAGCATCTGATCTTTGGGGGTGCTTAGCCCCCAGAGCTGACAGAGGCACCTGGCTTGAACGACAGTGTTTCCACGTTTATTCCGCATTTAGACTAGACTTAACTAGACAAGAAGATAAGACTAGACTTATGCAATGTTTTAACAGAAGCTGACCCAATAAACTATGATATCTACACATTTACAACCACTGACACAAATATTTACGTTATATTTTTAACTAAAGACCTACTACTGCATTTGTAATGTTGGAGCTATTCATTTTGAACAGTGGTAATTGTTAATGTGTTATTGTGTAATAATAGTGTGTATTATTATGATTTTACATTAGTTTACATTAGTTTATATTTTTTGTTATATTTGTTATATTTTGGTAGTGTTCTTTTGAAAATGTAGGCTATATCCAAACCACACTCACTGTCCCCCCAGACAATGACCAGGGTTTGGATTTGTGAATGATAAGCAAACGTAAACGCTATGTTACATTAAATAAAATTGACTAACACACGGTGGTCTAGCACCGTAGCACTTGTACAGCTCTGCACAAAAGTATCTCGATATGGATGATAAATGTCGTTTTTATCATTCTGTTCATAGACCAGGGAACATCAGTATTGCATTATGCATATCGTGTTGTGTTTAACAATTGTAACTCCAGTCCGTACCTTCACATCTCGCTATGCCAGTAATACTCAGGTGCTACTTCGAGTTCCTCATTGGCGTGGAATCCAGTTAAAAAAAACACCATGTCGTAGCAAGCACTCGCGCGGACAGGCAACCCAATCAGAGGGGACGCAAGGAGGAGAGGGATTTTACTGCTCATAGAACTATCACGTAACAGGTGAATTCAAGAACACACACACGCCCGCGCACACATTCATTGCGCAGTGCGCAAGGGCACTTATTTCTGAAAATTACGTCCAAAAGCAGTGTTTTTGAGGGTGCTGAGCTGGGGGGTGCTGAGCTCGTTTTTGGGGGTGCTTGAGCACCCCCAAAAATAGGCTAAACACGCCCCTGATAAATAGAGTGACATAAGAAAACGGTACTGAGACACTTAATACTGCAAAACGTTTCATAACATTAGATCAAATGCTTTCACAAGAAACAAGCCAATGATATATCGTATCTTTTTGTCCTAAAGTCCAAATTTTTCATATTTTTATCATAATTTCTTCTATGTAGGCGAAAGGCATGATCATGATGCAGCACCAAAGGGCTCAGCAAAGTCAGGAGAAGAAGGTCTGTTCATTAAATTTGATGTTTATACAGTCGTTGTTAACACGTACCAAGTCTGATGTTGATGTATGTAGGTGTAGGTATAGATAGGAATGTAGGTGGGTGGGTATTATTCAGTATTATCAGTAATATGCTTCGCAGTATAAAAACATTCATTTTTCAAGAAATAAAATAAAGGCACAGCTTAATAATAGCTCACTTAGATAAAACTATAATGAAGACGGTCGACTTTACTGAAAAAACAGAAGCAAGTTTCTCCAGGTTTGATAAAGCTAACCAGTTCCCTGAAAGACCGAATAGATGTCATTTTGTTGACAAACACATGGCTAAAACCCTGCATTGAACTGGATGAAACAGTGAAATAGACTAGAGTGCAGTTTACTGTTGACAAAATATTGGAACAAATAGTGTCGTGCAATATACTGTATAATCTAACACTGAGATGTGACTTCCTCATGATTGTTAATAAAATGTTCTGAAACTCTTTGAAAAATAATAATTTTGTTCAAGCTGTGGGAGGTGAATCATCTGTCTGTCTGATTTCTCATTAATTTTCCTTATTTTAAAATAAACCTAGAAAAATGCAGAGATTTGAAATATAAGATGTGTGGTGGTCAGATAAATTATGGTCTCTGTTTTAACACAAATATCTTTCAGCTATCTTTTGGCACGGTGGTGTAGTGGTTAGCGCTGTCACCTCACAGCAAGAAGGTCCTGGGTTCGAGCCCCGTGGCTGGCGAGGGCCTTTCTGTGCAGAGTTTGCATGTTCTCTCCGCGTGGGTTTCCTCCGGGTGCTCTGGTTTCCCCCACAGTCCAAAGACATGCAGGTTAGGTTAACTGGTGACTTCAAATTGACTGTAGGTGTGAATGGTTGTATGTGTCTATGTGTCAGCCCTGTGATGACCTGGCGACTTGTCCAGGGTGTACCCCGCCTTTCGTCCGTAGTCAGCTGGGATGGGCTCCGGCTTGCCTGCGACCCTGTAGAACAGGATGAAGCGGCTAGAGATGATGAGATCTTTCAGCACTTCCCTTTTTCTGTGACTGCCAGGTATAAAACACATCAGTTTCTGTTTTGGAGCAGTAAATGTAAAATGGTGCCTTTGGTGTGTGGCAATAAGAAATTCTCTGTTTCTAGGTGTTGGACTTTCAGTGGTGGAGACTGAACCAGCAGGGACCCAGAGCTCAGTGTGTCCTTTCTTCTCCACAGATCCATGAGACACCTCCTTGGTCATGACACGTAATGAGATCATCTCTCTCTCTAAATAAATTATAAATTTGCTATTTATTTACTGTAGATTTCTACTGAACTTTTAATCACCAGTCTTATATTGTGTGTGTCTCTGTGTCTGTGTCTGTGTAGGGATCCCAATCCTGATACCACCCCAGGAAGCATGGCAACTGAAATATCTTTTCATACTTGTGTGGATTGTCTGGAATCTGGCAACATAAATATCATGATAGTGGGACAGCCTACTGTATATCTTAGCAATAATGTGTGTGTGTGTGTGTGTGTGTGTGTGTGTGTGTGTGTGTGTACTGACATAACTATGTAATGTAAGCTACCAGGTTATTATACGTTATTTTTTGTTTTTTTTTCCCCTAACAGATTTGTTTGTTCTTCAATTGAATTGTACAGTTTATAGGTCACATTAAAGGTAGGAAAATTTTGATATTATTTATCGTGGTCTCTTTTTTTTTACATCAGAAAAACCTATCATTTTAACGGCCTGTGTACACTTTTTTATATACAGTGTGTGTGTGTGTGTGTGTGTGTGTGTGTGTGTGTGTGTGTGTAAACACAAACCTGCTGCATCATTTATCCATGTGTGTGATTTTTAAGAACCAAGAAGATTTATCTTACCGTCACAGATGTGCTAAGTGGGTCAGGTCACATTCATTCTTCAAGCATTCAACAGTTTAAATAATTTATTGGATATAGAATGGAAGAAAGTTGGTGCATTCGTCTCACAATTGACGCATTTTTCGGCTTACGACAGTTACTGAATTCTCCTAATGTACCAGTCAGCAGCAGCTTTTAAATCTGTATATAAAATATATACTTTTTATATACTGCTAAATATATATTAAATGTACACTTTTTCATATGCTGCTAAAATCTATGCAGTGTGTGAGACAGTGATGACAGATGAGGGTCACTGTGACTTTCACAGTGGGGTAAAATATCTGGAAATCTCAACAGCATTTAGACCAGGAAGTATAACGCGCAATATAAATAGCATTTCTTTTTTCCCGGAAATCTAATGTCATGTTGATTTTACCTATAAAGGCTATTTTGTCTGTCTATATTTTCTGGGCCAAAAATACATAAAATCTGTGAAAACAAATGTTGATGTAAGCTCTGCTGCATGGTGACACCAAGTGCATGCAGACTTTACAGATCAGACTTTGTTTGTTTGTCATCTGAATCAGGTTTAAGACGACTCCCAGTGGATTCCACTTGGGGAAAATAAATCTGACTTTTTTCTTGTTTAAAGAGATCCAGCTGGAATCTCAGTGTTTGTTGACGGGTGAGTCAGTGTCATGGCCCGAGGCTGAATCACACTTTCGATTTTGAAAAGGCAGTCAACGTTGATCCCGCGATGTTGTTTTCACCATGAGTCAGTGATGCTGATAATAATAATTAGACCGATAATTCTGACGTATAAATTGAGATGTTTGAAGTGGACTTATGATGAAAATGTAACATAACGATAATAATAATAATAATAATAATAATAATAATAATAATAATAATAATAATAATTTAAAAGACATGTTTTGTATGCTGTTGAAAATATTATTTCGATTCAACATACAGATTTTGTTAAAATTTCAATGTTGATTTATAAGTATTTTGTGAACCTCTGATTATCGTCCCCAATTCTCTTGCACTTCATGAGTTTCGGAGACTGATGGTTTTCCAGCCCCATCATCACTTAGTGTGTGTGTGTAGAGAACCGTGTAGGAACAGGGCAGGAGTGGAGCAGGAAAGGGGCAGACACCAGACAGAAACATAACAGATTAAACAAACTCTGCTACACCTTCTGTCAAATCAACGGGCTGTAAAGAAACAGCATTTGAGCGATTTTTTTTAATTATTATCACAATCATAGATCAAAAGAAGGCCATGAGAACGGATTGTCGTCAATGAATGACGTAATGTTATTATAACAACACAATCGATGTCTATTTTCTTTTTATATCATTGTTATAATGAACACTGATAATTACTAAGTATGAATATATTATGTCTAATATTAGGGAAGTCAGTAAGTAAGTATGCTAAATCAGTCTGTTCTGTTGTGGAGTTACTAAAATGGTGTCCAGAGCAGGAAATGTGTGTGTAGATCAGACAGGGGGAGCCTACATGTTGCAGGTTAAATCCGGTTTTAGGGTAAACCTGTATTCAACCTAGATAGAATTGGTGAACCACATTTTATCTAGATTTTAGCTAGATAAAATGTGTATTTAACCTAGGTTCAAACTGTGTGAAAAGGGATTTTTTTAATGGGGTGTCATAAAAAAATAGGGGCGTTTTTTGCGGGGGGGGGGGGGGGGTGTTATAATAAAAAAAAGAGAAGAAAATGGAAATTATCATCTTCTCTCACACACACTCTCTAACCTTCCTTCTCTGGTCCTCACCACCTGGACTCCCTTCCCTTGATGTCATACCTTCTCTCTCTACAAACACTCAACAAATCACAATGAAATAAAGAATTTTATTGAACTTATCAGGATTGGAACTCATACTCTGCAGTCCACACTGTTTACCACTACACTACAAAAGGTTAACACTGCAAGTTCTCCCATACCCTAACAACAAGCTAACCCAAACTCTAAAATAAAACTCACTCAAACCCTAACAAAAAGATAACTGTGTCAAAACATACAAAAATTATAAATTTAACTTAGATTGAATGCTGTCTATATATTTAACCCAGGTAAAATGTGGTTCGCCAATTCAACCTAGGCTGAACACAGGTTTAACCTGAGAACAGATTTTACCTGCAACATACACACTGTGTATGTTGACTTTTCACAGCCTCTTTCTCAGAAGCTGGGGAGTGGGGTTCGTGTTACAAGTGCGGTTGGTGTTGGTTGAAAGCTCCCTCACAGCAGAGAGGGAACAGAACAAAGAATAAATAAGAACTGCATTTTGAGGTTGATGAATAACTATTAATTGATAGAAGAAGATTACATGGTGCACTGCAAGAAATCCACTGAATGTTTGTTTGTTTGTTTGTTTGTTTGTTTGGCTGTGGCAATTTAATAGAAAACACAGTAAATACAGTAATCAGCAATGCAGTGAGAAAAACCTCAACATTCATCAACTTATTAAATAAAGGCTTGAACAATAACAACAAATACACCAGAGTGATGCCAAGTGCAGAGTGCCATACTGATCACCACCGAGTTCGCTGAAGTCTTCACCTGTAGTTTAAAGTGCATATCACGGGTAAATTCAGGAGCAAGATCAATGCAATTCTCCTATTTTATATTAAACTTTGGTCAAATATCTGTAACATTCTGCATTCTCTGCAATTTTTTTTACCTTGTACAATACCGGAAAAATTCAGTTGAAATCAAGCCATTTGAGGCAAATTGGTCAAGGCAGTATTAGGAAACTCATGGTGGCTTACAATGACAGCATGAGGCTGCTGTTGAGAATTCCAAGAAGGTCTAGTGCAAGTCAAATGTTTGTTAGTGCTGGGGTACCTACTTATGCAGCTGTGTTGCGTAATCTGATGTATAGATTTATGTGCAGGGCATCTGAGTCACGAAACAACCTAATTGCTGTTTTGGCTAGCCCTGGACGTAGCTCTGTGAGACTGTTCTCTAGCATGTGGAATCACTGGTGAACATGCCTATATGTGGGACAATAACTAATGAGAGCTATGTAACATGTTTTTTTTCTTTCTTTTTTCTTTTTGTCTGTCTGTTTTACTTTTTACTATGTTGTGATGTTTTTATTGTGATATGGATCCCCACGGGCGCAGATAGAGGGGGGGACGGGGGGGATTCGTCCCACCCAGATTTAAATTCACCTCGTTCGGTCCCCCCCATTTATAGGGAGGAAAAAACGTCTATGCTGTCTTATTTCTTTGCATAAGGCAAACCTCACGGAAAAATCAAAAGACTGATTACCATTCGGTTTATTGAGGTGCACAGCAGTACATACATAGCTGCACCTGTGCAGACTGCACAGGTTGCGAGCTCGAGCTTGGTTGCTATGGTTACAAGTTTGACAGGCATATCGGGGACAGCTCCTCCTAGTTCAGGACCCCAACACGGCATGATGAAGGGTGCCAAAAGGCAGAAAACGATTGCATCGTTTTTTCAAAAAAAAAAAAAAAACGACTGTAAGTAAACTGTGCCTTACTTTATCATATCACCTTGCAATTTTTTGATAGTCTGTTCAAAGTAATGTCGTAGTGAAAGTAAAATCGTACGGAGTAGAGATGCCTTTCTGGTAGCCTCCTCCTTTCGGTGGCAGCCTGTAGATACAGTGCTCAGAAGGCAGTTTTAATGTTTAATCTGGCGTTCCCTGCCATAATTTCAGCGAGCATAGTGTTTCATAAGGAAACTTTGCGAAGAGTTGTTGACTGACTGCCGCTCACGCAACACACAGGCATAGTTAGAAAGTCAGTGGTTTACACTTTACACACACACACGTAGCCCAGCCTCTCGCTATGTTTAACAGTTGGAACTTAGCAGTTTTAAAACTAGTTTTGCAATTTCTGTGCGTGATGATAATGTGTAAACTTTGGATTTCCATAGGCTATGTTAAAATGTTATCATTGTCCTGGCCTGCAGGTAGTTCCTGGTGATGGCAGTGAGGGAGGTGAAATAACATGTATACACACTACCGTTCAAAAGTTTGGGGTCACCCAGACAATTTTGTGTTTTCCATGAAAAGTCACACTTTTATTTCCCACCATAAGTTGTAAAATGAATAGAAAATATAGTCAAGACATTTTTCTGGCCATTTTGAGCATTTAATCGACCCCACAAATGTGATGCTCCAGAAACTCAATCTGCTCAAAGGAAGGTCAGTTTTATAGCTTCTCTAAAGAGCTCAACTGTTTTCAGCTGTGCTAACATGATTGTACAAGGGTTTTCTAATCATCCATTTGCCTTCTGAGGCAATGAGCAAACACATTGTACCATTAGAACACTGGAGTGAGAGTTGCTGGAAATGGGCCTCTATACACCTATGGAGATATTGCACCAAAAACCAGACATTTGCAGCTAGAATAGTCATTTGCCACATTAGCAATGTATAGAGTGGATTTCTGATTAGTTTAAAGTGATCTTCATTGAAAAGAACAGTGCTTTTCTTTCAAAAAATAAGGACATTTCAAAGTGACCCCAAACTTTTGAACGGTAGTATATATATATATATATATATATATATATATATATATATATATATATATATATACACACACACACACATATATACAAAATGGAATCATTTGCTGACAACTCAGTCCCCCCCAGTTCAAAAATCCTATCTGCGCCCCTGTGGATCCCCTGGGTCTGGAATAAAGAATAGAATAGAATTGAATTGAATTGAATTGGTCCGCCTCTGAAAAAACTTGGCATTTGAATTTCCCGGGAAACATTGATTTTCGTGATGTCATCTGCAGGAAGCCTCCTTCTGAAGCCTACGTCAGTGCTGGTTTGTTTATGAGAAAACGATCTGGTGCTTTTCTGCAAATTTCTTCAACGTTATCATGTAATTATTAAAATGGTTAACAGATGTATTGTAGGAGGGTGTAGCAGCACCAATCATGATGGGATTAGTACTCATCATTTTCCAAAAGACCAGACAATGAGAGAGAAATGGGAGCGCTTGGTCTACACAGGCTGTGCACTGAAACTGTGCAAAGCTCGCACAGCCTGCTGGCTCTTCCGCAGATAACGTCATGATTCTGGCTCCAGACTCCCTTGGGATTATTCCAGATGTGTTTTGTTATTTTATTTTTTTCTGCTGTAGACAGATGGCCTTGTGCAAAATTACCCTTCTGGATGAGTGTGTAAAGGGACATACTTTCATATAAAAAAAAATGAAATTGGTCCAGAATATGCCCTTTAAGCCAGAACCAAAAATAGGGGGAGCCCCAAGAAAAAAAAAAATGTTCAGAGCCTTCAGTCTGCCGAAGTAAAGGCGAACTTCCAGGCAAACCTACAATTGAGACTTGAGGAAACACACTGTCAAACTGACTCTTCCCCAGAAGTGCTGTGGGAACATCTGAAAACTATCATCCTACAGACCTCGGAGGAAATACTTGGGTTCAAATACTTGGGTGTAAAGCTCACTCAGCCTGCTGGCGCTTCCGCAGATAACGTCACGATTCTGGCTCCAGACTCCCTTGGGATTTTTCCAGACGCATTTTGTTATTTTATTTTATTCTGCTGTAGACAGATGGCCTTGTGCAAAATTAGTCTTCTGGATGAGTGTGTAAAGGGACATACTTTCATATAAAGAAAATGAAATTGGTCCAGAATATGCCCTTTAAGCCAGAACCAAAAAGAGGGGGAGCCACAAGGAAAAAAATAAATGTTCAGAGCCTTCAGTCTGCCGAAGTAAGGGCAAACTTCCAGGCAAACCTACAATTAAGACTTGAGGAAACACACTGTCAAACTGACTCTTCCCCAGAAGTGCTGTGGGAACATCTGAAAACTTTCATCCTACAGACCTCAGAGGAAATACTTGAGTTCAGTACAAAGAAGAACAGAGACTGGTTTGATGAGAACAATGTAGAAATCCAGGAATTTCTAGCAAAGAAAAGAGCTGCACACCAGGTTCACTTACCACAGCCATCTTGTCCCACAGTGAAAGCAACTTTCCATCTCGCATGCAGAAACCTACAGTGCAAGCTTTGAGAGATCAAAAACGAATAGTGGACAAACATCGCAGAGAAAACAGCTCTGTGCAGATACAGGGGACTACAGAGGACTCTATGAAGCCCTCAAAGCAGTATTCAGCCCTACACACCATGTCCAAAGCCTTCTGTGCAACACCGATGGACAGTCACTGCTCACAGACATGGCATCTATCCTGACTCGCATGTCACAATACTTCCAGACACTTTTCAGCACCAACCGAACAGTTCAGAACTCAGTAATCCTCTGCATTCCACACCAGCCACTGAAAACAGAACTGGATGACATACCAACACTCCAAGAGACCACCAAGGCAATTGGCCAGCTGAAAAGTGGAAAGGCTGCAGGAGTTGACGGCATTCCACCAGAAGTATGGAAATACAAGGGACCGGCACTGCACACCAAACTCCACAAACTCCTTGTCTGCTGCTGGAAACAGGGAAAACTACCTCAGGATCTCGGAGATGCAATAATCATCACCTTATACAAGAACAAGGGGGAGAAGTCTGACTGTTCCAACTACCGTGGGATCACCCTATTGTCTATAGCTGGCAAAATCCTTGCAAGAATACTGCTAAACAGGCTGGTGCCTGCAGTTGCAGAACAACATCTGCCTGAGAGTCACTGCAGGTTCAGAGATAACAGGAGTACCACTGACATGGTCTTTGTTCTCAGACAACTCCAAGAGACATGTCAAGAACAGAACAAGGGACTGTACATAACGTTTGTCGACCTCACCAAATTGTTCGATACTGTCAGCAGGAAAAGTCTCTGGAAAATCATGGAATGACTTGGCTGCCCCCCAAAGTTTCTCAACATGGTCATCCAACTCCATGAGGACCAGCGTAGCCAAATTAGACACAGCAACAACTCAGAGCCTTTCCCCATTGCCAATGGTGTCAAGCAGGGCTGCATCCTCGCTCCCACTCTCTTCACCATCTTCTTCAGTATGATGCTCCAGCAGGCCACAGAGAATCTGGATGACAAGGACTGTGTCTACATCCGGTATCGTACTGATGGCAGTCTGTTTAATCTAAGACAACTACAGGCCCACACAAAGACACTGGAACAACTAATCCGAGAGTTACTGTTTGCTGATGACGCAGCGCTTGCAGCCCAGACTGAGGCTGCTCTGCAACGCATAACAACCTGCTTTTCAGAGTCCTCACAATTCTATGGTCTGGAAGTCAGCTTGAAAAAAACTGAAGTTCTGTACCAACCCCCATCCCAAGAAGCATACCATGCACACATCACCATCGGTCAGACAGAGCTGAAAACAGTCCACCAGTTCACCTACCTGGGGAGTACCATTTCATCAGATACAAAGCTGGACAAGGAAATTGACAGCAGACTGGCCAAAGCAAGCAGCGCCTTTGGTTTCTTGGTTGGTTGATAAAAACTTCCCTGCTCTGTTGATTTATTAGGGCCCGAGCCCTATGGGCGAAGGCCCTATTGTTCTTGTAAGAGTTCACTATTATTATTCTTCCGTCTTCTTCTTCTTCTTCTTCTTCTTCCGTCTTCTTCTTCTTCTTTATTTTTCTCCGCTGTTGGGCCATTTTCGGGGCACTTGCCATGGGCGAAAACGCACCAAATTTGGCACCAGTTCCGAGAATTGCCACCGCTACTCAGAACCAGAAGCCCAAACTTGGCCGGGGCTCAGGGCCTCTATAGCGCCCCCTAAGTCGTTGTGATTTTGGCCTCCCGCATTAAGGTGCCTGGGTGCCATGTAGTTTGTAGTAGTGGCATGCCATTTGGTACGCATATGTATCTCACTAAGCCGGACAAAAATGTAATGCCAATGCATTAGCCACGCCCAACAGGAAGTGAGGTAATTTCACTTTTGTGCGAAATGCATGGCCACGAATTCGGCGCAACTCCTCCTAGACCGTTCATAGGAATGTCACCAAAATTGATCCACTTCATCTACAGACATGGCTGACAAAAGTTACTAAATACGTTTCACGTAGGATAAACCGTTCAGAAGTTATACGTCAATCAATTTTCGATGCAGAATTTTACATGCTTAAAAATTCATAAATCTTCTGATTGCTCAAAACTGCTCATACTTCACACGCAAATCACTCATTGGGCTTCTGACATGTTACCCAATTTCTGTGATATTTCACCACTGGGGGCGCTATTTTTGGGCAAAAATTCCAATCTTTCCTCAAATTTGGTCAAACTTCACGGCCACCCTCTTTCTACCTCCCATGTCATGTATACCACGTTTTGGAACTTTTCGTCCATGGGGGGCGCTGTTTTTGGCCGCCGCAATTGCTCCAAAACGGGTTTTTGGTTAATAATTCCATAATGCTTTTCCTTCACACCACTACCTTGTGATAGTACGTTGCTGTTGTAGACACTTATTTTTCCAACTCATTATCGCTCATGTACAGCATAGCGCCACCTACTGACATGGGAAAAACCAAAAAATTTATTCTTCAAAAATCTATATCTCATCTTCTATTTACTCAATTGTCATCAATCTTCATACGCAAACTCTTCATAGCTCACCTGACAGATACGCCAAATTTTGTGCACTTTCGCTACTGGGGGCGCTATTTTTGGGCAAAAAATCCAATCTTTCCTCAAATTTGGTCAAACTTCACAGCCACCCTCTTACTACCTCCCATGTCATGTATACCACATCTTGGGAATTTTCGTCCATGGGGGGCGCTGTTTTTGGCCGACGCAATTGCTCCATAACGGGTTTTTGGTAAATAATTCCATAATGCTTTTCCTTCACACCACTACCTTGTGATAGTACGTTGCTGTTGTGGACACTTATTTTTCCAACTCATAATCGCTCATGTACAGCATAGCGCCACCTACTGACATGGGAAAAACCAGAAAATTTATTCTTCAAAAATCTATATCTCATCTTCTATTTACTCAATTGTCATCAAACTTCATACACAAACTCTTCAGAGCTCACCTGACATATACGCCAAATTTTGTGCACTTTCGCCACTGGGGGCGCTATTTTTGGGCAAAAAATCCAATCTTTCCTCAAATTTGGTCAAACTTCACGGCCACCCTCTTACTACCTCCCATGTCATGTATACCACATTTTGGGAATTTTCGTCCATGGGGGGCGCTGTTTTTGGCCGACGCAATTGCTCCAAAACGGGTTTTTGTAAATAATTCCATTATGCTTTTCCTTCACACCACTACCTTGTGATAGTACGTTGCTGTTGTAGACACTTATTTTTCCAACTCATAATCGCTCATGTGCAGCATAGCGCCACCTACTGACATGGGAAAAACCAAAAAATTTATTCTTCAAAAATCTATATCTCATCTTCTATTTACTCAATTGTCATCAAACTTCATACGCAAACTCTTCATAGCTCACCTGACATATACGCCAAATTTTGTGCACTTTCGCCCACAGTGCGAGACCCTATTGTTACCATGTTTCCAATTCTGTGCTTTGTCGCCATTGTGGGAGTAATGTCTCTTGCCGAAGAAGCTGTGGAAGGTTTTTTGCGGGGACGCATGCCCCCGCCCCCCTTGGCCGCTGGCGCGAGGGCCCGTCGAGGCCGCTTGTTATTATTATTACTACCTCACCTGATATGGACTAGATGAAATAAATCTGTAAGAGCCATAAACCAGTAATGGTAATACAGTATATGCAGAAAATACATATAATTTATAGTTGCAATTTATATTTTGTTTGATGCATAGTAATGACATAGTGTAATTTATAATAGGCTATTTAGAAAATGATAATGTGGATATAGAACATATTAGTGACGCTCCCTTAGATTGATGCTGTAACAGAGCATGCGCAGATTCAGTCAGTTTAGTGAGAGCTGCGCAAGGCTTGGGAGCATAAAGTTTTCTTACCGTGTGACTCGTGTGCCAGGTGACAATTGTAACATTTTGGAATTTCAACTAAAGACTCCTAAAACTGAAACTACCTCTCATGTCATGCGCGTGAAGAATTACTGTGTCTGCAGCTCACAAGTGGTACATTTGGTAATGAAACAGAGTGCCATTACATTTAGTAAGAAAACTGCTCGCGCGTGGACCGAGTGACTGAAAACTCCGACGTTTGGATGTTAATGTGAATTCGAGGCAAGCCATCAGCTGACCACTTTGGAACGGTGTGTTCGACTGGAACAACATTCTAAAGTGGGTTTTCTCAACACAAACGAGGTGGTAAGCCTTCTGAATTAAGATAGATAGACAGTCACTCAGAAGATGAAAGAAACCGAATAGAAAGCCTGTGAAAGATTACTGTTTCTAGAAGAAAAGAAGCCACATGCCATGTTAATTTGAACCAAGAAGCTAATGCTATTTAGCTACTCAGTGACTTGCACATTTTTGCTAACTGATTAACTGAAGCCTAAGCCAGAAAATTATTGAAAGCTCTGTGTCTTTTGGAAATTGTGAGGCATCTGTTGAATGAAGGAAAGTGTTAGTGGAATACTTTTTGTTCAAGTGCACACAATTTGCACACAGCTTTATTAACAGTAAAAAAAAATGGATGATGACGGCAATGTTACAACAACTAGCACTGAGGAAATGGGTTCAAAACGAACAGTCAAGTTAACTGAGAAGGCAAGTGAGGAAAAACTGCACAGGCTACTTGGCACTAGGAGAGGACTGTTAGCTCGACTCACAACTCTAAGGAGGGAAGTTGGCAGTCTTATCACATGGGCTGGTAATTTACCAACAGTGCAAGAAATAATGCAGGAAGAGTTTAACCCCATTCTCCAGGATTTTATAGACATCAATAGGCAAATAGGAGATCTTTTGCCTCAAGATGAGAGGGAGGCAGACAGTAACAATTGGTTTGCGCCTAAAATGATTGTAATCAAACAGTTTATTGACGGAACTGAAAAATGGATGGAGCATGAGACTTTAAGCTTACACCAAGCAAACCAAGAAAATTTAGCAGAGGAAGACATAGGCCCTGATGATAGCGTATCACAAGTGGGCATTAATATCAATCAGCCTGTAAGCAAGAAAAGTTCATGTACTGGACTTTCAGCTGTCATGTCTACTCATTCTTCAGTATGTGCTTTAGAGGAAGCCAAGCTCTCTGGCTTAATGGAACGTGCTGCAGTTTTGCAAAAGAAACAAGAGTTGGATATGGAGGAAGCACGTATTAGAGCTGCAAAAGAAAAACTAGAAATAGATGCAGCTATTGCCCAAAAAAGAGCACAAGTCAGAAAACTGAAACAGTATGAGAAAACAGGTGATGGCATGTACAGCTACATCCATTCTCAGCTAGCAGGTGGCACAAGAGTTAAGGAAGAGGAAACAAGCCATGTCTCTAAGAGTAAGCCTGCTGTCAGAAGCAAGATCTCATATAAGCCGTTGCAAAATGTAGGACGTCAGGTTGCTACAGGTAACACTGCCAGGCGACAGGATGACGGCATGGGTGGCCTTCTGCAAGTAATGGAGAACCAGAATGTGATCACCGAGATGCTTGTTAAGCAACAACAGTATGCTCAGCTTCCTGATAAAGAGGTTGCAGTGTTCAAAGGTGATCCACTTACCTATAGATCGTTCGTAAGAGCTTTTGAACAAGCCATCGAACAGAAAACAGACAGTGAACAAGATAAGTTGTACTACTTGCAACAGTACACTGCAGGAGAACCACAAGAGCTTGTAAGAAGTTGCGAGCATATGCCAGCTCACCGAGGGTTTAAAGAAGCGAAACGGTAGTTACAGCAAAATTATGGAGATGAGTTGGTGATTGCAAGCGCTTATATTGATAAAGCTTTAAAGTGGCCGCA
The DNA here is from genome assembly GCF_027579695.1 of Neoarius graeffei. NCBI lineage: Eukaryota > Metazoa > Chordata > Actinopteri > Siluriformes > Ariidae > Neoarius > Neoarius graeffei. The sequence goes on from NC_083581.1 coordinate 35,656,069, forward strand.
AATTAAGGCTGAAGACGGAAAGGCACTCAAAGCCTATGCTTTATTTCTCACTGGCTGTCATAACACGATGCAAGATGTGGAATTGATGGAGGAAATGGATAATCCTACAACCTTGTGAGAAGCAAGGTTTTTTGATCGGGCAGCATCAAAAAAAAAAAAGCCTCAAAGCAACCTAAGGGAGCTCCGTTTCTGGGCAATAGCCCCCAAGTATTTTCACCCTCAAAAAACGTAAGATATTTATGGAAAACAACTGACTTGGATGTCATCTGGGATTTGAATGTTGTAATATAATAATGTAGCTTAGAATGGGTGTCTTTATGATCCTAAAGGAGAGAGATGTGAGTGAGAAATTATATTTTTATTAAACTGACGATTCATTTTACTAGTGACATTAAGTCAGTGGACACGTGCCTCAGTTTCCTGAGACATTATGGGTGTTGATAACTTACTAATAGTGTCAGAAACTGAAGTGAATGACAAATTTAAAAAGAGCAGTGCAAAAATCAGTGATAAAGATGTCATAACCTGTGAATGTGTGTGGGTGATGATATTTATTGTAAAGTTAGATATAACCTCGCCTATCTATCTAAGACTGGGCTGCCAACTCTCACGCATTTGACTGTCTTCACGTGCTCACACGCCATACCTCCGATTTCTCACGCTAGAAAAAAAAAATCTAGTTTATCTATCTGATCTAGGCTACCCATTGCATCGCGCCAACCACTTGTGATCGATCAATTATGCCTTACGCACGGCTAAACAGGCAGAGAGGTGTTCCCTTCTGTACACACTCCCCCATGGTAGGTGACGCATCTAATGATGCTGCACTCGCCGGAAGTTGGATAATTGCCTACCGTCAATTTAGAGGAAGAGGAGGGAGAAGAAGGTATTCAAGTTGAAGATGGGTGTCTCAGACAGGTTTGTATATATGCACGCCAATGTGTGGCATTACTGGCGTAATTATGAACTTATATAAAGTTTCTGAATCATTTTAGCCTGTGTGTGTTGTGAGAATATTTAATGCCATATCGAGAGCTGTGTACTAGGCATGCTAAATCATTATAGGCCTACTGCCGTGCCACAGCCTCTATCGTCCCCAACAAGCAGCACGGGAAAGCACCTCCTTAGCATACGTTTATTAAGGCACATTTTTAGTTTGTTTACTGTATGTTATCATACTTTATGATTTTATTTGAAGCCATACTGGAAATGTTGTAAAATAAAGCAAGGAAGAGATAATATTACAAATGCAAGAAGAGCCATTAGCCACCATGCCTATTGTTTATTTACAGGGTATTTATTTTTTAATTATTTATGATGTATGTAATTGCTCAGTTAAAGGGGAACAGAGGGCAATATATAGAGTAAATATAACAATAAAACACACATTAACGAACCTTATTCAAGACTTACAAAAGTTTTTTGTTCTAAGGTTGGAAAGTTATAGTGTTTTGAAAGTAGCTCGAGCAAACTATTTCTGCAGTTTGAACAGCCCGCCATGATATTAATTTTATCCAATCAGAATGCACGTTCATTTTCTCTGCGTAACACTCATGACGTATGTATGTGCCCAGTTGTGTTGGCTCATTGAGGTTGGGAATAGCACTTGTGAAATACCTGTTTCTGCCTCTTGCAATGATTTCGCAAGTCCACGGGTGGCGCCTATCTCATTGCAGCAAATAAATTCTGCTGGACTCATGAGCAACTCCACGTTACATTTTCCGCACGAGCACCACGCCGTGTCACCTGCACGCAGACGCTCTGCCCCACGCTCGCCATGCCCATGGTCAGCATCAGTCTCATCCAGGCCTGGCGCCGTGGGGGGGCGAAAGGGGGCGTCGCCCCCTCGTGGCTACAGCCCCGCCCCCTCAACAGAGACTCAGATCACTTAATTGTTTTCTTAATTGTTATTGTGGGTGTATGTGTGAAATGCTGACACAGCCGCGCACACACAGACCTGTGATAAGGACAAGGGGAGGGGTCGTGTGGGCGGGGGTTTTACATGTAGTCTACACTTACAAGTGCACTGTCACTGCAATATGCAGTCAGTTTACGGGAGTAGTCTTTCCCCCACCGAATTAAATTAATTCAATCACAACATTGTGAATCCATTTTCTTTCTTTGTAGGCTAAGTTTATCTCCGTTTATGTCGGTGTATGTGTTCATATATGGTCCGCTTTGTGCGCAAATAGCGTAAGAATATGTGTCGTTGACGTCACCCCCCATGCAGTGGGGGTGAAAATTCATCACTTCAGAGTGTTTTGTCCCCTACACGCCTAAACTGGGATCGCGGATTAAGTGGTTAGCGTTGACTCGGTGGGAGTCAGGAAGGCTATTACTGGTGCAGCCGTGGGGTCTGTTGATTTTTTTAATTATGATTTTGGCCACCGAGCCAAGTACCTTCGACTTGCATTGACGTTTTGTTTTCATGCCGCGGACCTATTTGTATGTATTTTAAATTTAAAGGACTTGCCTGTAGGTTTGTGTGTGTTGTTTTATGTTTGGCATCTTTCTGGTTGTAACGCGTGTCTGTGAGAAAATTGGAGGGGAGGGGTAACAGGTGGGCACGGGTGTTGATAAAGCGCAACAGCCCTGGTAATATGTCACATGATTTTCCCGTACTAAAGCAACCTTCGGGGCCGTGGTTTTGTGGTTGGCGCAGTTAATTGTTTGAAACACGTTGTCAGACCGCCATCACTACTACACACTATATGAAAAATATTTGCCCCCTTGCGATTTCTAATTGCCCCCTTAGTAAACTGTTCCTGGCGCCGGGCCTGGTCTCATCCTCGCCGTCATCCGAGCTTTCTTCTCTTATTTCATCACCGGAGTTGAGAGTACCTCTCCTAGGTTCAAACTGGTACCCTTCTAAGCCATAGCCTGCTTGCAGTGTGTCTTGCGGGATCTCTTCGTATGATTCGACAGAGCTGTCGCTTTCACTTGATGCGCCCGACGCCATGATTACACGCTTATCTCCTCTATTTTGGAGAGTTCCGCTAGTGCAGTGGGTAGCGCTGACGTCACGGTCTTTTAAAAATGGCGACTCTTGTGCGGTTTAGCGTATAAAGTATTATATTTACAATTACCAAGATATTTCGTTGTTTTCTAGTATATAAATTTGATAGAATACTTAAGAATACATTACTTTGTCACATCAGCAACTGTATATATTATATTTGGTACCCCTTTAAAGTAAATAAAGCATGGTCACCTGTAATATCAAAGAATTTGACCGTTTTGCTGTAGGCCTGCCTACCACTCAGAGCAGGTAAGATTCAGAATAAACACAAGAAACTTGTCCTCCAGGAAAAGGCATGTTGTTGTGACTGCGTAGATTTATTAAACCAACATGACTATTTGAATTCTTTCAGAGGTAAGATGTCCCGAAGGGTAAGACCACTGGCAGGAAAAAAGCGGAATATTTTATTTTATTTGACAGTCCAGCCAAGCTAGAAAAGGCAGACAGGACAGACAGAACAACAGACAGAAGAGCAGCATTCAGAACAGACAGAATGACAGACAGAAGAGCAGGAGACAGAAGAGCAGGAGACAGGACAGGCAGAAGAGCACACAGAAGAGCAGGAGATAGGACAGACAGAAGAGCACACAGAAGAGCAGCAACAGACAGCATCCCCCCCAGAACAGCAGCCCAGACATGGCCCAAAGGGTCGCGCATTGTCTGGGGCAGCATCATATCGGTGTGCTTTTAAAAATGAGTGGACCTCTACATGGGCATTCATTACCAGAGGGAGCCTCAACACGCATTACTGGTGTGCAGTATGCCATGTGGAGAACACGTGTTGTCACCAGGGTGTAGCGGATGTAGTGCGCCACATAAAAAGCAAAAGTCATCAAGACAAGCAAGGGGCTCTTCAGTCCACAGCCTCAATATCCCAATATGCAGTGTCTGCTCCCTTTGTTGGGGGGATGTCCAACCAAGAGGTTAAGGTATGCTATGTGTCATGGTCCTGTCAAGGTTAAAGAGTTTTTGTGTCAGGTTGATCATGGTATCATCATGATTGATAGTCTTGACTAATTCTGTTTTTTTTTTTTAAATCTCTGCATTATGTTTTACAGTTGAGTTTTCTTAGTTCTATGTCTTAAAGGAACAGTCCACCGTACTTCCATAATGAAATATGCTCTTATCTGAATTGAGACGAGCTGCTCCGTACCTATCCAAGCTTTGCGCGACCTCCCAGTTAGTCAGACGCAGTCAGATGCGCTGTCACTCCTGTTAGCAATGTAGCTAGGCTCAGCATGGCCAATGGTATTTTTGGGGGCTGTAGTTAGATGCGACCAAACTCTTCTGCGTTTTTCCTGTTTACATAGGTTTATATGACCAGTGATATGAAACAAGTTCAGTTAAAAAAATTGAAACGTAGCGATTTTCTATGCTATGGAAAGTCCGCACTATAATGACAGGCGTACTAACACCTTCTGCGCGCTTCGGCAGCGCATTGATATCTGAGCTCCGTATCAATGCGCTGCCGAAGCGCACAGAAGGTGTTGGTACGCCTGTCATTATAGTGCGGACTTTCCATAGCATAGAAAATCGCTACGTTTCAATTTGTGTAACTGAACTTGTTTCATATCACTGGTCATATAAACCTATGTAAACAGGAAAAACGTGGAAGTGTTTGGTCGCATCTAACTACAGCCCCAAAAAATACCATTGGCCATGCTGAGCCTAGCTACATTGCTAACAGGAGTGACAGCGCGTCTGACTGCGTCTGACTGACTGGGAGGTCACGCAAAGCTTGGATAGGTACGGAGCAGCTCATCTCAATTCAGATAAGAGCATATTTCATTATGGAAGTACGGTGGACTGTTCCTTTAAGAGCGCAATAGGGCACCTGTGCTCTATTTTTTATGGTGTCTCTCTCAACTTAACTATGTTCTTTTAGGAGTGCTAATAACTTCTTTTCTTACAGACAAGCAAGGAGGGCTGAGGTCAAAATGACTGCAACTTTAGTTGAGCACAATGTCCCACTGGCATTTTCCGACCACCTGGGGCCTGCACTGAGAGAGTGTTCAAAGACTCCAAAACAGCTCAAGAATATAGGTGTGCTCGAACAAAAGCTTCGTGAATAGATAGTTTTCACATGACGTCACAGAGTCGGGGATTCCCTGGTGGCGGCCATCTTGCGGGGCAAGCTTACCGTATGGGTCACTGAGCACACATTGTAACGCGTGAGTTACATTTATTTATATATTATTTACATTTATAGTTACATTATTACTATTTAAAGCTAGCAATGGTGCACACCTGTTGTATTCACGGCTGTCGTAATAGGTCAGATGATGACGTCAAGCGGAGCTTTTATGGAATTCCCACTGTACGGGAGCACGAAGGCGAGCAAACAAAGAAACTCAGCATACAAAGGAGAAATCTATGGCTTGCAAGAATCAACCGCAAGGATTATCAGCCTTCCAGACACAGCAAAGTCTGTGCCGATCATTTTATAAGTGGTAAGTTGTTTAAATAGGAAGTATAAGGATGAGAAAAAAAACAGTGAATCGGAAAGCTGCGCACATTTGCGCAGCTTCGCGCAAATGTGCGCAGCTTTCCGATTTAAATCAATTCCGATTTAAATCAACTCGATATTATACACACACATATATTTATATGCAGTGTTGAGAGCTCTAAAATTCCAATGTTTACATACCTTGGCTGTAATTAGGACATGGCTCTCACTTGTTTTTATATGGTGGACATCACGGACCCAGCCACAGACAAAATAATTGTATGACTCCAGCGACTTGTATGCTTTGAGGTTGTCAAGTGTGTAGGCGCTTTTAGTATTCACGAAATAGTTCACAATATCAGGGTACGATATGGATGGCAGCCCTGCATAGTCACTTGAAAATGCATCTTTGTCCACTTCGTAGGGGTCAATTCCCCCAATCAAGGACAGTTTGGCTGCATACCGTTGTCGTGAGATGTCGTCCAATGTATCCATATACTTCCGTTTGCTTGATTTTGCCGACATTGATCTTTATTTTAGAAAACTGACTATATAACTTAATAAATTCGTCCGAGATAATGTAGCCGGTAGTGGCGATGGTCCGTTTTGTTTGCCCCGCAAGATGGCGGCTGGGAGGCGTTCCCCGGAATGCTGTGACATCAGTGAAAACTATCTATAGTCAATGAAGCACTGGCCCCATACTTTACAGAGGAGTTAGTGGCAAAAATGAAGGAAGCACCCTAAACCTTGATAACAGATGGCTCTAATGACACAGGTATTTCCCAAACTATTGGATATATTTTTTCCTCCATGATGATCTTGCCTGATTTTAGTTTTTAAACATCTATGAAAATGCAAGCATTTTATGCTTTCATGCTGTCATTACAGGAGTAGAGAAGATGAACCCATTAACTGTCCACATATTTATGAACAACAAAGTTGTCCATCACTTTCTCAGTATGTGCACAACCAGCGGGAAGAGCTGTGGGACAGCTGACGTGATTTTCTCAAAAATAAATGCCACTCTAGAAGAGAAGGATATTCCTTGGCGATACTGTGTGGGTCTGTCGGTAGACAATGCTGCCGTGAACATTGGTCCACACAACTCCATCGCCTCCAGAGTCCGAGAGAAGCACCCAGGCATTTACATCCATGGCTGCCCGTGTCATGTAATTCATAACACTGCAAAATCAGCAGGGGCAGGCTTTTTTGATGTGAGTATTGGCCTGATGGAATTTTGGATGTAACTTTATTTCACTGTACTGATTACATGCATTGACATGCAATGTTTTTACAGTTTAAAGGCGTTGTGCGGTAATTTCAGCAATCAGGCTATATCATGTGTCAAAATGTCGGGTTTGGTGGGTTATTCAAGCCCCTTGGTTTCCCGCGATCTCAGTGTCACGATGCGCCCGCTACAAGCATTTAAAGTTGATGCGCACAGCCAAATTTAGGCAGCCACCCGTTAACTAGGTTAACTTATGTGTGACGTCATACCAGTAACCTCCCTTCCTGTGCAGTTGGCATAATTCTACAGTTTCCACAACTGCACCTGGAAAACATGCGTTAAAAATAAATTGTTTATAATGTCTGCTTTCCAGCTTCCCAAGCCACCTTTACTAGCTTTTTAAAAACATTTTCACAAAACTCCAATTAAACCTCCATGATCTTGCAATATTATGTACAACACCACATGTCGCTTTTAATAGGTCTAAGATCATCATGGGAGAGCAAAATAGATCTATAGGATAGAAACCAAAAGGCCAAATTTGGACTTGTGTCCAAATTTTACAGTGATTTATGCCACAGAGCTGCCTTTAACTAATAATTATCACTTATTACTGACGATTGTACGTTTACTAAACAATACAATACAAAGCTCAATACTCCCAGCCTATAACATACTGAATATCAAGTTAAAATCAACCGCAATAAAAGGAAAATGATGAAAACTGGAATATCAAGGGGTCTGCTGTATCAGAAGGCCCACTGCATTTCGCGAGATCGCAAGCTGTCAAGTTGCTAGAATTCAATCTTTCTAGCTATACTTTCACCCCCTACAGCTATCAGTATTACACATAATCATAGATTAATCACACAACATTCTAATTCAAGTGAAAATGGTCTTTAAAAATACACACAAGTAGTGATTTAGTCAGAGAAACCAACCAAAACAAGTCTTCAAGTCGCCGGTCTTCTTCATTTCTCGTCTTCGTTTCTGTCGTTGTCAGAACTGTCCTCATTTTCTTCTGAAGATGAGTGCTCAGGTTCAAATCTGTAAGGCTGGATACCACCAGGACATTCAGCTGTCAAAATCTCTACTTGTGGGCCATTTTCTTCTTCTGTATCGGTAAAATCAAAGCTAATTTCCTCAGCATCACTCCTATTTTCTGGTGTGTCCGCCATTGCAACTGCACCGAGTGGTTACTGGTATGACGTCACGCAGCTGTTCCATTGACCGAGAGGGGGCGCTGCGAACGCGGGAAATTTCAAGTGATGGGCATGACCAAATAAGGACCGATTACAACCACGGGAAGCTTTTGAAAAATCGACGGTCAATTTATTTCGAATCTCGAAAGCATTCTGGTGCAGAATAATGCGACTTTTATCGCCACTGCGTGACGCCTTTAATTCATGTATTGCAGATGTCCAGTTTTGATTTGGAGGATCTGGTAGTCGATATTGGATACTGGTTCAAGGGTAGTACAAATCGAAAAGGGTACTTGACAGGTGTGCATTTGGTAGCACCAAATTATAATATTGAAAATATAGAGCATTAGAATACATATGATTTATAATGAAATGTCTATAACAGAGTTTTGTGAGCTCCATGAAACAGAGTACATGGAGCTCCTCATGCACGTCTCCGTTCGTTGGTTAAGTCTTGAGCACTGTGTAACACGGATCCTGAGACTTTATGAACCACTGACCAGCTACTTCAAATCTGCTAGTATGGTGCCTTACATCATTTTGTTATGCAGTTACAAATGTCACTGAATAGTTAACTGTACACTTGTGTTACTGACAACCTTGTTTTTTTGTTGCTTGTTCTATTCAAGATGAAAAGTAGGCGAGGTTCAGGAGACTTCAGGCAGTGTTCACTGACCCCATGACTGAGGTGTACCTACTGTTCTTCCAGGCCAGCATACCAACATTCACCACATTTAACCTCCTCCTCCAACGAGAGCAGTCATCAATATTTTTGTTACATGATGAGGTACAATGGGAGAGTGGGATATGATTCTGCTGTCTTTTTTTCCATTCTCGGTTTTGTTGCTGCTATCTGCTGGGAGCTTGTACAGCAGGTTTCACCCAGTGTTTTACAGCTATAAACATCTGTGTTGTAGATGCTAAAATTCATTCGCAAGCTGTGTGCGAAGTTCATGGTGTCAACAGCGCTGCAGGTCTGCGAACCGGCTCATGAAATTCCCTATAAAGAAAAGGCCAACCATTTACCAGGTGAGTGTTTGATTATTAATCATCATTATTATTATTTCTTATCAATAAAATTTAAATTTCTAATATCAAAGTGATGAGGCCAGACTATAGGGGAACCTCATGTGATGCTTTGCTTTGAACCTAGCCATTTTTCGCCTCATAAGGAGAAACCTGGTAAGGTTATCCTAGTTCTTGTATTGACAATGAACTTCTGGTTAGCCTAAAGCCACTGAGCTTCTTGCAGATCATCAGTATAACTCAGCATTTCTGTTAACCTGATTTGTTGTATCTTTGGCAGGAAGAAAGCTGAACATTGGCTTCATCACCAGGGCTAAGCTCAACAGGTTACTGGATGATGGAGACATCACACCACAGCAGATGGAGAAATTCCATGAGGCTGCTTTGGCATTTCTGATCAACGCTGTGGACTACGCTTTGAAGAAGCTGCCCCTCCAAGCCACTGCTCAAGCATGCCAAATTTGTAGATGTCCGACAGAGGTCTGAATGTGACATAGAAGATGTCCTTTACTTTGTTGAGAGGTTAGGCTCTTTCAGTAATTACTACTTGTTATTTTATCTAAAATATCTTGAATTTGTGGCCAGGCTAATGAAAAGGTATTTTAACCATAGAATTTTGCCTCTTAGAATGAGCTGTCCCCAAGTGGCATCTCTTTTTAAATGTTTGTATGTACTGCTGTTGGTTGATGACCATATATCAAAAACAAGTAACTTGTAACTGTACTTTCATAAATAGGTTTCCCCACCTGCTCCCATACCATGGACCAGCGGAGCATGATCTACTGGCAGAGGAGTTTCTGGAGTACCAGACGATGCCGTTGCTACCACTGCAGCACCCAGAGAAATTTGAAATTGAAAGCTTCTGGGCTGAAATGGCTACACGGAAAGATAAGGTAAAGCTTATTTTTGTACACCAAGAAAACAGTAGAAACAACCTCTTGAGCATTATTGATACCAGTACATATAAAGCATTATGGTAGCTGCATGTATTTTGTCTGTGCATCAACCTATACTCATTTGTCAAAAGAGATAAAAGGAAACATCACATGAGGGCATATTTCCATTGTGTTCTTGGTTCATTTGGCACAGGTGACAGGAGTAAACCAATTTCAGAGGCTTGCTGTGATTTCAAAGCTGGTCCTCGTCCTCCCACATTCCAATGCAGATGCAGAAAGGGTGTTTTCTGTGGTGGGCCTCAACAAAACAAAAACAAGAAACAGTTTGGCCCTAGATGGTACCCTTTTCCTCAATCATGACTGTAAAGATGGCAGACTTGGAGTCCTGCTTTAAGTGGGAGCCCTTGCCCACGATCATCAAGGCCTCCAAGAAGGCCACAGGCCTGTACAATCAAGCGCACAAAACTTAGGATTTCTGTAGCTTTTTGTGAACATGCTGTTGAAACATTGTTCAAATTCAGTTTTTTGCAGCACATCGGCTCACTGTTGACCTGGTGACTTGTCCAGGGTGTACCCTGCCTCTCGCCCGTAGTCAGCTGGGATAGGCTCCAGCTTGCCTGCGACCCTGTAGAACAGGATAAAGCAGCTAGAGATAATGAGATGAGATGAGATCTGCTCACTGTTTAAGTACTTTATTTGATTATTTGTGTATTGCTGTTTGTGTAAATGTTCTGCTAAACCCAGTGGTGTGAAAATGCCTTGAATGAAGAATGGATGTCTCTGAAAGACTAATCTTGTATCATTTTTTGACGAACCCTAATGCTCTTCAGAATCCAACAGTTATTCAAAACATCAATCAAGGACAGGATGCAATAGGCACATAGGCAGTGAAAACGCAGGGAAACACATTTTGGTACAAATAAGTAGCCTAATTCAGCCAGAAATTATGACATTGCATAGTCTCCTTCAATTCAAGTCAATCCAAAAAGATTGAGGTGTCAGTTAAGAAACATAAGTTTGCACAAATTATATGGCACACTCAATTTGTCCTAAATGCATTAATGGGCATATTTGCTAGCGTCTTTTTCATGAACATGACCAGGGGCGGTCCTGGGGGCGGTCCGACCGGGCAGCCGCCCAGGGCGGCATCGTGGGGGGGCACGAGCGTGGGCGTGAAAAAAAAAAACGGTCCCAAAAAAAAAAAAAAAAGAGCTCGTGCAAGAGATCAGGAACTTTCCTGACTTGCCGTCAGCAACTGTGACCCCCCCTTGAGCTGATCACATTCATGCACGAGAAGGAGCTATCAGAGATCTACCCCAATTTCTGGACTGGACTCAGAATTGCTGCCACTCTGCCTGTCACTGTGGCTCAGGCAGAAAGGAGCTTCTCGAAGCTAAAACTGATCAAGACTTTCCTAAGGTCAACAATGTCACAAGAACGGTTCAGTGGCCTTCCTGTGATCAGCATACGGTAAACCACGCCTTAGGGGAACAAATCTCATATGAAGACATTGTGGAAGAATTTGCATCCAGGAAGGCCAGAAAAGCCAACTTTTAGGTTGTGCTTTCACTTTTGCATCCTGAATATAATTGCCACTTAAATGTATATAGACTGTTTTCCTCTTACTTCTTTTGCACGTCTTGTTATTTATGACAAATTATAGTGGCTTGCCATTTTTGCCACTTTAAAGAGTGTTAACTTCTTCATTTGTTACTTCTTGTTATTTATGATACACAATAGTGTTTGTTATTTCTTCTTATGTGTACAGTAATATGTATAGGATTTACAACCCCGATTCCAAAAAAGTTGGGACAAAGTACAAATTGTAAATAAAAACAGAATGCAATGATCTGGAAGTTTCAAAATTCCATATTTTATTCAGAACAGAACATAGATGGCATATCAAATGTTTAAACTGAGAAAATGTATCATTTAAAGAGAAAAATTAGGTGATTTTAAATTTCATGACAACAACACATCTCAAAAAAGTTGGGACAAGGCCATGTTTACCACTGTGAGACATCCCCTTTTCTCTTTACAACAGTCTGTAAACGTCTGGGGACTGAGGAGACAAGTTGCTCAAGTTTAGGGATAGGAATGTTAACCCATTCTTGTCTAATGTAGGATTCTAGTTGCTCAACTTTCTTAGGTCTTTTTTGTCGTATCTTCTGTTTTATGATGCGCCAAATGTTTTCTATGGGTGAAAGATCTGGACTGCAGGCTGGCCAGTTCAGTACCCGGACCCTTCTTCTATGCAGCCATGATGCTGTAATTGATGCAGTATGTGGTTTGGCATTGTCGTGTTGGAAAATGCAAGGTCTTCCCTGAAAGAGACGTCGTCTGGATGGGAGCATATGTTGCTCTAGAACCTGGATATACCTTTCAGCATTGATGGTGTCTTTCCAGATGTGTAAGCTGCCCATGCCACACGCAGGGGCGCAGATAGGATTTTTGAACTGGGGGGACTGAGCTGTCAGCAAATGATTCCATTTTGTGTGTATATATATATATATATATATATATATATATATATATATATATATACAGTGGTGCTTGAAAGTTTGTGAACCCTTTAGAATTTTCTATATTTCTGCATAAATATGACCTAAAACATCATCAGATTTTCCACACAAGTCCTAAAAGTAGATAAAGAGAACCCAGTTAAACAAATGAGACAAAAATATTATACTTGGTCATTTATTTATCGGGCGGCACGGTGGTGTAGTGGTTAGCGCTGTCGCCTCACAGCAAGAAGGTCCTGGGTTCGAGCCCTGGGGCCGGCGAGGGCCTTTCTGTGTGGAGTTTGCATGTTCTCCCCGTGTCCGCGTGGGTTTCCTCCGGGTGCTCCGGTTTCCCCCACAGTCCAAAGACATGCAGGTTAGGTTAACTGGTGACTCTAAATTGGCCGTAGGTGTGAATGTGAGTGTGAATGGTTGTCTGTGTCTATGTGTCAGCCCTGTGATGACCTGGCGACTTGTCCAGGGTGTACCCCGCCTTTCGCCCGTAGTCAGCTGGGATAGGCTCCAGCTTGCCTGCGACCCTGTAGAAGGATAAAGCGGCTAGAGATAATGAGATGAGATTTATTTATCGAGGAAAACGATCCAATATTACATATCTGTGAGTGGCAAAAGTATGTGAACCTCTAGGATTAGCAGTTAATTTGAAGGTGAAATTAGAGTCAGGTGTTTTCAATCAATGGCATGACAATCAGGTGTGAGTGGGCACCCTGTTTTATTTAAAGAACAGGGATCTATCAAAGTCTGATCTTCACAACACACGTTTGTGGAAGTGTATCATGGCATGAACAAAGGAGATTTCTGAGGACCTCAGAAAAAACATTGATGATGCTCATCGGGCTGGAAAAGGTTACAAAACCATCTCTAAAGAGTTTGGACTCCACCAATCCACAGTCAGACAGATTGTGTACAAATGAAGGAAATTCAGGACCATTGTTACCCTCCCCAGGAGTGGTCAACCAACAAAGATCACTCCAAGAGCAAGGCGTGTAATAGTCGGCAAGGTCACAAAGGACCCCAGGGTAACTTCTAAGCAACTGAAGGCCTCTCTCAAATTGGTTAAGGTTAATGTTCATGAGTCTACCATCAGGAGAACACTGAACAAAAATGGTGTGCATGGCAGGGTTGCAAGGATAAAGCCACTGCTCTCCATAAAGAACATTGCTGCTCATCTGCAGTTTGCTAAAGATCACGTGGACAAGCCAGAAGGCTAGTGGAAAAATCTTTTGTGGACGGATGAGACCAAAATAGAACTTTTTGGTTTAAATGAGAAGCGTTATGTTTGGAGAAAGGAAACCACTGTATTCCAGAATAAGAACCTTATCCCATCTGTGAAACATGGTGGTGGTAGTATCATGGTTTGGGTCTATTTTGCTGCATCTGGGCCAGGACGGTTTGCCATCATTGATGGAACAATGAATTCTGAATTATACCAGCAAATTCTAAAGGAAAATGTCAGGACATCTGTCCGTGAACTGAATCTCAAGAGAAGGTGGGTCATGCAGCAAGACAACGACCCTAAGCACACAAGTCGTTCTACCAGAGAATGGTTAAAGAAGAATAAAGTTAATGTTTTGGAATGGCCAAGTCAAAGTCCTGACCTTAATTCAATTGAAATGCTGTGCAAGGACCTGAAGCAAGCAGTTCATGTGAGGAAACCCACCAACATCCCAGAGTTGAAGCTGTTCTGTATGGAGGAATGGGCTAAAATTCCTCCAAGCCGGTGTGCAGGACTGATCAACAGTTACCAGAAATGTTTAGTTGCAGTTATTGCTGCACAAGGGGGTCACACCAGATACTGAAAGCAAAGGTTCACATACTTTTGCCACTCACAGATATGTAATATTGGATCACTTTCCTCAATAAACAAATGACCAAGTATAATATTTTTGTCTGAGTTATTTAACTGGGTTCTCTTTATCTACTTTTAGGACTTGTGTAAAAAATCTGATGATGTTTTAGGTTATATTTATGCAGAAATGTAGAAAATTCTAAAGGGTTCACAAACTTTCAAGCACCACTGTAGGGCAGCACGGTGGTTAGCGCTGTCGCCTCACAGCAAGAAGGTCCTGGGTTCGAGCCCCGGGGCCGGCGAGGGCCTTTCTGTGTGGAGTTTGCATGTTCTCCCCGTGTCCGCGTGGGTTCCCTCCGGGTGCTCCGGTTTCCCCCACAGTCCAAAGACATGCAGGTTAGGTTAAGTGGTGACTCTAAATTGACCGTAGGTGTGAATGTGGGTGTGAATGGTTGTCTGTGTCTATGTGTCAGCCCTGTGATGAAGTGGCGACTTGTCCAGGGTGTACCCCGCCTTTCGCCCGTAGTCAGCTGGGATAGGCTCCAGCTTGCCTGCGACCCTGTAGAAGGATAAAGCGGCTAGAGATAATGAGATGAGATGAGATATATATATATATATACAACCCCGATTCCAAAAAAGTTGGGACAAAGTACAAATTGTAAATAAAAACGGAATGCAATAATTTATAAATCTCAAAAACTAATATTGTATTCACAATAGAACATAGACAACATATCAAATGTCGAAAGTGAGACATTTTGAAATTTCATGCCAAATATTGGCTCATTTGAAATTTCATGACAGCAACACATCTCAAAAAAGTTGGGACAGGGGCAATAAGAGGCTGGAAAAGTTAAAGGTACAAAAAAGGAACAGCTGGAGGACCAAATTGCAACTCATTAGGTCAATTGGCAATAGGTCATTAACATGACTGGGTATAAAAAGAGCATCTTGGAGTGGCAGCGGCTCTCAGAAGTAAAGATGGGAAGAGGATCACCAATCCCCCTAATTCTGCGCCGACAAATAGTGGAGCAATATCAGAAAGGAGTTCGACAGTGTAAAATTGCAAAGAGTTTGAACATATCATCATCTACAGTGCATAATATCATCAAAAGATTCAGAGAATCTGGAAGAATCTCTGTGCGTAAGGGTCAAGGCCAGAAAACTATACTGGGTGCCCGTGATCTTCGGGCCCTTAGATGGCACTGCATCACATACAGGCATGCTTCTGTATTGGAAATCACAAAATGGGCTCAGGAATATTTCCAGAGAACATTATCTGTGAACACAATTCACCGTGCCATCCGCCGTTGCCAGCTAAAACTCTATAGTTCAAAGAAGAAGCCGTAGCTAAACATGATCCAGAAGCGCAGACGTCTTCTCTGGGCCAAGGCTCATTTAAAATGGACTGTGGCAAAGTAGAAAACTGTTCTGTGGTCAGACGAATAAAAATTTGAAGTTCTTTATGGAAATCAGGGACGCCGTGTCATTCGGACTAAAGAGGAGAAGGACGACCCAAGTTGTTATCAGCGCTCAGTTCAGAAGCCTGCATCTCTGATGGTATGGGGTTGCATTAGTGCGTGTGGCATGGGCAGCTTACACATCTGGAAAGACACAATCAATGCTGAAAGGTATATCCAGGTTCTAGAGCAACATATGCTCCCATCCAGACGACATCTCTTTCAGGGAAGACTTTGCATTTTCCAACATGACAATGCCAAACCACATACTGCATCAATTACAGCATCATGGCTGCGTAGAAGAAGGGTCCGGGTACTGAACTGGCCAGCCTGCAGTCCAGATCTTTCACCCATAGAAAACATTTGGCGCATCATAAAATGGAAGATACGACAAAAAAGACTTAAGACAGTTGAGCAACTAGAATCCTACATTAGACAAGAATGGGTTAACATTCCTATCCCTAAACTTGATCAACTTGTCTCCTCAGTCCCCAGACGTTTACAGACTGTTGTAAAGAGAAAAGGGGATGTCTCACAGTGGTAAACATGGCCTTGTCCCAACTTTTTTGAGATGTGTTGTTGTCATGAAATTTAAAATCATCTAATTTTTCTCTTTAAATGATACATTTTCTCAGTTTAAACATTTGATATGTCATCTATGTTCTATTCTGAATAAAATATGGAATTTTGAAACTTCCACATCATTGCATTCCGTTTTTATTTACAATTCGTACTTTGTCCCAACTTTTTTGGAATCGGGGTTGTACACACTACCGTTCAAAAGTTTGGGGTCACTTTGAAATGTCCTTATTTTTGAAAGAAAAGCACTGTTCTTTTCAATGAAGATCACTTTAAACTAATCAGAAATCCACTCTATACATTGCTAATGTGGTAAAGGACTATTCTAGCTGCAAATGTCTGGTTTTTGGTGCAATATCTCCATAGGTGTATAGAGGCCCATTTCCAGCAACTCTCACTCCAGTGTTCTAATGGTACAATGTGTTTGCTCATTGCCTCAGAAGGCTAATGGATGATTAGAAAACCCTTGTACAATCATGTTAGCACAGCTGAAAACAGTTTAGCTCTTTAGAGAAGCTATAAAACTGACCTTCCTTTGAGCAGATTGAGTTTCTGGAGCATCACATTTGTGGGGTCGATTAAATGTTCAAAATGGCCAGAAAAATGTCTTGACTATATTTTCTATTCATTTTACAACTTATGGTGGGAAATAAAAGTGTGACTTTTCATGGAAAACACAAAACTGTCTGGGTGACCCCAAACTTTTGAACGGTAGTGTGTATACATGTTATTTCACCTCCCTCACTGCCATCACCAGGAACTACCTGCAGGCCAGGACAATGATAACATTTTAACATAGCCTATGGAAATCCAAAGTTTACACATTATCATCACGCACAGAAATTGCAAAACTAGTTTTAAAACCGCTAAGTTCCAACTGTTAAACATAGCGAGAGGCTGGGCTACGTGTGTGTGTGTAAAGTGTAAACCAGTGCATCCTGACTTTCTAACTATGCCTGTGTGTTGCGTGAGCGGCAGTCAGTCAACAACTCTTCGCAAAGTTTCCTTATGAAACAATATGCTCGCTGAAATTATGGCAGGGAACGCCAGATTAAACATTAAAACTGCCTTCTGAGCACTGTATCTACAGGCTACCACCGAAAGGAGGAGGCTACCAGAAAGGCTTCTCTACTCCGTACGATTTTACTTTCACTACGACATTACTTTGAACAGACTATCAAAAAATTGCAAGGTGATATGATAAAGTAAGGCACAGTTTACTTACAGTCTTTTTTTTTTTTTGAAAAAACGATGCAATCGTTTTCTGCCTTTTGGCACCCTTCATCATGCCGTGTTGGGGTCCTGAACTAGGAGGAGCTGTCCCCGATATGCCTGTCAAACTTGTAACCATAGCAACCAAGCTCGAGCTCGCAACCTGTGCAGTCTGCGCAATTGCAACTACTGTATGTATGTACTGCTGTGCACCTCAATAAACCGAATGGTAATTAGTCTTTTGATTTTTCCGTGAGGTTTGCCTTATGCAAAGAAAGACAGCATCGACGTTTTTTCCTCCCAATAGAGATCTTGCATGTGACGTCACAGCCGATCCAGATTGTGACAGACGCCATCTTGTAGGTCAAACGCCATATTCCGCCTTCTACTTCTACTTCTGCTTTTACTTCTACCTTTTCTTCTGGAAAACCCTACTATATACAATTCTACTACAACGGCTGCGGCTACAAGCTCTCCCTACCTGTGCACGGTTTTTATGTTTTTTGTGTGTATTTTTGCGTGTTGTTCGTCTGTACCGGACTTCAATATCCACTACAACCGTATGGACTTACTGGACATTGGTTTCCAGCAGAAAATGACGGTTTGTAGCGATTTCCATCGCATGCACAACATTCCGGACGAGAAAAAAAAAACATTCCGGACGAGACCAGATTGCGAGACCAGCGGGGTCTCCGTGAATTGTTAATGGAAGCAAAGCGAAGGAGGCGGCGCCAGGAGCCGAAGCAAAAGCGAGGCTACAGGCAGAGCCGGCCTGTTGACTAAGCTCAGAAAACAGCCACTCAAACCTCCACTGCCAAGCCTCTACCTCTCCAACGCCAGATCCATGTAAACAACACGGACGATTTGGAATTACCTTATTCTATTCTACAATCGGCTGGTCAGTGCTATACTCAATATTTAAGTGACTTACCCATCCAGTGAGGATCATTTTCTTGTTTACAAGATGCCACATCTGAGTCGCTGACAAATCCTGAATTTCTGTAAAGAAAACTGTCCAGAGATTTATAAGCATGCAGTGCTTCACCACTGAACAGCGAGGGAAAGTTGATGAGGTAATCATACACGTCCGGGTATTCCGCTGGCAGTTCAAAATCCGGTCGTGAAAACTCCGTCCGGAAAGCCATAAGGGTCACAAATCTGTAGCTCGTTTATTTTAGACATATATCTAGTTATCTGTTCGTTAGAAAAATGAGCCGTGTAGTCCGTCGGTTGAAATTGATCCATTCTGTACACGAGTGCAGCAGTATTCAGCGGTGTTTTTGACTGACACGATGGCGGTTGTGTACTTTCCGGTCACGTGACTGCAAGATCTCTATAAGTGGGGGGGACCGAACGAGGTGAATTTAAATCTGGGTGGGACGAATCCCCCCCGTCCCCCCCTCTATCTGCGCCCGTGGCCACACGCACTAATGCAACCCCATACCATCAGAGATGCAGGCTTCTGAACTGAGCGCTGATAACAACTTGGGTCGTCCTTCTCCTCTTTAGTCCGAATGACACGGCGTCCCTGATTTCCATAAAGAACTTCAAATTTTGATTCGTCTGAACACAGAACAGTTTTCCACTTTGCCACAGTCCATTTTAAATGAGCCTTGGCCCAGAGAAGACGTCTGCGCTTCTGGATCGTGTTTAGATACGGTTTCTTCTTTGAACTATAGAGTTTTAGCTGGCAACGGCGGATGGCACGGTGAATTGTGTTCACAGATAATGTTCTCTGGAAATATTCCTGAGCCCATTTTGTGATTTCCAATACAGAAGCATGCCTGTATGTGATGCAGTGCCATCTAAGGGCCTGAAGATCACGGGCACCCAGTATGGTTTTCTGGCCTTGACCCTTACGCACAGAGATTCTTCCAGATTCTCTGAATCTTTTGATGATATTATACACTGTAAATGATATGTTCAAACTCTTTGCAATTTTACACTGTCGAACTCCTTTCTGATATTGCTCCACTATTTGTGGGCGCAGAATTAGGGGGATTGGTGATCCTCTTCCCATTTTTACTTCTGAGAGCCGCTGCCACTCCAAGATGCTCTTTTTATACCCAGTCATGTTAATGACCTATTGCCAATTGACCTAATGAGTTGCAATTTGGTCCTCCAGCTGTTCCTTTTTTGTACCTTTAACTTTTCCAGCCTCTTATTGCCCCTGTCCCAACTTTTTTTAGATGTGTTGCTGTCATGAAATTTCAAATGAGCCAATATTTGGCATGAAATTTCAAAATGTCTCACTTTCGACATTTGATATGTTGTCTATGTTGTATTGTGAATACAATATCATTTTTTGAGATTTGTAAATTATTGCATTCCGTTTTTATTTACAATTTGTACTTTGTCCCAACTTTTTTGGAATCGGGGTTGTACCTCTTCTCTGTCGTTAGTTCATTTATTTATGGTACATGATTGCGTTTTACCATTTTTGCCACTTTAATGTATAGTATTTTTAGATCT
The DNA here is from genome assembly GCF_027579695.1 of Neoarius graeffei. Lineage (NCBI taxonomy): Eukaryota > Metazoa > Chordata > Actinopteri > Siluriformes > Ariidae > Neoarius > Neoarius graeffei. The sequence goes on from NC_083581.1 coordinate 35,675,917, forward strand.
TTTGTCACTTCATGTTATTCTGTAATTGTGATTGTTTAACTGTTTAGCTTCTTTTGTTATTTATATGGTGCGACTTTAATGGAGGTTGAAGTCTTCTTGTTAATAATAATGGTGAATGGTACTCTATGATAATTCATTGTGCACTCTGTTGGTAAAACTGACTGACTTGTGCAATATTTTGACCATCGGGTGGTGCTGTAGTGCAGTTGTGCTTTCTTAAATAGCTGTGGATAGCTGTAATGCGAAGTCATTGAGTCTTTTTGTTTATTGTTTATCTTTTATTGTTTATCTTTGTATTTTTTATTGCACTAGTCATTAGAACTGGAAATTTGTTCTTGAAAATAACTGTTGTGAGTTTGTGTATGGGGTCGTGTGTGTTCTGGATGAAGTTAGTGTTTTCTTAGGTGGTGGGTGGGAGGTGGTTGTTGGGTTGGGCTGGGGGGCGCCAGCAGGGGGTTTCGCCTGGGGAGAAAATCACTCTAGGATGGCCACTGAACATGACCAAAAACATGTAGGTTATTAAATCATTGACTTGTATAGGCTGTTGTGAATAATTTAAAAAAAAAAAGACAGAGAACAATATACTGAGACAGGGTTTCAAAGAAGGCAAGACAGGTAGAGAATATTTGTCAGATAACAGGCCCTGATGAATGCTCTATTACTAATAAGAAATATCTCATCTCATTATCTCTAGCCGCTTTATCCTTCTACAGGGTCGCAGGCAAGCTGGAGCCTATCCCAGCTGACTACGGGCGAAAGGCGGGGTACACCCTGGACAAGTCGCCAGGTCATCACAGGGCTGACACATAGACACAGACAACCATTCACACTCCCATTCACACCTACGGTCAATTTAGAGTCACCAGTTAACCTAACCTGCATGTCTTTGGACTGTGGGGGAAACCGGAGCACCCGGAGGAAACCCACGCGGACACGGGGAGAACATGCAAACTCCGCACAGAAAGGCCCTCGCCGGCCCCGGGGCTCGAACCCAGGACCTTCTTGCTGTGAGGCGACAGCGCTAACCACTACACCACCGTGCCGCCCCAATAAGAAATATAGATAAGAAATAAATTAATAAGAAATATATTAATATAGCTTAAGTATGACCAAAATGTTTAAGCCCAACTTTGTGTGCGCATTCCCACCTATGGCCAAGGTTCAGCTTTTTGTGTTTCAATACTGTTCAAACTTAATCACTTTAATGTTCCTTGTAGCACATGCACATTTTGCTTACTGTTTAAGCATTTTATTTGTTCTTTTGCTGTTGATATTTTTCCCCATGCCAATCTTCTGCTGAACCCAGTGGTGGGGAAAGCCCTTAAATGCATAATGCGTAGTCAGTGAGGGACAATCTTATTTTTGCAACAGTTATTAAAAACATAACATTTAGTTTCAATTAAGAAGGTGTTTAGGCTTAGCTGATGAAATATTTTCAAACATGAACTTGCCTTTAAATCTGAAACACAGGTCTATAGGGCTACATTGGCAGTCATCTGTAGTTTTCTAGTGTGGGGGCTTTTAAGCCAAAACTTGGTGCTTTTGTTGGCCACAAGCTGAAGGCCTGGCAAGTCAGGGTGTGTAAGAATGTAGGTATGGCACATCTCCAGCAGGACACTCCAAAAATCCACCAGAATGCAGGAACATCTACTAAATCCAAAATCTCAACCCCCCTTTCATTGTCCATCTCCAGCTGGACGACCCACAAACAAAACACCAGAATGCGGGGGGACAAGTGAATATCAAATTGAATACAAAATTCCCACTTACTGTGTGGTGTGCGGAAAAATTTTGCCATCGACCCCCCCCCCAAAAAAAAAAATCTCACTCTAAGGAATTTTGAAAAGTTGGCAGCCCTGTATCTATGCCAGTTTCCCTTAAAAATATACAAGCCTCAGGAAAACTGGACTGAGACCCCAGTCTATTCAATAACTCGAATCGAAATAGATGGTTTTGCTGTTTACAATAAATTGGAAATTCCTCCCCAAAAGCCTTGAAACTATCTCTCAGATAACCCCAATTTTCTATTTTTCTCGCCTATGGTTCATGGTGAAGGGCTTTAGCTTTTGTAATTGTACCCTCCTATTCTCTGCCTCATACCCTTTTATTCCCCTAAACTTTGAGACCACTGTTACAGAGGGAAAGTGTGTTCCACTGAGCTCTAGCGCCGGGCCATTTCCAGGAAATAAGAATTTTGGCCATGGCAACAGTGTATGTATGTCAACCTTGGTTCAGAGGTTTCAGTTTCAGAAACTGTAAGAGGTAAGAATAGAATAATATAAAGTACAAACACTTGGTATATTTTACTTCTGTGATTTGTAAACTGATCATTTTTGGATTACGCTTCATTTTTGTGGCTACTGCCTCAGAGTTAAAAAATAAAAAACACACACACAGGACATGGGATCAGAAAACAAATTTTATTTATAAGCATTAGCCACATGTACCCGTAGGGTACACATTTTTTTCAAGATATCTTCATGTTCATCATAAGTGCTACTGGGCAAGGCTTGTTTTGCCTGGAAACACTTGTGTTATTGTAACGTGGCTGTAACAAACCAGACGCTTGTGGATTATGAATGAACAAGGTTTTAATGAACACAATGGAAAAAGACAATGTACAAAAGACAGGCCAGGTCAATACCAAGAGAGCCAAAACAGTAATGAGGGCTAGAAAAATCATGGTCAGGTAATAGTCCAAGAACCAGGAATCAGAAAAACACAGGCAATCTAAACACAAGGTCTACGTAAATTGTAATCGGAAAACAGGCGAGGATCGAGAAACCAGGAAGCAAGAGAAATTGTAAGTTACGAAGGTAACTATGGATCTGTGAGACCGTGGGATGACCATCACTACGGTCTAAAAAAGGAATGATCACCTTCGTTCTGCCTATCACCGAGACCATATGTCAACAAAGTCATGTCCATGACCTCTGGAAGCAGAACGACTCGCGTTATAAATAGCAGAGATTGCTCCTGGTTCAGTCTCCTACCTTGAGCACCTCAGGATGGTCCGAGCGACAAGGATAGTGATGGTCATCCCTCGGTCTCACAGATCCATAGTTACCTTCGTAACTTACGATCTGTTTCAACCTCGCTCTGACCGTCACTACGGTCTAAAAAAGGCATAACACATACCAAAAGAGTTGCGAGGAACCCAGAATTAATCATTAGAACCTCACTCGGTCATGGACATGAGGGCGGCATCGCCAACCGGAGCTGGTTGAGTTATGTCCACCCTGTAAAATCTGGTAAAAGTACATGGCGTAGCTCATGAAGCCGCTGCACAGATATCGCCTGCTTCCACACCCCTAAGGGCAGCCCAAGACATAGCTACACTTCTGGTAGAGTGAGCCCTCGTACCTAAAGGGACCGGTATCCCCTGAGCCCTGTAAGCATGGGAAATAACCTCCACCAGCCAATGAGACAGCCTCTGTTTGGAAAGTGGCAGCCTGCGCTTCGCCACCCCATAATGGACAAAAAGTTGAGAGTGCGTTCTCCTCAAGGACTGTGTACAGGCCAGATAAGCCCTCAAGGCCCTGACTGGTCACAAAGTGAGCAACTTGTCCTGCTCTGACCGCGAGGCAGAGGAAGGCTGTACTTGGGGCACCTCCAGAACCTGGTTGATGGACTGCTGATTAAGAACCTTTGGCAAAAAAGCTGGATTTGGCCAAAGCGACACACCAGTGCCTCTTGCCTGCCACCTTAGGCAGTCGTCGCTAATGGAGAGAGCACACAGCTCTCCAACCCGCTTTGCTGAACAGAGTGCCAAGAGAAACGCAGTCTTAATGGACAAAGATTGCAAATCTGCGTCTGAAATAGGCTCATACGTACCTTCAGTGAGTGATGTTAAGACTTTGGGCAGATCCCTAGCTCAGTGCCCGCAAGGTGCGACTTGGACACAACCAGTGGGCTCCCTTCAAGAACTGGCCAATCAACAGATGCCTACCCAGGGGTCCATTGTCTGCGCCCTGGTGAAAGGCTGAAATGGCCGAAGCACAGACCTTTATTGTACTGACTGCCTTGCCTTGATCCAAATGGGACTGCAAGAAGCATAAAACATGTGGCACAGGGCAAACTGCTGGCTCAAGACCCATGCCGGCACACCAATCTGAAAAGATCCTCCATCTGAGTGCATAGCAAGCTCTAGTAGATGGAGCCCTGGCGTTATCGAGTGTCTCTTGAATGGACTCATCTAGCCGCTCAGCGATGGACTCTGCGGGGGTCAAACCCATAGACGTAGGGCACCTGGGTTCGGATACCAGATCCACCCATCCGCCTGTGACAGAAGATCCGCTCTGCATGGTAACTGCCATGGCTGATCCTGCAGCAGCTGGAGCAGGTCCGGGGACCAAGGCCTCGACGGCCACCATGGAGCAACCAGCAGGACTGAGTGTTGGCCCTCTCCGATCCTCCGGAGGACCTGAGAGGGAGTGGAGGAAAAGCATACAACAAGCTTGTTGGCCATTCATGTGACAGAGCATCCAGGCCCAGACTGCCCCCCTGCCCCGTGAGGGAGTACCATTCTGGGCAGTGTGTTGTCTCTGCTGATGCAAAGAGATCCACTTGTGCAACACCATACCGCATCCAGATCTGGATGATGATGTCCGTGTTCAGTCTCCATTCTCCCGGGAGTGGCCCCATCCTGGAGAGAATGTCGGCCACTCTGTTCTCCACACTCAGGATGTGCACTGCCCTCAGTGAAGAGAGTCATGGCCATGCCCATGTCAGCAACTCCTCCGCCACCTGGAGGCACCGCCGGGACCTCATGCCCCCTTGGTGATTCACAGGATACACCACCGAGGTGCTGTCTGTTCTCACAAGAACATGTTGGTATTGCAACACCGGCAGGAATCTTCGAAGAGCGAGATGTATGGCCTTCAGTTCAAGGATGTTTATGTGCTCCAACATCCACGGGGGTTGCCACATGCCCCTCACCGGCCGGCCTTCCCAGACAGCTCCCCAGCCTGTCAGGGACACTTCCGTCGAGATGACCTGTCTCCTGTGCGGAAGGCCCTCCAGTGGGACACCTCGGAGCAGGAAGTCCTGGTCCCTCCGAGGACGTAGATTGTATTTTAGGGGTTTGCTAACCAAACCTAATGCAACTGTTTGCTAACAGTTTGTATATTTGGGTTTGCAAACCAAACCTAGTAGAAACATTTGCTAAAGGCTTGTATATTTTAGGGTTACAAACCAAACCTAAAACAAAAGTTTGGTAAATGTTTGCATATTTAGGTTTGCAAACCAAACCTAATACAAATGTTTAATAAATGTTTGTGTACAATGGTTTGCAAAGCAAACCTAAGATAAATGTTTGCTAAATGTTTATTTGCTTGGGTTTGCAAACCAAACCTAATTCTAACATTTAGTAAATTTTTGTTTAGGGTTTGCAAACGTTTCTTCCTAGGTGGGCAGCACTGCAGGGGGCATGCCCTCAGCAGGTCAAGAGCCCAAGTGGAAATACTTCAGCATTTCGATCAAGCTGTCCACTCTCCGTGGAGTGAGAGACGCCGCCATGCCAACTGAGTCGAGGAAGATGCCAAGGAATTCCACCTGTTGGCGGGGTTGCAGGTTGCTCTTCTTGTGGTTGACAATGAAGCCCAAGAATTGGATGTGGGCCAGAACTGTGTGTGTGTCGCGCACTACCTGCTATCAGGAGGGGGCGCAGATGAGCCAATCGTCCAGATAGGGTAGGATTTTCAGACCTTGAGCCTGGGGGGGGGGACAGCGTGGCCGACACCATGCGAGTAAAAACCCTTGGGGCCAGGGAAAGGCCAAAAGGAAGGACCTGGAACTGGAACACCCTGCACTGGAAGGCAAAGCGCAGGCAGGGCCTGTGTTCTGGGCAGATTGGGACGTGGAAATACACGTCCTTTAGGTCCAGAGATGTGAACCACTCCCCCTGCCAGGTGGACTACATCACCACTCTTGTATGGACCATCTTGAAAGGCAACACCTTGAGATATCGGTTCAAGGGCCTGAGGTCGAGAACAGGCTGATGACTGCTGTCTTTTTTGGGAACAATAAAATACTTGGAGTAGAACCCAGTGAGCTGTGCGCTGGGCGGTACTTCTGAGATGGCCCTTGATAGAAGTAACTTTTGAACCTCCTTAATGAGTACGGACATCAAAGCTGGGTCTTTTACAGATGTTGCCCTGACCCCTGAAAACATAGGGGGTTGCCATCAAAATTGCAATCGGTAGCCACGAGCCACCATAGCCACGACCCAAGGGTCTGGTGCAATCCCCTCCCAGGAGGTCTGTGACAGCTGGGAAGGACAATCGATGGGCGACCCAAGACTCCTATGCAGGACCGCCGCCACAGCCTGCACCCCTGCCTGTGCCCCGCTGCAGTCCTCTTCTTCCCCTGGGTCAGGGATTTGGGGCTGTACTTTGGTCGGGTGCACGAAATCGCCAGTCCTGTGGGGCCACCGGGTCGTTGCCCGCCGGAGGAGGCCGGGTGGGTTGCTGCAGCCTATACCTACCCATAGGCGCCCGGCTGGCAGTTGAAGCTGACTTACAGCACACACACTGGACAGCTTCCCTAGATGCCACAGTGCGCTCAGCGCAATCAAGCACCTCCTGGGATCCTGGGTGAAAGACATGCCCAGGCGTCACAGGGAGGCTCAGCAGCTCCTGCTTGATGGCTTCCAGCAGGGAGGTTGGTGCCAGCCAAACCTGTCTGCGGCACAGCACCGCAGAGGCCATAGCATCCCCCACGTTTTGTGTCAGCTGGGAGTGGGAAGAAAGAGCTGCATCCACCAGGGCCCTGGCGTCCTGATCGTCTGGGTTCAGTGTCTTCCGTAGAGCTGCCAGGGTGATGGCTCAAGCGTTACCCGTTTGGGCCGCTTGTGCCGATGCATTAAAAGAGCGAGTGGCCAGGTGGTCCGTCTTGGCACACTCCTTACGAGGGGAACGTGGATTGGGGGATACGCAGGCAAGGCCCAGGGACGTCAATGCGGCCATTGATGGCTCAACTGGTGGCATGTCCCCCAGTCCAGTCTCAACTGGGTAACCAGCTGTTGCCAGCTGGTGGTAGCCTTCATGAAACCGGGGGCATTGTGACGACTTACCTCATGTTGACTTGAGCATTGCTGCATAATCATCCATCACAGGTATAGGAGGTGGTGGGGTAGCGTAAGAGACACCCTTCCAAACTCCTCCCAAAGGTGCCGGGGCAGGTGCAGACGCCTAAAGGCCCAGGACCTTGGCAGTGCTCAGCACCTGTGATACCAGGGAGCTGACAGGGGCCTCTTCCGTCTCTGTGGAGCCATCAGCCTGCTCTGCAGAGCCAGAATGCAGGTCTCCCCCGAGGCCGTCCCTATCTGTTGTGTTGTCCATCACTGTGTGGGGAGCATAGAGGGATAGCACATCCACATCGCCCCACCCATCCTCCTCACCATAGCTCTCAGGCCTGGATGAGAGGGTATCCCCCTGGCCTGGGGGCAGGGGAGTAGATGACGAGCCCTGATGACCTTCCAGTCTGTCCAGCCTCTGTGACAGAGCCTGGAGAACCGAGAGGATCTGGAGCAACTCCGCATTACCACTCTCCGTCACCGTAGCTGAGGCAGGGCACTTAGCAGGTCTGGGCGCCTCTCCCTGGGCAGGCCTGTGGGGGGACTCCCGCTGCCAGTCACGTGAATGCTTGTGTTTGCGCTTACTGGAGAGGGACGGCTGGTCGGGGGAGCATCGCCTTTCTCTCTGGCTCTCGCACACATGGCTGCCCACCTGGCTGGCCCGGCACTGTCTTTCCCCCCTGGAGAGGTTGCAGGCCGCGCTGCAGGGGTTGTCCATGTCCTCCAGCACATTATGCACTCCCTGTGCCCATCTCTGGAACTCATTGAGGCCCTGCAAATACTGCAGTAGTGGGAAGCCATCGTACCCACACAGAGGCCTAGGTGGTCTGAAGCCTGGAGTCCTCCTCAAGTAGTCCACCAAGGTATTATGGTGGCCCGCACCAGCGTGCGAACACACTTACCAGGCGCACACTATCCCCACCGGCTGCGAACAGCGGTATAGGGTATGCCACAGGATCATGATGGTGGCCTGCACCAGCGCACGAATGCACTTACCGGCCGCACACAAGCCCCACCAGCTGCGAACAGGGGTATAGGGCATGGCAGAGGAGGGCATCGGAGAGGAGCACTGTCGCAGCCTGCACCTGAATACACCTGATGAAAATAGGAAAAGCACAGCCCACAGTGTTATGATGGCCCGCACCAGCACACGAATGCACTTAGCGGGCGCACACTAGCCCCACCAGCTGCGAACAGAGGTATAGGGTATGCCACAGGATCACAATGTTGGCCCGCACCAGCGCACAAATGTACTCAGCGGGCACACACTAGCCCCACCAGCTGCGAACTGGGGTATAGGGCGTGGCAGAGAAGGGCGTCGCCAAGGAGCACTGTTGTGGCCTGCACCTGGATGCACCTGATGGAAACAGGAAAAAAACACAGCACACAGTATTATGAAGGCCCACACCAGTGCACGAATGCATTTGGCGGGTGCACACTAGCCCCACCAGCTGCAGACGGGTATAGGGTGTGGCACGGGAACACTGCCGAGGCCTGCACAGCATGCAAACGCACCTTGCAGGCTACACCAGTGAACAACAACAACAAAAAAGGCACAAACACAATAGCAGGTGCACACCAAAACACAGTATGAAACTCAAATAACAAATCCACTTACCGTGGCGATATAGGACAATTCAAACAAATATAGCGCTAGGTGGCCTGTAACAGCAGTCTGACAGGCTCACACGATTTCTGGATGCGACAACAGCAGTAAAAAACACAGAACATAGGTATTACAGCAGCCCACACCAGCGCGCGAACGCACTTAGTGGGCTCGCACTAAGCCCACGGCTGCGAACAGCGGTATAGGCACACAGTGGTAACAAACTCAGATTACCCAGAAATCTAGCACATATAACGTAAAAAAAAAAAGGATACCTGAAAAACAAGCTTACAGCCTACCGGCAAATTAAGCTAAGCACGTAGCTCAGAAATACACAAACCACAACAATCCTTGGGGACACAAGGCACCCGTGCCACACAGGTAATGAATTAATGGAATGTGAAGCAAAGAAATCAGGATTTCTTACCTTACGGGTCTCTTACTTATGGTCTCGTACGAGGCGATCAAGGTGAGAGACTGAACCGGGAGCAATCTCTGCTATTTATAACGCATGTTGTTCTGCCTCCGGAGGCCATGGACATGACTTTGTTGACATATGGTCTCGGTGATAGGCAGAACGAAGGTGATCATTTCTTTTTTAGACTGTAGTGATGGTCAGAGCGAGGTCGAAACAGATGCGCAAACACACACAGGCTAGGCAAAACGGGGGAAAAAACGGAAGGCAAAAAGGGTCTCATCTCCTCTCATTATCTCTAGCCGCTTTATCCTTCTACAGGGTCACAGGCAAGCTGGAGCCTATCCCAGCTGACTACGGGCGAAAGGCGGGGTACGCCCTGGACAAGTCGCCACGTCATCACAGGGCTGACACATAGACAACCATTCACACTCACACCTACAGTACGGTCAAGTTAGAGTCACCAGTTAACCTAACCTGCATGTCTTTGGACTGTGGGGGAAACCGGAGCACCTGGAGGAAACCCACGCGGACACGGGGAGAACATGCAAACTCCACACAGAAAGGCCCTCGCCGGCCACGGGGCTCGAACCCGGACCTTCTTGCTGTGAGGCGACAGTGCTAACCACTACACCACCGTGCCGCCCGCAAAAAGGGTCATACACAGGAATACATACAATCAGAATAATAATGCTCAGTAGGCTCACGAAATGTAGAGGCAATACTGTGCGATGAACAAAAACAAAGGGATATAAATACAAATGGAAACAAAACAAAAAAAAGGTACAGGTGATGGTGATTAGAACTCAGGGGAGCCACTCCTAGGAAGTGGCTCCGGGATGGCTGATGGAGTGCACATGATAGTGACTGGTGTGTGAGGGGGATTGTGGGACGTAGAGTCCTGAGTGTTGGGTGAGCCCAGGAGCATGACAGTCCCTCCCAAGGAGTCCAAGAAGGCCGAGGATGACCACCATCTATGCTGCCGGGAACACTCCTGAGTGAGCCATCAGAACTGCCGCTGTGCTGGACAGAGTGTCATCCCCACAGACGACCTCTGGTACCACTGCTGCACAGACTGCCGGGAAGGCTGGACACACGGCACCTGGGACAGCCCCTAGGCCGAGGCGTGGACTTCTCTGGATGATGCTGATGGAAATCCTCCACCAACCCCAGATCCAAGATATCTTGTGCGGGAACCCAGAGATTTTATTTTATTTTATTTTTCCTACATTGTAAATGAATACTGAAGTCATCCAGACTATGCAGCAACACGTAAGGAATCATTTAATCAAATCAAATCAAATCAAATCAAATCAAGTTTATTTGTACAGCGCTTTTAACAATAAACATTGTCGCAAAGCAGCTTTACAGAATTTGAACAACTTAAAACATGAGCTAATTTTATCCCTAATCTATCCCCAATGAGCAAGCCTGTGGCGACGGTGGCAAGGAAAAACTCCCTCAGACGACATGAGGAAGAAACCTCGAGAGGAACCAGACTCAAAAGGGAACCCATCCTCATTTGGGCAACAACAGACAGCCTGACTATAATATTAACAGTTTTAACAGGTATAACCCTCAACTGTCCTCATGGGGCCGTCCTTCACAGGAGTGGGGCGATAAAACTCCGACCAGACACAGGGCACCAGGATGGATCAAGCAGGTCCGAGGGGCAGAAGAGGCCAGCATCTCAATCCCAGGATCAACATGTAACTCAGAGGGACAGATGGAGGGGGGGGGGGGGGGGGGGGGAAGAGAGAAACTTTAAAAATTTAGTAAACTTTAAAATGTTAATCAAACCAAAATGTGTTTTAGATTTTAGATTCTTCAAAGTAGGCACCTTTTGCTTTGATTACAGCTTTGCACGCTCTTGACATTCTCTCAATCAGCTTCATGAGGTAATCACTTGAAATGGTTTTCCAACAGTCTTGAAGGAGTTCCCAGAGGTGCTGAGCACTCGTTGGCTGCTTTGCCTTCATTCTGCGGTCCAACTCATCCCAAACTTTTTCGGACTGACTGGCCGTCATTTCTTAAAGTAATGATGGACTGTCGTTTTTCTTTACTTAGTTGAGTAGTTCTTGGCATAATATGGATTAGAACAGTACTCAAATAGGGCCATTCACTGTATACCAACTCTACCTCTTCACAACACAACTGATGGTCTCAAACACATTAAGAGGTCAAGAAATTCAAGAAATTAACTCTTGACAAGACACAGCTGTAAACTGAAAGCCATTCCAGGTGACTACCTCGTAAAGCTGACTGAGAAAATGCCAAGATGTGCAAAGCTGTCATCTAAGCAAAAGGTGCCTACTTTGAAGAATCTAAAATATAAAACATATTCTGGTTTGATTAACACTTTTTGTTTACCAAATAATTCCATATATATTTCTTCATAATGTCGATGACTTTAGTATTAATCTACAATTCAGAAAATTTTAAAATAATGAAAAACCACTGAATTAGAGGCGTTTCCAAACTTTTGACTGGTCTGTAAATTGTAATGATGTATTATTGTGCCGTTGCTGTGTCGTCCTTGTGGTGGTGTTATATGTTGTGTTGTGATATGCATCAATTAAAACAATAAATTAATTAATTTTTAAAAAGTTACCTTTTTGTCAAGCATTTTCCCATAAATCCTGTAGAGGGCGCTTGGGGCTTAAGGGAAATTTCAAATGTCGGGGATTTAAGCCATGGCGACAATAAATGTTTATTTATTAAACATTATAGATAGATAGATAGATAGATAGATAGATAGATAGATAGATAGATAGATAGATAGATTGTTTAATAAATAAATTTTATATATATAAATAAATAAATAAATAAATAAATAAATAAATAAAAGGGAACTGAATCTGAAAATCCAAATGACAAGACGACACATTGCAAAAATTCCAGCGATGGCGTTTAACAAGGAAGAGGTAAGCTGTATAAGTCTGCAAAAGAAGACGGGAGAAACGTGAAAACTGCATGATCCACTGCAGACAGTGACCGCAGACAGCGCACTGCGGAGATCAAAGCCGAGCTCTAAAACAAATAAGAAACGGTGCGAGAAAACAAACAATGCTTCAAGAGAATCGGATCATGGCTCCAATTCATCCCAGCTGTGACAGTAAGCAAGGGCGCAGATAGCACGGGGGACGGGGGGGACATCTCCCCCCAGATTTATAGTGACCCCCATCTGTCTCCCCCACCCACCGTCCCTACGTAAGGCGCCACACATAGGTAGAAAAAGTGAGGATTAATGTTCCGTTAGTTAGACTAACTTATGGCCCTTTTCCACTACCCTTTTTCAGCTCACTTCAGCCCGACACGGCTCGCGTTTCGACTACCTCAGAGCAGCACGACTCAGCTCGCTTCAGCCCTACTCAGCACCCAAAACTCGCACGGTTTTGGAGTAGGGCTGAAGCGAACCAAACCGAGCCGAGTGGGGCTAGGGGCATGAGGAGACACTCCCCTGTGCACTGATTGGTGAGGAGGAGTGTCCTCACATGCCCACACACGCCCCGCGAGCACGCTGGGATCTGTAAACACCGTAAACCCGGAAGAATAATAATTACGAATTACGAGAATTTCTGAAGCCTTATGCGCCTCGCCTCATCTATACGCTCTTGCCAGTATCTCTTGGCGTTGTCGGTGACAACAAGCCACAGCTCCAAGACCAGCAACACTAACGACTCCATGTCCTCCATGTTTATTGTTTACTATCTGGGTCATGAGACTACCGCTTAAAAGGTCACTGATGTCACTGTTTGCGCCGCCTAACGACATCATGTGACGTCCACCCACTTTCGCTAACTCCACCCAATGTGTCCACCCACTTCCAGCCAGCACGGTTCAGCGCGGTTGTAGTCGAAATGCAACTCCAACAGCCCCACTCAGCTCGACTCAGCCCAACTCAGCACGGCACGGCTCAGCCCAACTCAGCCGCGTTGGTAGTGGAAAAGCGGCATTACACTGCAGCACAAAGTTGAAATGGCAGCAGCAGCAGCCTTGTCAGTGATCAATCCACATTTTCCCCTTCTTGAATCGGTGTAGGCTGGAGCAGATCCTTGCAGAGTTGGGAAAGCAAGGTGTTCATTTTCCACGTAATTCTCGGTTAATAACACTGCACAGCTCATCCATTTGATAGCAGCGGTGTTTCTGCTGCGACTAATAGTGCGTTCAGTTGTACTCGTAAGTTGGAAGTTTGAAGTCGGAAAAGCATTGAAATCCAGCATCTCCCAGCATAAACGTTGGGGTTTTCATTTCATTTAATTAACTGTCCATTTTTTTCGAATTCCATGTTCCATGATGTCCCAGTTTTTAAACTGGGAAGCGCTCAGTTCTGAGGTTATGTTGCTCGGAGCCCCAAGTTCCGACTTCCAATGTAAATGTAACGCACCATCTCGACCCCGGGGTCCTAAGAGGAGCTGGGGACTTTGCCTGTCGCGGTAACCATAGTGATCATAAACAATTGTCTAATGACCGAGCTGGTGATCTTTCTGCCACATTAAGCCAGAGAAGAGGGGAAAAAATCATAGCGTTTGTTTCAAGAACCAAAAGATGTAAATATCCTATGCCTGTTGCCTGTTGCCTTTCCCAGATGTGATAAATACTTGTTTTGTAATGTTGAGTAGCTAGTCTGATAATAATAAGAAGGAATTTGGACTTACCTGAAGTAGGCTAAATGTAAAATAACAGCATTCTAGGCTGTAGGTGAATATCTTTTAATGTTGTTATTTTTATGCATAATGTTATTTTAGTAAGCAGCAACTGTTAACTGAAATTATGAGATTCAAGATGTTAACATTGTCTTCCTGGCCTGCAGGCAATCCCTGGTGGGGTCAACAATGAAAAAACAAAAAACAATTACAGCGTTTTTTCAAAAACCGCGAGCAATGTTGACCAGGTAGGCCTTTGTCTACCAATGTTCATTCAGTTAGAAAACTCACAATTCAAATGTATATTGAAGCTTCAGTACACTCACACACACATTTATATATATATATATATATATATATATATATATATATATATATATATATATATATATGCATTTACACAAAATGGAATCGTTTGCTGACAGCTCAGTCCCCCCCAGTTCAAAAATCCTGTCTGCGCCCCTGTCAGTAAGTCGCATTTATAAATTAATCTTCTGTGAATCTTCTCTTTAAACGAGTAAATTAGACATCTGGGTAAATGGTGGCATATGATCAAATAATGAAAATTTTTAGATTGCGGTTTTGAAATTGTTTTTTGTTTTTTTTTGCAAGCTAAACGGATCAGCAAATAAAACGCCGTTTATTTAGAGGGTTTGTTTGTTGGTTTGTTTTGTTTTGGTTGAGTTTATTGCCAGAGGAGTAGCAGCAAAATGAATAAACAGTTTGGCTATTTAATAATTCATGATGTTCATTTCTCCTTTACCCAGGTCTATGCACTGCAGCGCTCACCTGTGTGTCTGCGATTTACAATATGCTCACTAACATCTTTGCATATGGAGGTGTGTCGCTGATGATGATGATGATGATGATGATGATGATTAATGTTGTTGTTGTTGTTGTTGTTGTTGTTGTTGTTGTTGTTGTTGTTGGTGGTGGTGGTGGTAATACAACAGAACATTAATCAATTCGTCAATTAATAAAATAATGAATTAATTTGTGATTAAATAATAATTAAACAATATTAACGTGCTTAATAAAATAATCACCAATGTATTAATTTATTAATAATAAGTAATTACCAGCTAATTACCAAGTAATTAATTAGTTTTTGAATTACCTATCATTCAATCAATTAAATAATAAATTGATTTCTTGGTACTAAAACATATTAATAGTTTAATTAAAATGTAATTAATCAATACAATTATTTATTAGTTTAATTATGTGGAATACAATTATTTTGCATGTACATACGTATAAAATAAATTTCATGTTTAATTACATTTTGAATTAAACTGTTAATACTTTTTCATCCTATTCATCACAATATCTTGGCTCTAGGAGAGAGGTGTGATGAGGATGCAATGTCAGAGAGTCAGCAGAGTTAGAAGAAGGTCTGATCATTTACATCTGATCTTTACACAGTTGATATTAATATGTGTCCTGCCTGTAAACATGAGTAATTTTGCTGTAGGAATATATGATATGCTTTATGTAAATGTAATGTAAAGGTTTTCTTTATGTTTTTATTAAATATCTCATTAAAAGTCTAATTTCTGTTTCTGAACCCGAAGCTCAGTGTGTGCTTTCTTCCCCACACAGCCGTGAAAGACCTAACATCAAAACTCTACAATGTACAATTTCAATGGGAAACATGCTTCAGTTACATTGTGTTCACTGTGATTTACAGGGGTGCAAATAATTGTGGTACATCTGTTTTTGTTGAAAATAATTATTTCTTGATGAGGAATTTGTTTTTCTCTGTATTTGTTTTTCTCTGTAATTTTCATACACCTGGCATCAGTGAAAGGCGGCACGGTGGTATAGTGGTTATAGCACTGTCGCCTCACAGCAAGAAGGTTTTGAGTTCGAGCCCAGTGCCTGACTGGAGCTTTTCTGGAGGGAGTTTGCATCTTCTCCCCGTGTCTGCGTGGGTTTCACAATATGAGTGTGAATGGTTGTTTGTCTCTCCGTGTCAGACCTGTGATCATTTGGCTTCTTGCCCAGGGTGTGCGGCTCCGAGCCGTGGCACAAATACGCCGTGTCTTTGAGATCAGTCATAGCACTCAAAATAAACAAGCCCAGGGCATCGGCGTCGCCAGGGGTATTTTACTGGGGCACGTGCCCCAGTATAGATCTGTAGTGCCCCAGTAAAAAAAATCCAGTGACGAAACGCTCTGAATTTTAAACTTGGGAATAGCTGCAATTTAATTAATTCATAACGTGGGGTAGGCTAACCGATGCGCGAAGAAGACCATCTACAATGCTTTTACATTGGTAGTTTTGGCTGGCCTCGCGCACACTAAGCAATGTGAAAAAAGTGTGCGCGTGACATGAGTAACATCTTGGTTGCTATGGGGACCGCAGACTCCAGCAGCCCTCAGATGCAATGAAATTCAGAGCAGGGGAAACCATCTCTCCGTGTTTTTCAACTGTTTACAGGTTAGTAGACAGTAATTCCACTGTCATTTTTGTAACGCTGTAGAATTAATATGTGTTGGGACATTGTTTTCGTGTTGTCTTGATTTTTTGTTTGAAACGAAGGGATATTGAAAAGTTTGCATTCATTCCGTCGTCTGCAACGTGGCAAGCCGCGAGCCCTCAGTTTGCGTGTTGCCAGATCGCGTTGATAGTTTTGTGATGGACTGTGTGAAGATAGCCACCTAACGTAATGACACACAACTGTTGTTTTGGAGGCTACGTCCAGTTGAGTATTGTAATTGAATTATTGAACCGAATTTCAATTGCACATGCACGCGCTCTGCGCACACACACACACGCGCGCGCGCACAGACACACACGCGTCTTTTACAATATTACCAACAGTATAAGTATTACATTGCTATTATCACAAATGTTGCAAATATTCATACTGTTATTATTAAATGATTGACCTGGATTCAGTGTCCTCGTAATCATTTTGAGTTTTACAGCTCTAGTGACTAGTTTTAAGCAGGCCGTTTCTAAATATAAATATCAATATATAAATATATATTACATAAAATATAATATATATTACATAAAATGTAATATATATTATATAAAAAATATAAATATAAATATAAATATAGTGCAAAATTTTTAGCTCGCGCGCTTCGCGCGCTCGCATACATTTCCTGTGCCCCTTTTGTGCCCCAGTATGGTCTTGGGTCTAGTGACGCCCCTGGCCCAGGGAGAGCCGAGAACTGTTTGATAACAACTAAAGTCCGCTGACTTGATATCAGCCTGAGTGTTCTTTCTTACGATGATCGGTGTATTGAGAGAGAGAGAGAGAGAGAGAGAGAGAGAGAGAGAGAGAGAGAGAGAGATTTGCCTTTGCATTATGGCCCAAGGGAAAGTAAGTAGCCTGATTTTGTTGCTATACCTCTGACAATAAACTCAACCAAAACACATAATTCGAAAGAAACAACATTTTATTTATTCCGTTCAGCTTTCATATACACTGTAAACCCTGATAAGTTGAGTTTACTCAAACAGTGTTTGGAAACTGGTTGCCTTGAAATTTATAGTACATTAAACTTCAGATGTCTTGTAAATGTAAATTGTTTTACCATGCAGCATGAACTAACCATTTTAAGTTTTTTGTACTTAAAAGCCTGATAAGTTGTATTTACTCAAACAGTGTTTGGAAACTGGTTGCCTTGAAATTTATAGTACATTAAACTTCAGATGTCTTGTAAATGTAAATTGTTTTACCATGC
This sequence comes from Neoarius graeffei, assembly GCF_027579695.1. NCBI lineage: Eukaryota > Metazoa > Chordata > Actinopteri > Siluriformes > Ariidae > Neoarius > Neoarius graeffei. Next base: position 35,693,360 of record NC_083581.1, read on the forward strand.
AGCATGAACTAACCATTTTAAGTTTTTTGTACTTAAAAGCCTGATAAGTCGTATTTACTCAAACAGTGTTGGGAAACTGGTTGCCTTGAAATTTATAGTACATTAAACTGAAATATGTTTATTTGATTGAACTTAATATTTAAACTTTCCTAGAATTCATCTTTAGTGATTATACTTTACATTTTAACTTAACAAGAATTAATTTACCTGTTAAAGCAATAAAACAAATGACAGTGTATAAAGTTTTTCCATTGCATTTGTATTTTATTAACAAGAAGTGCACAATAAACATTGAAACATGAAACATGTTTTTTCTTTCACCAGATATGTGCTAACATTAATATGTAGCCCCTTAACATTCCCCGTACTGCCAGCGGGACGCTGTATACTTACATTATCCGAAAAGTTTTCAAAAAAAAGTGTCCAAATCCAGAGAGCTCTCCACAGTGACAAAAGCAACTTAGCCAACAGATGAAAATGACGTGAAATTGGTAAAATACCACCTGTAACTGTAAAACACGCGATTTCCACTGCTCTTAAAGTTAAAACAAACATTCCCACCGACAGTCAGGATCCAAAATACTAAGTTCAGAGAAGAAACGTTGGCTGAAGCTCACTCAATTTTACCAAACCTCACGTAACTGCTGCTGATCTGTGAAAGTTAAAATGGCGGCTTCACAACTCTACGCAGATTAAAAAAGAGGTGTGGTCATGACTAAAACTTAGAATTTTAAGGCCATTCAGCTTAAACTTATTAACACTTTTGACTATGTGTACAAATTAGTAGAATATACTTAATATTTTTTAGTAATGCAATCAAACTTAAATTTTTACGTACATTGTAATTAAAACATTTAATTAAATACAAAGTCCGGGTTTACAGTGTACACAAAACATGAATTCAAAGCTGCAATCCAGTCTTATTATCATTATCTGGAGTGTACGGCAACTCACTGAGCATGCGTGATGACGTCAGGGTTGCACGGCTTACCGCGCGCGGATCCGCGGCGACCAGTGCCGTATTAACCTTCATCCTACCAAGTGGGGTCCATCTGGACCCCGCACCTATATGTTTGTTTGCCATTTTAAAAATATGTGACATACTGCCTCACCGTTTTATGAATTTGTCGGAATTTATGTCTTAATTAAAACACTAAAGCACCGGAAGATCAGCTTTTTGCATTGTGAAGGTATAATTAATTTGTTACTGGGGTCCAACCGGACCCCAGAGTAAAGTTTATCTGTCTTTCATTTTATAATTGAATAGCACACTGAAAGTTAACTTCTTTTATTTCTTTTATGTTCCATAATGAAACTACCAAGGCATTCCTTCTTGGGGTCCGTGTGGACCCCACTGCTGCAATAAGCACAGGCTGCAAAACAAAAGCCCTGAATTATTTTACAATTACTTTTTTGTTTTAAATTCTGTAAGAAAAGACCTAAGTTGTAATCCAGAATGTTTTACAGCTGCATGAGCTGCAAAAATCATGTACATAATGCCAATTTTTTTTGTGGCTCTATAATTTGCTACATGTATGCTAGTTATTGCAATATTATTGCAATGTTATTGCATTTATAATACATCATTGATATTCAGCCATAGTGGATTTTGTTCTTCAATAAAGTTATGTCTGTTTGCTGCATTGAATTGGTTCTTACTGCATTGATTTCAAGGTATTCCCTCCTGGGGTCCATACGGACCCCGCCTGGTAGTTTGTGTATGTAAAATTGGCTGGTAGGATGAAGGTTAAGTGTGTTCTTTATGCCTTGGGCCCTTTAGTGTATTGCTGTTATTAATACAAGATGCTCTGAACAAAACTTATCTGGTGATTTTGTCTTTATAATCTTTAATTTTAAAGAAAAGTATTGGGGTCCAAACGGACCCCACTTGGTAAGATTTAGGTGTAAAATAGCATGGTAGGATGAGGGTTAAGCCAATGCGGAGCCCCTGGGCACTATACCTCAAGTGCCCCCCCACCACCACCACCACCCTGCGCGCACGCGTTCAGTAACCTCCTGCACACACTCACAAACCTTGCCCTTTGCTGTCAAAAATAGTAGCATATACATAAACAATAGTACACATAAACAAGGTCATTCTTCCTCATTGAAAATGTATTAAGTAGGCTACATCAGCCCATCAAATTCACTGAAAACAACCAACGATATGCATGTAGGCATATTGAAATGTCTTATTCAAAAATGAGCAGCATATATTTGTATGTCTCAATAAAAACCTTCAAAGCATCCATACGCTATTCTATCCATATTAAAATGTCTCAATTCAAAATGTGTATCAATTCAAACAGCATCAGCAATTTAAACAGCATCCATCCATATACAATACAGCATATTCAAATGTGTCAATTCAAAATGTGTATCAATTAAAATAGCATCGATCTAGGCAACATATTCAAATGTCTCAATTCGAAATATAAATTCAAATAACATCCAGTACGGCATATTCAGATGTACAATGTACATATGTGTATCAATTCAAAGAGTATCTGTTCTGTGCCGCAGGCCCATATAGTTAATCCGGCCTTGGCGGCGACAAAGACAGTCCGACATCGCCATAAGAAACGAACGGATTTCTACTGGGCCGTTTTTTTATGAATTTATGTTTTTGGTCGCTGCTGCTTGAAGACCTTTAATATTCACCTTCACTCCATAAAAAGAAACGCCATAGAGTTTTAAACGAGGCTTCATCCGGATGGCTGTCCACAGCTGTGTTTGTTTATTTTATGGGTCATTATGATGGTGTTGTTTTGGGGTTGAACCCAGAGAGAAAGATGTTTTCCTGCTTCTTTGTACCATGACCTGAGGTGAGCTTACAAGCAGCATTTCTGTGTCTCCTCAAACGCGTTCACTTTATAAACATCATCTGTTGACTGTAACACTTTCTGTTTCCGCTTCGGAGAGAGAACTTTTTTCGGGATATTTTTCGGATTATGAAAAAAAAAGAGATTCAATGTCTATTATACATGATACTCCCTGATCTGAGGTATTTTGTCCCTCCGCACTGTCTGGGAGAAACTCCAGTCACTGAGAGCCACTTCTTCCTCTGGGTCGCGATTTAGTGCACTGGAGAGGCGGATTTACCATTAGACAAAGGGAGGTCACTGTTTCGAGTCCCAAGCGACTAAAGGCCCATAAAACGCCTCATAAATGTACAGTTAAGAAATTATAGTTAGTTTTTTTGTTTGTTTTTTGCTTGTTTTTTGTAGTTTACGCTAATTAATTATTCCTTTCTAAAAGTCGCTATGCTAAAATGACATCAGGATGCTTCATTTATGAGCGTCTCAGTCCCCACTACACTGGATTAATTTAGTACAGATCTAACCGCACTTCAGGGAAAGTATTTCTGAAAACCAAGACGCGTGTTTCTCAGAATCTGACCGAGTCGGCTGAGCTTACACCATCGTGCGGGTTATGCCCCTCCCAGCTCGGCAGGAACTGCACAGCACTATATCAGCAGACTTTCTCATTTTATCCGCAGTCACAGTCCTGTCTGTATAATCGATGGGCTGTGAATGTATAAACCGCCGCGCGGCTACAAATGCGCCGACCATCTTCAGACAAACGGACCGATTTTAATATATATATATACAGAGAGAGAGAGAGAGAGAGAGAGAGATAGTACAATTATCGACAGACCATAATTATCGACACCTTTTCAAATTTACCAATAAAAAACAACTTTACAAGGGTGAGTTTCAGTTACAACAGTTATTATTGGTTAATTAATCAACAGGAAGTCCCCCGTCTCGTTTGATCTTGTCGTCTGATGACACACCTCGTTACCTGAGATGGAATTTTTTTTAGCACGATCAGCAATTTGAGGAAAATCCAGTGGTATTTACTGTCATTGTTAAAAAATACAGCCAAGAGAAACTCTTAACATAGCCATTGTTGAAATAGATGAAGTACTTTAAAAAATAAAAGTGCTGTGATTTAAATTTTTTTTTCTAATTCAAAACAGAATGGTATCTTGTTAAACTGGATAACAGATAAACCCCGTTCTAGAACACAGTGGCATAAAGTTGTAATAGAATATATATCACTGGATTATCTGACATGTAAGTTGCATGATAAGGATAACATTTTTCTCAGAACATGGGAACCTTTCATGTCTTTTATGGGATTGAATATTGAAACCATATTAATAAGAGGATTTATGTAAAAAAATTAATAGGCCCTTTATTTTATTTTAATATTTATTTTATTGTATTTCATTTTCAATTTCATACTCATTTATTTCTTCATTTTATGCCATCATATAATTAATGAGCCAACTGTCAGTATTTGAGTCTGTGAGCCGAGTCTTGTTCTGTCGTATGTTGTTTGTTTTATGTTGTTAAAACAAATAAACGTAATTTAAAAAAAGAATGGAATGCTTATAGAGTATTTATAATCCAATTGCAATAAATAGAATTAGGCCAGAATTAAATTCCTAGGGTATGAAAAAAAATTGCATGCTTGAAATATTCAGTTTTTTTCTATTCCATTCAGAAAATATTTTTTTGCAGTTGTTGTAACTATCTACCACATATTACAATGTCAGTAGACATTTTATATTTTTAGATGTAAATTTAAAATCTCAATAAAAAAAAATCGACCTTTAACTTGGATTTTCACGTGGTTACAATGTCAACTGCCTGTTTACATTTATTGGCAAACTACAAAACTAGAAATTAACACAAACAACAATGAATGATTGATTCACTGCCAATTGGATAGCCTCATTTAATGTTGCTGGTTGTTGGTGCTGGACCCACTTGGCTATCACTTCTGGAAGTTGGGCAATAAACTGCTCCATTACCACCCGCTCTACAATCCTTCCAGGGTCACGATCCTCAGCCAGCAACCACTTCTCACAGTTGTCTTGGAGCTGTTGTGCAAATGCAAATAGGTTGCCGACGTCACTGAGGAGTAAGGAACGGAACTTCTGGTGATGTTGCTCTGGCCACTGTGAGACAGCAAAAGGTTAATAAATATTTTCAACATAAGATGGAGAACATCTGGCTTAATGTTGTAGGTTTATATAGATAATATATTATACAGTCATTATATGGAATTCTACATCGTTTAGCAAAACTTGTCCAATTTATATAGGAATTAATATCTACATTGGTTTCCATTTAGACATATTTTGCAAAAAAACAGGCTACATTTGCAGATATTTGCTTATCAAGCTGTAACATTTCCACATAAGAAAGTGCAAACAGGTGGAATGCTGTATTTGACTAAAGTAATTCTAATTTCCAAACAGGAAGCATACATCCATTCGCGTTACTATGCTTAATGTATTGACCTTAAGAGAGTTAAAAGCAATTTGCCATAATAGCCTTTACACCAGATACAACACAAAACTGTGATACAAAAGTGCGACAAAATTGTGTGTGAAATTGTTGCACAGAAAGTGTTCACGCTGAATCCGATGCAAATTTTTTTTTTTACCACCACATGCTTGCCTATGGTGGTGTTGCACAAGTGTGTTTCTAACAGTGCTGTCGACTGATGAAATTCCAGAAAAAATAAACAGGATCAGTAAAGTTGTAAACGAATCATAATGATCCAAGTGAATTAAATTATCTCTCCAGCTGATTTCATGCGACAGGTGCTAGGGTGGACTTCTAAGAAGCTGGTGGATAGCTACTGTCTTGATCTCAAAACGGATTTTTCCAAACTCTGTATTAACTCTTGTGAAGGAATTATATCTTACAGTGTGAGACTATATTATAGAGCACATTTGGCTCAAATATTTTACCTATTCATAACTTCAAACTAGTTCATGTCACTGTCTCACCCCATTTTACACATGCATCTACTTAACAAAAACCTAACCTAGTGCCAGTAGCTCTTGGCCGACAAATTAAATGTTTAACAAATGTCGTTCAAAGTGACTAAAGCCTTCACCCTCACCCTCCATGGAAAGCCAATGCACACCTTCACCCAGCGTGCCTTAATCATTGCTTCACTTGGGTAGATGCTGAAGAGGGGAGAGCGAGATGCCATGTGGTTCTCTGCCAATTGGATGGCCTGATTTAGTGTTGCTGGTTGTTGGTGCTGGACCCACTTGGCTGTTACTTCTGGAAGTCGCTCAACTAACTGCTCCATTACAACCCGCTCTACAATCCTTCTGGCATCTTGATCCTCAGCCAGCAACCATTTCTGACAGTTGTCTTGGAGCTGTTGTGCAAATGCAAATGGATGGCCGACATCACTTAGGGTCAAAGAGCGAAACCTCTGACGATGATGCTCTGACCACTGCAAGACAGCTTTCTTGGGATCTTTAGGCACTTGCTGCATGAAGCTCTGGGTCTGTGCCTGTATTTGCATCAGGGTCTCCAGACACTGCTTTCACTGTTGTTGATCCTCTTGAAGACAGGTGATAATCTCAGTGAGCTGTGAGGGTTCCATGGTGAAGTAGCACTCTGATGGGTGGCTAAGGAGCTAGAGAGAAAGAAATGCAGAATATTTTTATTTTAATTTGAGCTGTTTTTCAGCCAAGTTATGGTAAAACTTTATTAATCCCGAGGGAAATTATTGTGCTAGAAGTCGCTCGATAGCAATTTAGTATTAGTGAAAATACAGCAAGCTGGGGGTGAGTACGTAATAAGAACTGCGCAAGAAATAAATGCCTAAATAACAGTGCTGAATAGAATACCAATAGAAATACGGTAAGTTGCATCAGGAGAATAGAAAAAGCAAAAACCAGTACCTCGATGGTTAGCAATCTAATAGTAGAAATAAGGTAAGCTATGTAAGAAACTAACCTAATCGTGAAGCAGGGGCGTCACTAGACCCAAGACCATACTGGGGCACAAAAGGGGCACAGGAAATGTATGCGAGCGCGCGAAGCGCGCGAGCTAAAAATTTTGCACTATATTTATATTTATATTTATATTTTTTATATAATATATATTACATTTTATGTAATATATATTATATTTTATGTAATATATATTTATATATTGATATTTATATTTAGAAACGGCCTGCTTAAAACTAGTCACTAGAGCTGTAAAACTCAAAATGATTACGAGGACACTGAATCCAGGTCAATCATTTAATAATAACAGTATGAATATTTGCAACATTTGTGATAATAGCAATGTAATACTTATACTGTTGGTAATATTGTAAAAGACGCGTGTGTGTCTGTGCGCGCGCGCGTGTGTGTGTGTGCGCAGAGCGCGTGCATGTGCAATTGAAATTCGGTTCAATAATTCAATTACAATACTCAACTGGACGTAGCCTCCAAAACAACAGTTGTGTGTCATTACGTTAGGTGGCTATCTTCACACAGTCCATCACAAAACTATCAACGCGATCTGGCAACACGCAAACTGAGGGCTCGCGGCTTGCCACGTTGCAGACGACGGAATGAATGCAAACTTTTCAATATCCCTTCGTTTCAAACAAAAAATCAAGACAACACGAAAACAATGTCCCAACACATATTAATTCTACAGCGTTACAAAAATGACAGTGGAATTACTGTCTACTAACCTGTAAACAGTTGAAAAACACGGAGAGATGGTTTCCCCTGCTCTGAATTTCATTGCATCTGAGGGCTGCTGGAGTCTGCGGTCCCCATAGCAACCAAGATGTTACTCATGTCACGCGCACACTTTTTTCACATTGCTTAGTGTGCGCGAGGCCAGCCAAAACTACCAATGTAAAAGCATTGTAGATGGTCTTCTTCGCGCATCGGTTAGCCTACCCCACGTTATGAATTAATTAAATTGCAGCTATTCCCAAGTTTAAAATTCAGAGCGTTTCGTCACTGGATTTTTTTTACTGGGGCACTACAGATCTATACTGGGGCACGTGCCCCAGTAAAATACCCCTGGCGACGCCGATGTCGTGAAGGCTCTCTCTCTCTCTCTCTCTCTCTCTCTCTCTCTCTCTCTCAAAACACTTTGTGTGTGTTCAAAAAAAATAACCACCAAGCTGATGGTATATAAATGAGGTGCTGGTTAGTTTGCCTGTCAGAAAGTAATGAATATGTAATATTTACCTCTCTCTCTCTGTCTCTCTCTCTCTCTCTCTCTCTCTCTCTCTCTCACACACACACACACACACACTCCCCAGCTCATGCTTAGACTGAGCTCTCAGTATACAGCGTGGTTAGTTATATTTCTTTATTCACGGTCTGAAAAATCGAACTTGGTGAGGGAAAAATATATGTCGCTTTTTCGCTGCGTAATATTGGTGTTCTGTGTGAAAGTCCTCATGACACAAACAACAGTGCGCAAAAATATGTCGATGTGCGAATTAATCGCCCGGGAAGAAAGAGCCCCGGTGTGTAAAGACCTTTACGACGGAGTGTTA